>NC_134714.1:129238235-129555294 GCF_049634645.1 Pelodiscus sinensis | reverse complement strand
GCAGTGCCAGGTGCTAAGCATCCTCGTTAGCCAAGGATCAGTCAAGTAGGCTACGGAGCCAAACTCCCTGTCAGCAGGACTGAGGGGAGGGACTTGCCCTGAAGTAACCTACCTTGCACCCATTCTGGGGACAGGCTCAAAGGGCGTCCTAGCCAATCCTTTCAGCTGGGTTCAATTAACAGCCACTGAAACAAGAGGTTGCATCAGAGTTCTGCTGTTTGCTTTCCACCCTCAGCCTTGTCCCCAGGCCTGCGTGCTGCCACTGTAACACGGGTCCGTCCCTCCCGGCTGGCCATCTGGGACAGTGCATCCGCTGCTTTGATCTCACGCAGTGTCTGGCTTTCGTTTTGGTTTTGCTGCTGTTTTGCATTAAAAGCTTTCGGCAATCTCTGCAGAAGAGGCCAGGCTGTCATGGGATTGGATTGTGGATCAAAATCCTGTGTAGGAGTCGGCAGGCTAATAGCAAGGACCCATGGTCCATTCTCATCACGACAGGAGGTGAACAGACGGGTGTAGTTTCCCTATTAGATCTATGGTGTGTGTTGGATTTATTAGTAGTCTGGAAGGAAGGGTGAGCAGCAAAATGTGCAGAAGACCCAAAGATAGTTTGGTTAGTTAGGACCAGAGAGTGCTCCCAGGAAACTGAGACCCGGACAAGCCAGGGGAAAGGGCAACATAAATGAAAAGTTTCAGAGGGGTACCTGTTAGTCTGTAACTGAAAAAAAGTTTAAAAAACCAGCAAATAGTCCTGCAGCACCTTAGAGACTAACAAGAAATATAGATGGTACCATGAGCTTTCGTGGGCACAGCCTACTACTTTCTAATGAAATGGGTTGCGCCCACGAAAGCTCATGGTACCATCTACATTTCTTGTTAGTCTCTAAGGTGCTGCAGGACCATTTGCAGGGTTGTAAAAGTTTTTTCATGATAAATGAATTTCAGTGTGCATTAAGTTGCTTTTATTGACACGGGGCGGGGGGGGGGGAGAATATATAAACCACTCCTGCTGATGCAGTAGCCTTGACTGCATCAGCTCAGGAATAGGTTGACATTGTAGCTAGCTCAGTGGAGACCTGTGCAGCTGTGGGCAGAGAAGCACACGAGGTGCTAGGAGGCATAGGGAATGGGATGGAGAATAACACAATACCTTGGTCAGTGGAGATGACCTTAGATGCCAGGACAGCACAGATCACCCCTTCTCCGGAGCAATGCTGTAAGCTTGAAGGAGTTCGGAGAAGGGTGGTGAGACTGGCTAGGGTCTGGAAAAACTCTCCTTTGAAGAGAGATTGGAAAAGATTGGGATTGTTACCTTAAAGAGGAGATGGGTGAGAGGGCGTGTGATGGAAATCTGTAAAATTCCGATTAGTCTAGAGACAAGTTGCAGTTCTCACTGTCTCATAACCGAAGAACAAGGGAGAGTCAGTGAAATGGAGGGGAGGGAGGGAATTAAAAAATAATGGCAGGAAATACTTTTTCCATTCACGTTGCCATTAGCCGGCGGAACTCCCTGCCACAGGATGTTGTGGAGGCCAGTGACCTAGCAGGGTTCAAAAAGGGACTGGACATTTCCACTGTTAGCTCTGGATATTCTTGCTATAACAGTCAGTGCTAACAAAGGTAGCAGGGCTATTAAACCTGCCGCTCCGCTGCAGGGGTTAGGTCAGTCGTCAGTAGAGACCAGGGTAAGATCTGGTGCCAACCGCTGTTGGAGACAGGAGACTGGGCTAGGTGGACCTGGGTCTGATCCAGGTTGGTAGGTCCCTTGTGAAGGAGTCCCTGCCTAGGGGTCAGGGTGCATTTGCACCACGTCAGTCACAGCGTCCAGCCCTTCAGACCTGGGAGTTCCATTAATGACCGGCCTGGGGATTCCACGAGGGAGGTAAATACCCGTCAAAACGGTGAACAGGCTAAATGACCACCGTTGTATCGGTTAACGGTTGGTGGGCAGCCAGGGCTGGGATCATAACCAGGGCTGTGGTCCTGCTGGGTCTGTGGGATAGGTGTGGTGGGAGTCGGCTTACCCGGCTATCCAGTAAGCATTCTGGTACGCCTGCTGCTAACCGGGTAATCGTTTATCTCCCTAGACGCCACGGTGTCTGTATTCTAGCTTCCATCAGCGAAGGAAACACCAAGGTCCAGACCCCAGCTGGTGTAAATCCACTCTCGGCTCCAGGGGAGTCAGTCAGATTCCCCAACTGGGCTGAGCAGCCTGTGACCCCACTGACTTCTGATTTATACCTATTGAGGGTCAGACCCAGAGTCTGTGGGGTGGCTGTTTGTCATCTCCAACTCGGTGTGGCACAGGATGGAGGAGAGGCCCTAGGGAAGAAAGAAAGCCCCCTTGTGACTGTAGCCCCCTCTTCCCGCCATGGCCCCTCTCTTTTCCCCCCTCAGCAAATACCAGAGAGCCCTTTAACCGTAAAATTGGGGAGGCCTGCGATCCCCTTTTGAATCTTAATGAGGCTGTGGGACATTCTTTCACTCAGCCCTGCAGTAGGGTGAGGGGGCCTCTATCAAAAGGCCTATAGAAAATTTTTCATGCTCCTGACGGAGGAGGAAAACATCTCGCCTCCTCCCCAGAAATCCCTTTCTTGGCCATTTAATTAGCGTGGCTCCCTCCTTTGTCTGGCTTTGCCATCGGCCTTCTGTCGCCGTTCGCCCGTGCCTGTGACCCCGCCAGGAAACTTTCCCATGGAAGAGAGCGGGAGGAAAGGGCCGCGGGAACAAAAGGGGCTGTGAATAGTTCAGAGACTCGGGCAGGGTTTCTAAAGATCGAGAGAAAAGAGGAGGGGGGCACGTCTCTAGATTAGAGGATTTTCTGGCTAGGCCTCGGTCTGTCACTACGGCAACTGTTGTCCGTCGAGGAAGGTGCCCGGTTCTGGCTAGCCGTCCTCTGTTGCTGTGGTGCTGCCCCCAGGAATGAAATGGATCCCCCCCCCCCCGCCCTAAACCACGTTAAAAGTCCAGCCGAGGAATGGCACGTTCTGACTCGGCATGGTGCCCCGGTGTCCTGGCATTTGGCCATCCGACCCCTGTCTCACCCGGGGACTGTCTCTTCCGCAGCCCCACACGACCGTTCGTCCCTTCCAGGGCCGCCGAATGGGGCACAGGCACCCCAGTGCAAAATACTAGCACCCCCATCTCTTCCCCGGCCCCCAACCCTGCGTAGCCCTCCAGAGGCATAAGTATTGATAAAGTGGACAAAGTAAGAATGGATGAGACAGACACTAGTAAGAAGCTGGGTGTGGGGGGGGGGGACACCCACTGAGGGCTTTGCTCTCCCCCCCGCCCCATCAAGGAGAGGTCCATGCCTAGCCAGCGGGCTGCGATGGCCCCAAATATGCAATCGCGTGGGCTCAGCATGGTTGGCAGAAAACAGCAGACCCCAAAATGGGATGTATAGTGCCGCCTCTGCCTCCCGGGCTCTACCAGCCCTAGAAACGAGCTCTCGGAGGAGCAGTTGATGGGCGTATAAAAATCCCATTGTCCTAATTACTGTTGTACTCCTGAGGCGTCAGTCCTTGCTCGGCTGCCGCCGCCACGGCCAGCCCCAGTAAACAGGGCTGTGCGCCCTCTGGGCGTACCTAGAGCTTTCCGCTGCTGTCAGAAGCAGGTGGGTAGGGGGAGCAGTGACCGGTGGGGTCTTTTAGGCCAGGCACACAGGTTAGAAATACGCTGGAAGGTCAGGGCATTTGTCAGCAACTCCTTGGGGCAAAGCCTTCTGGGAAAGAGATCTCCTTCCCGTTCCTTTTGGCCTGTTGTTGTTTCTGGTGGCTATAGTTCCCTGTCAGCAGAGCGCCCACAGCCAGCACCATGTGTTCTTACTAGTGGTGCACATGCCTTGGTGCACGTAACAAAATGTATTCCACACATGGATGGAAAAAAGATTAGAGGGAACATTGCTGGTGGCTGTATTTCCAGATCATGTAACAAGTGTCTCCTGCACCCATCCTCACCCCTCCCGCTCTGTGTTCCCACCTAGGCCCCTGGGTGTATGCCAGCCCCTCCTTGACTGGGTTGTCCCACGGGGTGTGTGAACTGCAGGATGTTAGCCGGAGGTAAAACCTGCTGGTCTGGTTGGGTCAGGGAGGAGCAGCCTGGAGAGAAGATGACAGGTGGCTGGGGCCACCTGGTGGGGGCTGTGTGCAAGGCATCCTGAGACGAGGAACGTGCCCCCCTGTACCCCTGCTGTTCCAGCCCCCTTCTCAAGCTGGGGATCTCGTGTGAACTTGCTACCCAGCTGCATTCGCTCCCTGGTGTGCCGAGCCCCTTGTGCAGAGCCGTTCTGGCCAGCGGTTGCTGGATCGCTCAGCTTGCCTCAGCCCTGGATTGTCTTCCCCTTCCTTTGGGGTCCATTGACGTTTCTGCGCCCTCTCTGTTTTGGGGGCTCCTCTAGCTCCCTGCACTCTAGCTAGGAATCTGGGGCTAGGGTATGGTGGTGCCTTGGACTTGGTGGGTCCATGCATTGGGTTAATCAGTGGGGCAGGGCCTGGCCCCACCCTGAATTCTGACCTTCCTCCTCCCTTTCCCTCAGGGTCCCTACTGTCCCGGTGAAGAACCTCAACGGCTCGAGCCCCGTCAACCCCGCACTGGCAGGTGAGGGAGCCGACCGGTGGGCCAGCCTAGCATGACTGAGCAATAATCCCATGGGGCGGGGAGGGGGGAGACCTCTGGGGCTGGTGTAGGGAAGGGCTGTGGCAGCACCTGTCGTAGGAGAATGGGGAGGCTTCTGGAGGAGCCTGTCTCCCAAGGAATGGGGACAGAGTGAGATATTGGCCCCTCTTCTGTAAGGGATCTTGGGGGAGGTCCCTGTTATAGGTGGGGGTGGAAGGCAGGACGGGGGTTCACATTGCTTCACATGGCGGCAGGGGAGGGGATTCGTAGGCAGTGGTTTAGGGACAGGTAAGATTGGGGTGTCCCTTCTGTAAGGGTGGTGAGTTGGGGGCACAGCTGGCTTTTATGGGGGATCCAGAGCTGGGACAAGGGATTCACAGGCTGAGTGTGGGTCTGTTACAGGCGGAGGGGGGCTTGTGACGGCTGGCCAGCAGGGTTTGTGGGGAGCGGTGCCTGGCTTTCCTCAGAGCTCACTTTTCAGCGCCGTTCCCCATCTCTCCACCAGGGATCACAGGGATCCTCATGAGTGCGGCGGGGCTGCCTGTGTGCCTCACCCGCCCCCCCAAGCTGGTGCTGCACCCTCCGCCTGTCAGCAAGAGCGAGATCAAATCCATCCCGGGCGTGGCCAACACCTGCCGCAAGACCACTAAAAAGCAGGCCAAGAAAGGTGAGCACAAGGCCTTACCACGCCCCTCTGGACATGCTGTGTCCTCCCTGCGGGCTGCTAGGGGAGCCCCTCACAATCCCCTTGTCCTGCCAGTCTCCTCTGTGGGGGAAGCCCCTTCCCATTTGGTGCCCCAGCTTCACCTCCTCACTTCCCTTCCCCGTGGTGCCTCGTATCTCCCCAGGCACCTGCAGGGCAGGGTAACTCTTGCTGGTCTCTTCCTCCCTGCCCCAGGTAAAACCCCTGAGGAAGTGCTGAAGAAATACTTGCAGAAGGTGCGTCATCCTCCGGACGAGGTGAGAACCAGGGTGCGGTAGGGTGGGTCTGTCTGTGTCTGTCTTGGGCCAGGTCTTTGCTGCCGGAAACTGTATTTCTGCAGCGCGTTAGGTTGCACAATCTTGGAGGAGACATGGTGCAGGTAGATCGGACCTGGGTGCAGCTGCCCCAGGTCAGCGGTCTACTGCGCACCCCCATCCCTTCCACCTGGGTGCCCTCCACTAGCTACAGTGAGGTCAGAGCCATGTCGTCACCAGGATCGCACAGTGATTACTGTGCTGTGCAAACACCCCCTTTCGGGGGACTGGCGAGGAGCGGTTGCTCGTGCTGTCTGGGCGGGTGTCTGCACATGGTGGGGTTGCATGTGGGGTGTTGCGAAGCTGCTTCTGGCTGTCCACGTATCTTTGGGAAGGGCTGGCAAATGGCACTCGGGCCGATGCCACTGGTGCTCGCATCTGCTTGACCTTCTGCACAGCAGGATCAGCTCTGGCTTCTCCATGCTGAGGAGCCCTGACCCTGGCCTGGTGGCAGGGCTGTGATCCTTGGTTAGCCTTGCTTCCCAGGCCCCACTGAACCTGCCACCGGGGGGCGCGGGCGGCAGCCGTTCCTGCCTGGTGGGACCGGGGCAGAGGCATGACTCCACCCTCTACACCTTGGCTCGTTCCCGTTGGCCTGCTGGGGTCTGACTCTTACCTTCTCCCCAAGGACTGCACCATCTGCATGGAGCGCCTCTCCACCCCGTCTGGCTACAAGGGGCCCCAGCCAGCCATCAAGCCCGACCTAGTGGGGAAGCTGTCCAAGTGCGGCCACGTCTACCACCTCCACTGCCTGGTCGCCATGTACAACAACGGCAACAAGGTGCATGGAGTCGGGGGTGTGCTCGGCCAGCTGCCACGAGGGGCCCTGGCAAGATCTAGGCCTGGTGTAGATCGTTCCCTGGCGTGGGGCGCTGAGCCAGTCATTCCGCTGGCCTGGGGCTGAACCCTCCTCTTGATGGGCTGTAAGATCCCAGCGTTCTCTCCGCCCTTTCTCCTGCTGTCTCCTATTGGCTCTGTGGGACGCAGAGGGGCTTTGCGTCCTCACTGCAGCGAGCAGCCTCCCCGGATGCTTGGCTGTCCCTGTAAACATCAGCGAGTCAAGTTGAAACCATTCTCCGATTGGCTCTTCCTCATGTCAGGCTGTCCCTGCTCCAGAAGGCCCCTCTCCCATTGCAGACGGGTCCTCTCTGTCTTTCTAAAAACAATCCGTGCAGCTGAGCGTTAATCAGTGCACGTTGGAAAGACGGTGCAGTTAATATATGCTAGGGAAAGTTGAAGTTTCTCCGATGGAAAAAGGGCTCTTCCAACCAAACACACACTCGTTTTGTTTGGAATTTTCTGAGGAACCCAACACTTTTGCTTTGTTTCGCTTTTCGGTTTTGAGGTCCCCCCCCCCCCCCCCCCCGATAAAAAGTACGGGAAAGGCATGAGAGGAGATCATGAAATTTAAACTGAAACTTTTCTGACTTCCTTTAAATAGGGGCAGGGAGGAGGGGCAAAATTGCTTTGTCAAAAAAAACTGAGACGATTTTTAGAAGAAGCAAAGACCATTTCATTTTAGGAGGGGTGTATTTTTTTTTTTCTTTCATATTATTTCCCAGTCATGGTGTGCGGGGAAGTCTGTCTGTTGAGTTGCGGGGTGTGTTGGGTGGTTGGAGGAATGTCAGTCTGCCAACAGTACAAGTGGAGGGGGGAGGGGAAGCTCTCTTCATCTGATTTGATTTCCTTCTCTCCTTTTTTCCTTCCTTGCTGTCAGGACGGGAGCTTGCAGTGCCCGACCTGCAAAACCATCTATGGGGTGAAGACTGGGACCCAGCCCCCCGGGAAGATGGAATATCACCTCATCCCCCACTCGCTGCCTGGGCACCCAGACTGTAAAACCATTCGGATCATCTACAACATCCCACCAGGAGTCCAGGTGTGACCCTAGCGCTGTGGGAGGCAAAGGCGTGTGTGACGTTTCCCAGGGTTACCCGGGGTTGGGAGGCATCTCGCTACCACTGGCCATTAGTGTGAGGGACTTGTGCCCGTCAGGGAGCTGACCCCCTGCCTCCACTGGCAACACTGGGCCTTGCTGGTCCCTGTCTCTCACCAGTATAGTGATAGGCACGCTCCAGCCCTCGGAGCATCCACCTGGAGCATCCGGCCTGTGCTCAGTGGGACACAGTTTAGTTTGGCTGCTCCCAGAGAAGCAGTACGACCCAGCCTATAAGTTTCACCTCCCGTCACAGCTCGGTGAAACTCCCAGCACTGAGACAAGGGTGTGATGAAAATAAGCCAAGGTTTATTTAACAAGGCAAAAGAACAGCCATACTGGGTGAGACCAAAGGTCTATCTAACCTTTAGTCCAGTGTCCTGTCTTCCCGGTGCCAGATGCCCCAGAGGAAACTAACAGAACAGGGGCTCAAGTGAAACCTCCCCTGCCACCCATTCCCAGCTTCTGATGAACAGAAGCTAGGGACACCATTCCTGCCCGCCCCGGCTAACAGCCATGGATGGAGCTATCTTCCATGAATGTATGTAGTTCTTGAATCCTGTTGTTGTCCTGGCCTTCTCCGCATCCACTGGAAAGGAGTTCCACAGGTTGACTGGTTGTGTAAAACAAGAGTACTTCCTTTTGTTGTGGTTTTTTTTTTTTTTTAAATCTACTGCCTATTAATTTCATTTGGTGACTCCCTAGTTCTTGAGTTGTGGGAAGAGGTAAATGATTTCTTGTTCTCTCCCCAGTCATGATTTTATAGACCTCTAACATATTCCTCCCCCCATAGTCGTCTCTTTTTTCCAAGCTGAAAAGTCCCAGCCTTATTAAACTCTCCTCATGTGGCAGCTGTTCCATGCCCTTACTCATATTTGTTGCCTCTTTCTGTTCCAGTTCCCATATAGGCACAGAGATTCAAACGATAGCAAGTAGGAATTTTTGGAGACGAGAGGTTACATAGAAAGTAAAGTCATAACACAGGTTCACAAGCCTCGGCTCACTCAGCCACCCCTCAAAGCCCTTCCAGTGTTTGTCACCCAAGCCTAGCCATGACTCTTTTTTCCATGAGGTAAGTCATGCTTTGGAAAGAACACAGGGGATACGTCTGCTCCCACAGCTATACCATGACAGTCTGCCCTCAGTGCTTGCAAACAGGATCCCTGCTCAGGGATGATAAATTGTGCGTAACCAGCTAATCGAGTAATCGATGGAATTTCCATCGACTGCTTGATTAGTGGATAAGGGTGGAAACGATAGAGCCGCAGCAGGGTTAGCTCCCAGCGCCGGGAGCTAACCCCGTTGCAGTTCTGCCTTTTACATGTATTAAGAGCCGCCCGGTGTGTAGCCCTGCTGCCGGGGGCTCTGCGATGATTCAAGATTAGACCGACCTTACGCACCTGCTCAAGATCTCAAACGATGCCGTTTCCCTCTGTGCAGGGCCCAGAGCACCCAAACCCCGGGAAAAGCTTCACGGCCCGCGGCTTCCCTCGGCACTGTTACCTCCCGGACAGCGAGAAGGGCCGAAAGGTGAGAGGCGTCCTGGCCCGGGCCAGACTCCCAAACCCAGGACACATGGGCGGGGGGGGTGGGTTCTGCCTCCAGTCGATGGTTTGTTAGGGCAGCGTAGGGTGAGGGGAGCTCTACCCAAGGGAGTGGCTGCCTCGGGCAACGGCGGTAGCCAAAGGAAGAGCCAGGCACCCCTCATGTCCCAAATGGGAAGTGTTCTCCAGACCCCCTGAGGAGTGGGTTGAGAGGCGGGGCTGTCGGAGGGCAGGCTGCAGCCTCCTTGCTGAAGGTACCGGTGAGGGAGTGCAGTCAGAGATACAGGACTGCTGCTGGTCTAGTCTGGGTGTCTTTGGATGATGATGGGGATTCCAAGAGGAGCTGACAAGATTGCTGGGCCCCAGGCAATGGGGAGGAGGGATGGGAAGAGAACACAAGTGGAAGGGGTGGGGCTGGAGCCATGGGCCCTTTAGAATCGCCAGGCCATGGGACAACTGCCCCCTTTGCTCAGCTCCTGTCAGCGGGCCTGGGGGTTCATGTGGGATCTTCGGCTGACACGGCCTCCTCTTAGGGGTGAGCTTTAGCCATGGGATGCATCAGCTTCATTCATTTGGCCTCCTGCAAAAGGCCTGAGATGGCAGGAGCCTCCCATCTCGGTGGCTCTAATAGCCTCTGAAAAGGCGCCAGGTTTATGCCAAAGTCCCTGTATCCTCACCAGGGAGCAAGGCCTAATTCAGCAGCGCTCTGTGTGTGAGACCACATGCGGCGACCGCTCCAGAACACGCTTTTAAAAAAAACCCAAAATCGAATCATGGTGAGGTTATTGAATTCTGATATGAAAACACGCTGATGATTGTGTTCTGCTGGTCATAACATTGCAGCATTTTGTCTGTCTGAAATTCTTGCTGCCTGGCAGAAGCTGTCCTGGGAGACAGCTGGATGATTTAGTTAAGAAGCTAGGTTGGTCATGCTAGAGAAGAGCATATCAGCTGGGTGATTGGCCATGAAATAGTGAACAGCATTTTAATTTCATCTGCCATCATTAAGTTTCAGAGTTAACACCACACTTAGGGTGATCTGTGCCACTGATGTTTGTTTGGGAGAGGCTATGTGCAGGCTCCTGAGCAGCTTACGTTTTAACTCTTTCCCTCCTGTGCTGCTCCAGGTGCTGAAGCTGCTGCTGGTGGCCTGGGACCGGCGCCTGATTTTTGCCATCGGTACCTCCAGCACCACAGGCGAGTCGGACACGGTGATCTGGAATGAGATCCACCACAAGACGGAGTTCGGCTCTAACCTCACAGGCCACGGCTACCCCGACACCAACTACCTGGACAATGTGCTGGCCGAGCTGGCGGTGCAGGGCATCACGGAGGAGAGCGCGGCCCAGGAGAAGGACTGAGAGTTGGGGGGGAGGGGAGGAGATGGCATTCCATTGTGGTAGGAGCAGAGCTTTGCTATGGGGCGATGCCCCCACACTCGCCTCCTCCCTGCCCCAGTGCCTGCATCCTCCCCCACCTCCTCCTGCCACTGTGCTGCTCCAAGGGGGCCAGTCACCCCACTGAGATGTGTGGCTTGGGGCTAGAGTGGAGAGAGGGGCCCACGGTGCCGCCTCATTGGGCATTTCTGTGGGGCTGGTCAGCCGGCAACGGGGCCACCCCTCACCCACGGTTACATTCATCTCGTTGCACTTGGCTGGGAAGTGGGGGATTGAACCGCTAAACGCTGTGAACATGAACTGCCTCTTCGGGCCCTGCCCAGTGGGGAGCGCCCCATCCCACAAGGCAGCTCCGGGACCACGTGGGAGCCGTGGCACAGGCCTGTGGGAATGCCAAGGATTCAGACCAGTCCGAGTTGTCTTGCCCGGGTAGGAGACTGGTTGTGTGTTGTCATGTCACTGCTGCTTTCATGTCGTGGGCTCCATGTGAGTTGGAAATGTGGTGTGTGCAGGTCTGGTACCCCTTCCTCCCTCATCCCACCTCCACATCTGGTCAGAACCAGGCCTGCTGCCTGCTCAGATCTGAGCCATGGGGAAATGAGAGAAATCCCCTCTCCTTGATACCTTGGGTCAGGACCACAATGAGCTGGGGGCACGTTTCCATCCGGGGCTACAGCAGAATTGGTTCCTTAACGATCCAGTCTGAACAGTAGTGAACGGGCTGGGAATGCTTGGCTGGATGGCTTGTTCTTCTCCTGGTCCCTTTCCCTCCTCCCACTCTTCCCAATCCGGTCCCACCTGGGTCAGCACTAGTTCAGCTGGCTCAGTTTTCTTCTAGCAGGGTGGGGAAGAGCAATCCCTCGCTCCCTGATGCAGCTGCATTGTCCTGGCTCGAAGCCACGTCCGGTGCGCCCTGTTTCAGTAAGCGCAGTTCACTCCGGCCTGCTCCAGATCTGTGTGCTGGTCCCGTATCTATGAAGAAACCACGCCCCATGGCAGTGTCCAGTCAGAACTGGGATGGGAGGGGGGGAGGCGGCAAGGTCTGATTCCCCTGCCTCACCCCTCCCAAAAATGGGTTCATTGAACTGTTTGTATGGGGGAGTTCCCCAGGATACGGCTCTGAATTTATATACCTCATGTTTGGGGGCTTTGTCGTATATATGTATGTATATCTACCACGTCACCCTTGAAGACAGCGTTGGCGCGGGGATGCTGAAGGGAAAATGGTACTTAAGTTAGAACTGGAGGCCAAGTCAGCTGGTGTTCGCTGGTTACCATGACGCAAGCTGGACAGCCATCTTGAAATGATGGCGCCACGTCAGGCTTGGCCACGTTTCAAAATGGCTACTGTGCACCCCTAGGGCAGTGGGAAAAGGCCCGCGCACGGGGCCTCAGTGCCACTCCGGGCTGTTCCAGGGGGGTATGGATCTCGGGAGGAAACAGTCACCTGCTGCCACATTAGAACTTGGGGAAACTTTTCAGCCAAATCATTTTTCAGTGAAAAATGCAGCAATAGAAATGTTTTGTGTCCATTTGCGGTGGCTTGTTTCTGGCAAAAGAAGAAAAGGAATGATTCCACCCCCCCCCCCCCCCCCCACTGTAAACAAGGCTTTTCCCATCAAAATTGCTTGGTGTGTTTTTATTTTTTAAATGTTCAAAACTTGAAACAATCTTTCTTTTTGGTTTGCCAAATTTTTTGGCTTCTAATTTTTTTTTTAAACCACCAGCAAACTGAAAAACTCGTTTAATTACATGACCCTGCTCCGGCCCTTGAAATTCCCTGCTCTGGGTATTAGTTTCCTGTCCTAACCCTGCCCATCCTCAAACATCACAACTGTAGATCTGCTCCCCAGCCCCATATTCCACTTCCTAGCCAGGAAGAGTCTCCCATGTTACCCACTCCTTAGGAGAAGCAACATTCTCTTGGGAACCCCTATTCCACTCATGCCTCCTACCCCTGCTGTGCTGGCAACAAGCGGCCTCCAGTCTGACTTGGCTTCCAGGGTAGGGGAAGAGGGTTGGAAGGGGTCTCCTACAGGTCCCTCTGACTGTTCCTCCCAGGGAGGGGCAGGGTGTTAATTCCCCACCCCCGAGTTGCTTTAGTTTTAATTTCTAACAGTGGTTTTATACTTTCTCCAGAAGGACCCGGGTGGGGTGAGGTGGCCAGGTCGTGGAAAGGGTCACCCCTCTCATTGTGTGTCTTCATGGTGTTGGATGCAGGTGTGCGGTGGCGGCTGGGGGTGGGGCAGTCCTGCTGTATATTGTGTTCTGTTTGTGAACGGTGCACTGTGCCCGTCTCTCTGGTGTGTGGCCATGTGATGGTGCCGCCCGCCGGGGGGGGCTGTATGTGCCAGTTTAATAAATGGAGAGCTCTCCCGCCAGGCTGGGGGGGCGTTTGCTGTCTGCGTCTCTCAGGCCTGTCCGTGTGTCTTTTGTTATCTGTTTGTGGCAAGTGGGTAGGCCAGAACCCCTCCTCTCTAGGGGATTGGGGACGGACGGAGGGACAGTCAACCCAGCGCGTTGTAAGCGCCAAAGATTCTCTCATACCCAACTGACTTCTGCTGGTGAAAGAGAGACTCCCTCGCCTGCCTGGTCTCGCTAATGACCTGGGACCAGCACGGCTGCAACAGCCCCACCGGCAATCTGTGGGTATCAGTGAGCTGAGTTGAAACAGTTCTCTGTATTGGTCTGTCCAGCCGGGTTCTGCCTCCTCCTACGATGACTTCTGAGTTCCCTCTCATTCAAAGCATCTGCCTTTCTCCCCTCCCCATCTGTCTTAATGCCCATTTTGTGCACCCTCAGCCAATCCTCACACCGTGCCCCATACAAAGCTGGGCCTGGTTCAAGTCCAATCTATGCAAAACTCTCTCGCTCTCGGCATCTGCCCTCCTCCCCAATCACATGTTGGATTTCATCAGCCGCAGCACCTTGTCCATATAAATACATTTCTTTCTTGGACCATTTTTTTAATGCATTGTTGCCTATGCAGTGAACGGCAGCTGAAATAAAAGAGAGACGCTGCATCTTTCTCTGGTGTGTTCTCATCCCCGGCCAGAAGTTACGGAGAGAAGTGGCCACCTCTAAATACCGGGCTCTGTTGCTGGAGGCTGCGTGTCCTCAATAGCTTAGAAGCTGGCCCTGAGCACTCAGGGGTGTTGTGGGGGAGGCCTGGGCTCTTTTCAATAGAATATAGGCTACAACCATTTCTATTTTTGTGGATGTCTCTGGGGAGCTTGCTGGAAAACTTCCTGTGGCTGACAGGGCGGCTCCCTCTTGACTTATGATTATTGCACAAGAGGGAGGCTCTGCTAGTGAGGTCTGTCCCATCTGCTAGCACCACCTCCCCTCCCCACCCTTCTGTGGGGTGAATGCTGCCCTGGCTTCCAGCTGGGGGAACTGACACACAGCTGTGGCCAAGCTCTGGCTTCTGCCAGTCTGCTGCTGTATCCCAACCAGTGCTGTGGCAGGCAGCTCTGCCCGGGGGCAGGCTAGGGGCGGTCCTGGGCTGTAGCCTGTGAGGAGGGGGGAGTAGATACGAGCTACCGAGGAGTTCCCTTGCTGAGGGGCATTGAGCCGGTGTGGCTGGGCAGTGGGTTTCAGGGCTTAGAGAGGCAGGACACAGCCTGCGGGGTCCCCAGAGGAGCTGGGGGCTCTATTCTCTCTCCCTCCCCCCTTCCATCCCTCCATGCTGGCTCCTGCCACTGCTGCAGAGGGTGGGTATCTCTGTGGCTACCAGCCAAGGTGGCACTGAGCTGCCTGCTCCCCTCTGGATCCACGACACCCTCTGTTCAGACATCTCTGCTGGCTTAAAACCTGCCCTGCCAGCGAGGCCCACGGAGACTGGCTCCTTACCCCAGGAGATGGGGGGGGGTCTTGTGATTTGGGGGGGCCCCAAAGTGACCCCAAAAGAGCTGGGTGCCAGGATAATCTCATTTCAGTGGGGAGCATTGGTAGGAGATGTGGGGGGAAGGGGGGGTCTCAGTTGGCCGGGGGGGCATTTAGAACTGGCCCCCTCCCACAGCGCTGTACGGGAGCCCCAGCCTGATGTCAACTGACCCCATGTCACCTGTTGCTTGTTCCCCTCCCTCTGCTGGGTCCATCCCACCCCCACATCGGCTCGGGGGGGCTGGCGGGGAGTGACCCCACACCAGCCTCTGCCTCTGGGGGGCAGCCGGGTCCTGTGTGCACAGCTGCAGCTCCAGGGGGCTGGCCGGGGCAGGGTGCCTTGCAGCAGATAGAGCTAATAAAACCAGGGAGGGGGCAATTTGCTATAGCCTTGTGGGAAGGGAGGGTAGCTCATGTGGCAGCGGGGCAGCATGTGGCTGGGGGGGGGGGTAAAATGGGGAGGGGGGCAGAGGGGAGCGCACCGCTCTGCCCAGCGGGAAGCTGGCTGCTGTGCCCAGGGATGGAAGGGGCTTTTCCCAGTAGCAACTGGGGCAGAGGGTTTACCTGCCTGGCTCTTGGGAATGGGGGGGTTAACCTATCTGGCTCTCTGGGTCTGGCTGGCAGCTCTCCCCCAGCTCAGCCGCAGTGCCGTACGCAGCACTGCCCGGAATCAGGCTCTGCCCCTCCTCCACCCTGCGGTACCCCCTGGCCTTGAGCCGCCGGGAGCCGTAGATAGCCAGGGCAATGAGGAAGGCCAGGCCCGTGGTGACTCCTACCGTCACACCGGCCGTCTCCCCGCCCGACAGGCCACCTCCACCGCCCAGCCCCGCCGCCCGGCGCGTCTCAGCCGGCCCCCCCAGCCGCCACAGCTGGGTCTGGGCGTCTTTGACCCAGGAGCGCGCTCCGTCGACGCTGGTCACCAGGACGGTGTCGGTGCCCACCGAGGCAATGGCGGGTGGGCGGGTGTAGGGGGGGAGCCGTGCCGGGGGCAAGGCCCCTCCGGTGAAGATGCCGGACTGGACACAGTAATCCACTTGGCAGCCGTCGCTGATCAGAGCCAGGTGCTGGCTGAATCCCGCCGGGCAGCGCTTCAGGTAGGGGTCATTCACAGTCCCCTGGTGGGCCCCTGCCAGGGGGTTCCCCATCTCGCAGCTAAAGAGCCCCCCAAAGGGCACCGAGTGCCTGAACCCCGTCTCGTAGTCCCTGCTGACGCACAGCTGGAGCTGGTCGAAGAGCTTCAGCTGAAAGAAACTGGAGGGGCAGGACTGGGCGTTGGTCATGGGGTTGACGCTCCGAGAGCTGAAAAGGCCCCCGAAGAGGTACCCCGAGTTCTCGGGGACCTGGCTCCTGGCCATGCACCAGAAGGCGCTGAACTGGACCTTGGACAGCCAGAACACGTCCTTGCAGACTCTCTTGCAGAACAACCCCAGCACGCAGGAGTTTCTGCATTCCAGATGGCTGTACCCTTCCTCCCGCTCCTGGGTGCTCAGCCGCACCGGGATGTAGCCTGCAGGGCAGGAGAAGGCCCCGGTGAGTGGGTTCCTCTGTTCTAGCCCTTGGCAGAGAACCGGGGCGTCCGGGCCCATCAGCGGGGCACACTCCTGGTAGGCGCCCCCGAAAGTGAAGTTGGTCCCGGCCCCCGTGCAGGAGCCGTCGTCGGTGTTGGCGTGGAAGTTGAAGTTGGGCGAGGCGGCGTCGGTGCAGCCGGGGTAGGTGTTGAAGATGTAGTAGCGGCGGGTGGCCAGCTCCACCTGCCGGGCGAGCTTCCTCACCGTGGGGCTGGGGAGCTCCGGCAGGCTGCTGGGCGTGATGAAGAAATGCAAGGGCAAGCCGGAGCGGTCAATCGCCACCAGCTGGTTGGCGGTGCCCTCTTGCCAGGCCTTGAGGGTGATCCCCGGGTAGAAGGGCACCCCGCCGATGCTCTCCACCCGGGAGTTGGTGCGGTTGGCCAGGTACTGCTTGGTGAAGGCATCCTGTGTGCTGAGTGAGCCGCCGATGTTGAAGTCGATGATGCTGTGGAAGGAGGCCCCGGCCGAGGCGGTGATGGCGCTCCGCGTGGACATGCTGTCCTGCACGAAGGCCGATTTGATCTGATCCTCTTGCACCAGGCTGGCCCCAGCGTCCACCGAGGTGACAACGTGGGTGCCGTAGTTCAGCACCAGCATCTCCGCCAGGTAGTCCGCCATGCGGCTCTGGTTGTTCTCCAGGTGCCCAGCGATGGCCACCAGCTGCTGATGGAAGCCTTTGTCCAGGGCTGCCGCGGGGTCGAACTTGGCCGTGTAGACCAGGTTCCGCACCTGGACCCGGGTGGTCACCGCCTGGTCCTTCACCTGGTGGGTCTTCATCTTGTGGAAGTCACTGGAGAACTTGCCGTTGAGCGAGGAGAAGAGGGAGACCTCCCCGTTGACGGAGGCGGCGGTGGCGCTCTGGTAGTCCCTCCAAGACTCGATGAGCTCCGAGTTGATCTCTAGGTTGCTCTGCTTGCGGGGGATGGTGAAGACCTCGTCCGGGATGAGGTAGGACCCGTCCTCAGTGGTTTTGCACTGCGAATAGCCCAGGCTGATCACTCTCCCCATATCCAGGTTCCTGAGATTGTCCCAGCCGCCGCCGGGCAGCACCTCCAGTCCCGAGAGCTTCAGGGCTTTCTTACACTCCTGCAACCCCATCACAGCGGGTGGCCCTGGCGGCTTCTCGGCTCCTTTCACCCAGGCCACCAGGCCCCAGGACAGAAGAGCCCCCAGCAACATCTTCATGGCTGGGGCGCCGCGCGGGAGGTGCAGCCGTCGGCGCGAAAAGGAGGGAGCTGCCGATACGTGCCGGTGGCTTAGCAGCTCCGAGCTCAGCTGTCTGCAAGTTCCTCCTTTCCATGCTCCAATTAACGTTCAGAAAGAGGGAAGTGATGGTGGATCCCAGTGCAAACTAGATAGTGGGCGGGGGGTAGACAGAGGGAGGGCTGAGCCCTCTTCCTCATTCCTCGTCGGGCCAGGAGATGGCTTTATCCAGTGTGGCGCACTGGGCACCGTTACCAGGGCTGCCCAGCTGCTGAGGCCTTCCACGGCCCGGAGACATGGGAATCCACCCAGACTCGGCGGGGAGTGTCACTTGCTTTCGTTTACAGACTAGGAGATTTCTCTGGCGTTGCTCGGGTCCTTCACTCCGTTGTTTTTCTTCCTTTAAGTCGCTGCTCTGGGGCTGGGCTGGGGAGGGGGGCTCAGGACGCAGGCTGGCCGAGGGAACGAGGACGTCCCCAGCCCTCTCTTACCAGCATTTTGGGGCCAGGTGAGAAGCGCCTCTCCCTGGCCGCTGCAGCTCCAGCGGGCACAGTCGGGGGAGGGGTGCATGTCCCCTGGCTGGGGCAGGTCCAAGTTTGTCTGCCCCCTGCGCTCCCCAGCCAGAGCGAGGAATGCAGCAAACTGGGCACTTTCCTCTCGCTGCCTAATGGATGGGAACAGCCAGCAGTGTCCCCCTACAAATTGTGGGGGGGAGCTTCAGCCCCTCCTGTCCTGGGTGCCTGGGGGGTGGGAGGCTCGGGGCTGAGGTAGTCGTAGGTGGAACGGGCTGTGGGGGGTGACCCCAGCCAGCCCCTTTCACCTGCCTGGTGATTGTCTCTTTTCTGTGTGTTTTACAAGCAGCAACCCCATTCCAGGCACACCCCCTTGTCCTGGCACAGTCAAGCCCTGCCCTTGCTTGGCGTTACGCTGAGGAGACGCTGCCTTCCCAGGTGCGTGGTTCCAGCTCTGACTGTTTCAGAGCAGACAGTTTCACAATTACACACCAGACAGGCACGGGGCCTGGAAGTGGGGGCAGGTCATAAACACCCCTGGGCCCGGCCGCTGTGCGGCACCCGCTCCTCGCCGCCGGCTGCGCTCAGCACGTTGGTGCAGTCACATGCCGGGAGGTTGTTCCCTGCCCGTGTGTCAGCTGCAGTTTCGTTTCAGCAGCCAGCTCGACGCACGTGAGGGCAGAGAGGCCGTGGCAGGCAGAGCCGGCTCGTGGGAGCAGCAGGAAGCCTGGGTGGGTGCCGGGGGTCTGCCCTGGCGGTGCCGGCTGGTTCGGGTTGCCCAACTATTTAGCCAACCAGGGTGGTTCCCCCTCCTTCCAAGAGATACTAATTCTACGGCCACCGATGGGAGGAGCAGGCGCGCGGCCCCATCAGCCAAGCAGGCCCCACTAATCAAATTGCTGGCAGGGCCTCGCTCTGAGCCTTGCAACATGGCGCACGGGCCCCTGCGGTGCTGTGAGCGTGGCTGCTGTCGCAACGCCGGCCACTCAGCTTTGCCCCGCTCCCTCCTGCCCCCTGACATTGGGCCAGCTGGGCCAGCGCCCTGCAGCACTGCCAGCCCCTGCCCTCTGCTGCAATGCCCAGAGGGAGACCCCAGACTCTAATCTCAGCCCGGTGCAGCCCCTTTCCCCCCCCATCAGGCCCACCCCTTCGCACTGGGCTGGGGTTAGAGTTGTGATGCTGGGACAGGATGGGCAGCAGGCGCGCTACCGGGATCCAGGCACAAGCCCCCTAAGTCCAATTTCAGCCAAGCACTTGGGCAGCTGCTCAGGAGAGATTCAAAGGCCACCCAGCTGATTAGCAGAGCGCCCACAACCCAGCAGCCGGTGTTCCTATTGGTGGTGCACATCCACACGTGTCTTGGTGCACAGAACAAAATGTAATCTGCACAGGGATGGAAGAAAGAGCGGGACCATTAGTAGTAATGTGAAATGAGCCAGCCCATGGGTCTAACTGGAGGTGGCACCCCCCACACAGGCAGGGGCATGCAGCAAAGACTCCAAAGTGCTCAGATATTGCATGGGGGGGGGGCTGTGAACAATGACAGACCTCACTTCCTCAGAACCCCCCCTCCCCACCCCCACCCCAAACCCACCTGCAGGGAAGCAGAGCAGCGCTCGCCCCGGATCCGGCCCCCCAATGGTTAACGCTGCCTCGTGCTGCTCCAGAGTATGTTTAAACAGGAATAAATCTCTCCCCTGCTGCCCCGTTACTTCCTCTTTCCCAGCCAGTGGCTTCCCCTTGCAGGACGGTTTCAGCAGAAGAGGTGCCTGGGCTGGGTTTCTAAAGGGGATGGGGGTGCAGGGGTATCCACTCCCAGCAGCCCTGCTTCCCGGGGAAAGTCCTGGCCACAGTCAGGTTGGCAGGGCTGCAACCGGGGGAGGAGGCGCTGGGGCATGCTGAGCCCAGGAGGTGGGGGCTGGGTGTCTGCATGGGCCTTCTCCCTGCACGCCCTGTGCTGTGTCCTGCAGGCAGGCACCAGGAGAAGGTGAAGAGTTGACTGGATCAGGCTCTATAGGTGTCTTGATCAGACCCTATAGGTGCCTATATGGGAAGATGATTTCTTTTGTGTGATTTTTTTTTTTTTAAGTCCTAAAGAAGCAAACCCCCTATGACATGCAGAATGTCGCATGACGTCCAGCTCGGAGAGGCTACAAGCCCCCCCTCCTTTCACAGGGGAGCCAATCAAAGTGATGCAGACCGGACAATGCGCACCTGGACGATGAGCCGCAGACGCGATAAGCCCCATCAGTACGTCAGTCACGGAATTGGATTCAGTTCGTCGGTGTGCGCAGCGCGGCCCTGCCAAAGGGGAAGGAAACTTGGCATCCAACGTAAGAGTGAAAGTTCGCCGGGCCTTCTGCTTCCCACGACTTTCGGAACAGGTGCGCTTCCTCATCCGCATCAACATGCAACTTGGCTCAAGCCCTGGTGCAGGATTGGAGCTCTCGCTGCTTGGATGGTCTGGAGGCTGAGCTGGGTTCGACCACATCTCGTGCACAGTCTAGCTCATCCTGTGCCCTCCCCAGCCGCAGCGCTCCTCCCCCCTACAGGAACAAGCTGCGCTGGTTTTTGTCTTTTGCAATAAAGCTGAGAAATACGACCGTCCGTCCCACCTCGGCGCAGGGGCCTGGATCCAATGGCTTCCCTCCCATTCTCCATTTCTACAAGGCTGTAGCTTGGAAGCATTTGACAGTCCTGAGTCTATAGCCTGCCACTATCCAGCAAAACAAGTAAGCGCACACTTACATTGGAGGGGCACCCTTACTAGCAAGATTAACCATAGAATCCTACAACAGTAGCCCAGGAAAGGACCTCGAATGGTCACCCAGTCCTGTCCCTGGGGTGTTTGCAGCATCTCTGGGCTGTCCGTCACTCACCTGTCTGTATGCCTTACAATTGGTTTAGGAATTGTTTTAATAAAATATTCACGTAAAAGAAACTGTCTTCCCAATTCGGCACCTACAGAGCCTGACTGAGTCAACGCTTACCCTTCTCCGGCATAAACAAGCTTGACTGTGCTACTTGTCTACACAGCCCCCGACAGTGAACCCTTCGAGCCCAGGCTGATGGACTTAGGTTTGCAGGACTCACGTGATGGTGCTGAAAACAGCTGGGTGGATGTCACTTCGACTGGAGCTTGGACTCAGAAACATAGGGATTGGGGTGAGCTGCCCCTGCAACAGCTGAAGGCTGCTGTCTGCAGAGATTTTTATCACACCATCATGCAATTCTGGTGGGCTCGGGGGCTCACTGCTGGCTGGGTGGACACAAGCACATGCAAAGTGATGGAAACCACCACAAACAGGGCGGAAGGGTTGTGTTTCGTGGGGAGGGCGCTAGAATCCCTGGGGTTTGCAGCTGTTCTCCAGTGTGACGTTCTCAGCCACTTTCAGCTTTTTTTTTTTTTTTTTACCCGCATCTTTACAAATCAAACCCACAAGCAGAGCACAGGCCTGCAGCTAGTTTGAAAGAGTTTCACAATATCTTGGGCAATGTATTTTGCTTTACAACTTAATCCCAGGGAGAGAGAGAAAGCCCCTGAATTTTCCCAGCTACTTCCGCGAGTGACTCGTTTAACCAGTTCTGCGGCGGGTCTGGATCAGACTTCAGGCCCTGCTCAAACTCTGCAAAAAACCAAATCCAAACCCAACCCACGTTGGTGTAATTATGTTAGTCAAAACCCCAGGCTTTTTAAATAGAGCCTTGCAGAGAAGTCTAGGGTCCAGTCATGCTAGCTGGGCGGGCAGGCAGACAGAGTAGAGTTGGTGAAAAGAAACTCATGACTGGGACACCCAAAATCTTGCAGCAAACCTGTTTAGAGGGCTCATTCCTTTACCCTCCCACTTCCCTGGTCCTTCTCATGTGAACAGAGACCAGCAACACCCGAAGTCTGGAGACGCAAACAATTCAATGTGTACTGGGGTTAGCTCCAGCCAGCATGAATCCAGATCCTTTGTTTTTTCCCTTGCTTTCCCACCCCCTTCCAGTTTGTTTGTAATACCGACAGTAATTTGTTAGGTCTACTTTATACTGCAATTTAATTAATCAATCCTACATGGTTAGCTAACCACTTCTATCCCACCCACTTCAATTGGTTTACATCCAGCAAAAGTAGATAGACAGGAGACAAACAAAGAACCAGACAGAGACTAAGCAGATAAGAGAGGTGGGGAACATAATAAGGAAGCAATAAGGAAATGCAGTGTTCACAGCCCCAACTTTTGAGAAATGGGTCCTTGCCAGACAGAAAGCTCCCAATCTTTACATTTTCTAGAAATCTCCTAAACGCTTCCCTTTAGCTGGAGGTGTTAGATTGGATCCCTTTTCCATCAGCCCCAAATTGCCTTATTTTGGCGTGGCTGGGTTGGAATGGGTCTCATTTCAATGTGGCTGGTTTGGAATGGGCCGTATGACAATGTGACTGCAAAGAATAGATCAGGCAAATGCACCAAACTCACCGGGGTCCTTGAGGACTAAATTTGTAGAAGGCCCTTTAATCTTGCTGATACTGAATTTCAGAAGCTGCCAGTAGCTTTTAGAGCTCCCCCCGCTGAGGGTATGTCTATTCTGCAGTTTTTCTGGTAAAACGGCCATTTTCCCAGAAAATCTACACTTACGTCCACACTGCTATTGCGTTCTTTCGACAGAAAGTCGAAAGAACAGAGGGGGTTTTCCGACAGCAGTGAACTTCTTTCTACAAGGAAGAAGCCTTTTTCTGAAAAAGCTTTTTCGGAAAAAGGCGTGTGTGGACGTGGAAGAGCGTGTTTTTTTCGAAAGAAGAGGCCTCCAGGAAAAACCACAGGTGTGCCCTGGTGGCCACTCCATGCACAGTAATCACAACTGAAATGCGAGATAGCGCCCAATCAATGTGGACGTTATCTTTCGAAAAAGCAGATCGCTTTTTTGTAGTGTAGACGCTCTGTTTCGAAAAAAGATTTTCCAGAAGATCCGGAAAAGCGACTTCCAAAAGAAGCCTGCAGTCTAGACGTAGCCTTAGATCGTTCCACAGACAAGTTCTGCCATCTTCTTTTCTAGAGGCCCGTGTCAAGCGGCGGCCTGTTCCTCGCCTGCTCTTTACAACATACCGAAGGGGAGGCCAATGGTAGTAGAGCTCACCTGACTGGGGACAGGCTGGGAGCTGGGCCTCTGTGTGTTGCCGAGGGAGTGACGTTTGGCTAAGCCATGCTTCTCTGAGCTCTTCAGGCAGGCTCGGTCACAGGCACAGAAAGGAGAGAGAGCAGCACAGTCACGCTTGACTCACCACGCAGTCCCCAACTGGGCCTTTTTTTAGGGCAGGATTTACGTACAGCGCCTGTCTGGCCTTTCCCTGGATAGTTCAATGTGGTTACCTCAGAAATGGCCTCACTTTGGCCCTTCACGTGACTCCTTAGCCCGCTTGGGGGGCAGCAGGTAGAAAAATGTCACGTGTTGCCAGAAGCTGCCTCATGTCCATCCGCCCCCTCCAAGTTGTTCTCCTTGTTAGAAGCAGGCTGAGGAGGAGCTCGTCCCAAGGAGCATGCAACCCTGGCACTTTAAGACCGGAATTTTCCATTGCCGTCTTCCTGAGGTTTTCTCTTCTTCCCAGATGTGCGGCCATGCTGCCCTCCGCTCACGGCAAAGAAAGGGACGGCAGGGCATGGCTTGGCCGTTCCTCGGGTCCCAGGGAGATTTCCTTCTGCTTTCTCCCCCAACTCCCTGTCTGAAGACAGACAGTACATTTGGCCAAGCACCATAAAGTGAGCAGCTCAAGGGCTTCCTTCACTGGTCTCTGTGAGGATGTGGGGGGTGGGGGGGAGGTTCAAAGGGGTCGCATGCAGAGGGGAGGCGCTTAGTATCCCTGAGTGTCCCAGGTTTAACGAGGGGAGAGAGGAAGTTTGTGGTAACAGGGAAAGCCCAGGACTGGAGACTCCAGCGACTGGGGACCCGATGACCTGGAGACCCAACTCGGATGCCACAACTGGGTCTGGCCAGTGGGAGGACAACAGGCTGTGGAGAGAGGCCCTGGTGACCTGCCCAGCTGGTTCCAGACAGGGGCGACCAAAGGACGGAGGAGAGGGGAGGCGGAGAAGAGAGGGGCCCAGCCGACCCTGTTACCTGGGCAGAAGACAAAGGACAGGGGAGGGGATATTGGAGGCTCAAGGGGCTTCTGAACCGGACAGGGAGAGCAGGCAGAGCCCACCCGGACTCCCCAAGGGGGCCCACAGCAGAGACAAGTGTGCTGAAGGCCCTGAGAGGCGCCGGCCCGGACCCCCAGAAGAGAGCAGCCTCCCCGGGGAAGGGGCTGCGGCAGAGGAGGGGATTCTGCCTGGGGACCGACAGGGGGAGTGTGGGCCCGACCTGGGAGCTGTGCCGGCCGCCCTGCAGAGAAGGGGTTAAGGCAGGGCTGCTGGAGCCAGCAGGGGGGCTGAGCTGAGCACAACACACCTCTCAGTCCGGGCAGCGGTGGGATGAGTCACTCAGGTGCTATATAAAGGTCTGACCCAAGACGTTCCTGCATCCGCCTGTGCCAGGTGTTCGGAGTCCAGCCCCAGAGCCCGCCCTGCAAGGTGCCTCTGCTCATCAGCGGTGCTGCCGGTCTGTTCTCGCTGGCCCCGTCGTCCCCAGCGATGGATCCCAGGACAGCCCTCTGCCTCCTGCTCATGTGCATTGCCCCGGGTGAGTCGGCTGGAGCGTCCCTGCTGCTGATCCCCGTGTTCCCTGGGCGCCGACAGAGGGGCCTCCGGGAACCAGCGGGGAGGCTGGCCCTGGAGAGGCGTCTTCACCCTCGTCGTCGCTGCCCTGGCCTGGGGGGTGCCCAAGAGCCCGGGAACCCAGAGGCTGAGCTCTGCTCGCCCCAAGCTTGAGAGGTGGGAGGTGAAGCAGAGAGTGGTCGGCTCTCGTCTTCGCCCTTCCTCCCGCCCCAGCCTTGCGCCAGAGGGGAGACCTGGGGGGTGCGTCTGGGGCCACACACTGCCCACAAGGTGGGAGGGGCCAGCCGACACCTTTCTCACCACTGCTGCCTGTGAGTGCAGGGTGGGGGGGTGGCCTCCTACTGTTGGCACACCCCACTGATCCCCCCGGCCGCCTGGGCTGGGGAAAGGGGCCGGGAAGGGCGGGGGTGGAGCAAGGGCATGGAGAGCTCGAATTGTTCTGGCTCTTCCTCAGGCTGAGGGGAGGGGGGACACATGGCCCCCCGCCCCCATTCCCCTGTCTCCAGTCACCTTTGCTTGCTGCTTCCTTTGTCACATGATCCCACTTGTGCCCTTTTCCGGGCATCCCTGCCTGGAATGATCTCCCTCTCCTGCACTAGGGATGTAAGAGTGTCGTCGATTAACCAATTCACCGGTAAACAAAAGCATTTGCGGAAAACCATGCCAGTCTAGACGTAGCCACGCAGTTCCAATGCTATTACCCTTACGATTGTCAGACTGTCAGAGGTCTTGTCAGGGCCTCTTGCTTTCCCCACAGACAGGCGTTTACAATGCATCGGGTAGTAGGAACAGGTTGACCCCTTACTCAATCCGTCCCACGGATTAGATCTTCTACCCCCATATTTATACGAGACTTGGTCATTCTAATAATCTCTACCAATTAATTACATCTTGCGTAAGATACCTGTTATGCCAATATCTAGGATACATTTTGCTATGCCAAAAAATTGCAAACACACTTAATTAATAGCTTTTCGACTGTCTCTGGAATTTTTCTCTTATCAAAAATGGGATGTACTAGTACCAGGTTGTTTCTGGTCGTCTTGGCCTGATCTCGCTGTCCTGTACAAGTTAGGCATATTTGGGCAAGCACTCCTGACTCTCCCCCACCCTTTTTGGCCCCATCTGTGTGCGTGCACCAGACTTGTATCGGGCCTAAGGTGGCTTTGTTAGAGATCCATATTTGGACAAGGCCAGGATGAGGCCTAGCACAGCAGACGTTGTTGTTCTGATCAAGGGAGGGCCGTCCAGGCTCCCCTACAGCCCCAGCTGGGGGGATAGACACCCAAAGAGACAAGCTTTCTGAAATAGATAGCGGAGAGCTTTTCCTTTCTTCACCCTTCTCCCCGCTGGCCCAATAGGATTATAGATCTACTGGTCCCCATCTCTGGCCCCTAGCTGCCCCCTGTGGTCATTCTGCAGTATAACTGTCCTTCCTGCAAGACCCTCCCTTTCCATTTTATGAGAAACAGTCAAATTCCAGGCCCATCCCATTTTCCTGACACAACCAACCACAGACCTTGCTTTAAGTGAGGATAAGAAGAAGCCACCTACCAAACTGGTGTTCCTGGCACTTACCATGTAGGTGGAGCTCTGGAACAGGTAGACTCAGAGACAGATGGACAGACAGACAGAAGCACATTTCTAAAATATTTAGCAAGATGAAAAAAAAAACAAGTGGCAAACGAAGCAATCAGTGAAAATCATTAACAATCCCAGCGTCCACTCACTCTTCTCCCCGCGTCAGGGTGTTGATCCTGCTATGGTGGAGTCACCAGGTGATGCTTTTCCGCACTGTCTTAGCGTATGAGCCAGTGTACAGTCTTGGCAAATATGCCTTGTTCGATTTGTGATGCAATTACTTTTTTGGGGGGCGGGGGAAGGGGCTGTTGCAAAGAGCAGGAAGTTTTGTTGCTCCCTGGGAACCTAGCACTGGGAGGGGCGGGGGGATGAGCTGAGCACCCTGACAGAGGGACTTAGAAGTGTGCTGTTTGTGACCACCTCTGGTCCAAGACTGGTGCACAAAATGTACACAAACAAGGTGTGTGTACTAAGAAAGTGCTCAGATTAGGAGTCACTGATTTCTCCTGCAATGAGCAATTGGTGTAACACGTCCCTGCCTGTGGGATCAATGGGTGGGATAGGCTGCACTGATGTTTTATGCTCTTGCACTCTCATTTCACTTTCCTTTTCTTGATGCTAGGTGCGTACTCTCAGGGGAACTGTCTCTGCGCTCGTGGCTTTTGTGACGAAGGCTGGGTGCAGTATAAAGACTCCTGCTATAAAGCTGTGATGGCACCGAGAAAATGGGCCGAAGCTGAGGCAAGTCTGACAGCAGGGCCTAGCGGAAAGAGCTTGGGAGACAGGAGAGCTGGCTTCTATTCCCAGCACTGGTTTGCTGGGTGAGCTAGGGCCAGCCACTCCCCCTTTCTGGGCCTCAGTTTTCCCATCTGTAAAATGGGGATAAAGCTATTGATTTCCTTTGCAAAGTGCTGGGAGATGTTTAAGAGCACTCCGCCTCTGCTCCCACCTTTCTCCTAGTGCACAGAGTGCTTGGAGTCCCCTGGCTTGGGATCATCATGGATAGTTTGATTTACAGTGGCCCCTCACACATCTTTTCAGCATCACGAAGCACCTTATCTGCGCTAGCACATAATCCTCAGCCCGTCAGGGTGAGGCCTGGAGAGGGAGCAGCCCTCTCTCACAGAGATGCCCCCTAGGACTGATGCTGAGGGTGTGTCTACACTGCGGTTAATAGACACCTCCCACCCCAGCTCTGACTCTCTGAGCTGGGCTGAGTTTTTTCCCTTGTGGTGCCTTTTCAGGTGGCATGTCAGAGCCAGGGCAAGCACACCCACCTGGCCTCCATCCACAGCGCGGAGGAGAATGACTTCATCTTTCATCTGATGGGCAAGCTGCAGGATCACACCAAAGGGCAGGCGTACTGGATCGGCGGACATGATACGTTCAAGGTACCTGCCTGCCTCCTGCATCGGGCACAGCCCTGATTGCAGCTTCAGAGCAACTGCCAGGGAAGGGGGGGATCTGACTGGCATTGCTGCTTACACTGGGGTCACAGCTGTGGGGCTGAGGGTCTTCTTACGTGGGGGGCTTGTGATTGCAATCTGAAGAAGATTAGCCCCAGAGGGCCCCCATTCTATTCCTGACTCTGCTGCTGGGATGGAAAGATCATAAGAGCGGCCACACTGGGTCAAACCAAAGATCCATCTACCCCAGTGTCCTGTCTGCTGACAGTGGCCAATGCCAGATGCCCCAAAGGGAGGGAACACAACAGGAAATCCTTATGATCCCTCCCCTGTCATCCGTTTCCAGCGAAACAGAGGCGAGGGGCACCACTCCTACCCATCCTGGCTAATAGCCATTGATGGACCTAACCTCCATGAATCTAGCTAGCTCTTTTTTGAACCCTATTAAAGCCTGGTCTTCACCATAGCCTCTGGCAAGGAGTTCCACAGGTTAACTGTGCGCTGAGTGAAGAAAAACTTCCGTTTGTTTGTTTTAAACCTGCTGCCTATTCATTTCATTTGGTGACCCCTAGTTCTTCTATTGTGGGAATAAGTAAATAACTTTTCCTTATTCACTTTTTCCACACCAGTCATGATTTTATAGACCTCTATCAGATCCCTCCTTCGTCTTCTTTTTTCTAAGCTGAAAAGTCCAAGTCTTTTTAATTTCTCTTCTTATGGGAACCGTTCCAAACCCCTAATCACAAGCCTCTCTTTGGGCCTCAGTTTCCCCATGTGTAAAATTAGGGCCACTGACCTGCCTTGTAGAGTGTTCTGAGCTCTACTAACAAAAAGCTTAGAGAAAAGGTAAGTGTTACTCTCCCTGAGCTGCAAAGCATGCTGGGATACAGGTGGTAGAACAGTGTATTTCCACCTTCGCACGTCTGGCAGAGGGTACTTCCTGCTCTAAGTACCAGGCCCCACCTGCTGAGCTTGTGGAAGAGCTGGGGCTGGGCTGCGTGCGGGGAAGGCGTGTTCAGATCAGGTGGAGGTGACACTGGCTATCAGAGCTGGTTCCAAGCCAGGTTGGCACTGCTCCTTCTGCCAGCCCGACAGTCCGAAGGAAGGCCCGGCACCTAGAGCCCTGCAGTGGGAATGGAGCATCCTGGGTCCTGGTCCTGTATCTGCCACTGCTCCTTTGTTACCTTGGTGCAGTCACTTAATCTAGCCTGTGCTTAGTTTTCCTATCTGTAAAATGGGGAGGGCTCTTCCCCACAGCCTAGGGGTGGTGTGCGGCTGACTCTGGCGTTGCTGGAGGGGCTGCAATGAGGAAGGACATAGAGAATCGTACAGAAGAGCCTCTGCAGCTGGAGTCGTAGGGGCAGCTGAGGCGCTAGAGACAATGCTGATGCCTTAGCTGTGGCTGCTGCTCCATCTCCTCTCCCCCCAGCGCTCCTGGCCATTGAGTCCGTCACTAACCCCTTGCTCTCTCCCCAGGAGGGATCCTTCATGTGGACAGATGGTTCCGAATATGATTTCCACACTTTTCCTCCAGACCAGCCCGATGGACTCCCGGGAGAAAACTACCTGGGATCCTGGAGAGTGCAAAACGGTGCGAGTGTTGTCCTGGGGTGGGGCTGGTGCCTGGGGGCTCTGTGTGGTCAGGGCTGGCTCCGTAGCTCAACCCCCAGACTCTCGCCAGAAGGTCCTGTCCAGATTCAGTGCCCGCGAATGGCTGGAACAGTCGATCCAACCATTGGCTGTCTGGCCCCCAAGCCGAGCATAAGCCCTTGCTGATGGCTGGCCTGTTACTGGAGCCCTCCCCAATATGCCAGCATCAGAGATCGGCACATGCACATAGGCTGGAGGAGCGACAACCCCCGAGCACTGCGACCCACTTACAAAGCAAAGGTCACAAACGGAGCAGTGAGTGGTCCCCTCGGGCTCTACCTGGCCCTGTGTGTGATCGGGGACACGTGAGCTATAAGGGCGCTAGGGGAGCGTTACACCCAGTCTGCACCAGAGTACTGGCAGTGTGAGAAGCCCGGCTGTCCTTAGGAGCCCTACTCAGTGCTATTAAGCTGGTGCCTCTCTGCCCAGATGCAGACTGGAGAGGGGGGGTGACCATTTTTAGGGAAACTTCAAAAACAACAAATAGTCTGGTAGCTCTCTCATGCCAATGACTTTCCAGTGCCCATTCCTGCCACTGGTTGCTTTGTTCCTGGGCTGATTGCTCCTGGCCGTGTCTCTTGCAGGCCTCGTCACCTGGAATGACTATGGCACCTCGTGGTCCTTCCCGTTCGTTTGCAAATACCCCCTGCGGCAGAGGTACCCTCCAGCCCCACCCCCGGGCGGGAAATTCCTCCCACAGGGGCACTTTAGCAGTGGTTGAAGGTGTCCCGGGGATGGTTCTCCCCCCACCCTCCCGGCCCTGTTGCTATTTACATGGCAGCTGTGCTCCGACTGTGCCAGGCGCTGTACAAACGCGTAGGAAGAGACAGTCTCTGTCCCAGCCTGCTCCACGTCCTGCCTGCCTGCCCTAGAGAGCTGCATCTCCAGGCTCCTTTGCCCATGGGTGGGTAACTCCTGCAAGTCGGGCATCTTCTTCCCAGGCTGAGATCTACCCGCTCAGGTGGGAGCCGTTACTGAAACTGGCCACACCGCAACTGGGATAGACCCCGTAGCCAATGCCCAGCCCCCCTAAACCAGCCAGGGCGGCTGCCCTGGGGCCAGGTTGGGGTAGCACCTACCCCCTGAGCCAACCAGATCAGACCCTGGGGCCAGATCAGAACTGGAGCATCCTAGAGGGGAAAAGTCTCATGGGACCTGCTGGCACCAGAGCAGAGCCAGCCCCACCCCCTCCCCGCGAGGGGAAACATCTCCTCCACATCTGGGCACCACAACCAACAGCTGTTTCTCTTCCTCTTTTGCACGCAGCTGCCGGGAGTTCTGATAACAGGAAGTGGGGGACGACGCAGCCTGTATCGTGCGGCGGAGGCTGCGTCCCCTTCCTGCCCTGGAGCTGCACATCTGGAACCATTTACTGCTGTGCCCGGATCCCAGCTGGTGTCCTGGACAAAGAACGGGGCTCGGGGCTTGCTGGGAGTTTGGAACAACTGGGGGAAATGATTCATTTGAGAGTGAGCAGAAACAAGGGTTTAGAAAAGGGTCCCCTGCTCACGGAGTCACAATGGGCCCAGGGAACGTTCTGCTTTGCTTTTGGCCGTTTGCGAAGTCGGCCGGTCGGCTTGTTTTCTGTCCCAGGAAGGGCCCTTTCGGCAGGGCAGGTGGGGCCAGGCCAAACATTCCACCCCTTCCCGTTTCTTTCTTCCCCGGATTTGCTGAGTGTTGTGACCGATGCGATGTAGTGAGGCCAAACCAACGTGCCGCATGTTGTGGCTTCCCCACGCTTGCATTTAGGGCTGGCCTGAAAACTGTCCCCCAAATGCATTTCCCCCCTCTGGCCCAGCAGGCGGGCACCTGGAGGAGCCGCTGTCCACGGGGAGCCCACAGCAGGCCTGAGGCCGGGGAAAAAAGGAGGCCACGGCCCCTTTGGACTCGACAGCCTCCCAGCTGCATATGGTGGCATGTGTCCGTAGGGCAGCTGAGTGGATGTAAACCCGCTTAGAGGCGCATGGCTCTGAACCCGGCTAGTCTTTCTCCCTCCCCTTCTCCCCCCCACATCCTCCCTGGCAGCAGTGGGGGGAGGCAGAAAGAGGTGGCCCCTGCTCGCTGTGCTCCCCCAGCTGTGTCACTCTGTTCCTGCCAGGGAGTGCGGGGCTCAGTGCAACAGCGTTCGGGCGAGCAGAGCGAGCTGCCGCCATGTTGCTCTACTTCCCCCACCGCTGCCGAGGAGTACGGGGGAGGGAGGGCAGACTCCTGCTGCAGGCGCCAGGGCCCTCCCCTCTCTTGCTCCCGCCTGTGGCATTTGGGGCACATAGCCCCGGTGTCCCCCGCCCCGTGTCTCCCCCGTGGATCAGTAAGAAAGCTGCGCGCCCAGAGAGGGGATGTAGCTGTCACTGCCTGGCGCCTGGCACGTGGGGGACTGGTCCGTGTCCCGGGTGCTACCGTAATACACCTAAGAAATAATAAGTTCCGTGGCAACGTGGCACCGTTCCACTGCCGAACAGTTGATGTTTGTAACCCCCCAAGTGAGGTGGCCCCCTGACTCCCCCTCATCGCCAGTGACCTTTGGCTAAACAGCAGGGACAGTTGGGGAACATCCCATCACCTGCTCACCCGGCCCAACCCGGCCGTATCCACATCAGGCAGGTCGGGGCAGGTGGAAAGGGGGAGCCAGGCCATCGCCCCTGGTAACAGGAAAAGCCTTGACTGTTTAAAGACTTCGGGGGGAGCGCTCTCCGTCTGGCAAGGCCCCACTGACCAATGGCTGGGGTTGTGAAAGCCTTGTTTCTGCATTCGTTCGTCTTTACGGCTCCCGCTGCTCCGTGGCACATCTGTCTGGTCTCTGGTTCCTGGATTCTTTCTGTCTGCTGGCTAATTAATGTTGCTGGGTGCAAACCAACGAAGGTGGCAGGGTATAATTGGTTAGCTAATCTTGTTACAGTACGTTAGGGCTGGTTAATTAAATGGCAGTAAGTGATGGTTAAGGGGTAGCTGGGCATGTTACTATATAAACAAGAAGGAGGTTGGGGGGAAAAGGAAAAAGAAAATTGGATCCATGCTGGCTGGAGCTGACCCCAATACACACTGAATTGTTTGCATCTCCGGTGTGGCTGGTCTCTGTTCGCAGGAGAAGGAGCAGGGCGGTGGGAGGGGGAAGGATAATCCCTCTAACATCTCGGCGCCCCGGCTCTGTCCCGGGGTTGGGGCACCAGGGCGGCTGTTTTCTTTCTCTTTACCAACGGTTAGAAGCCCCGGGGGTCTCAGCCGCCACTAGAAGGTGCTTTTGTGCCTGCCGGGTGCTGCTAATGCCAGACCCGTTTCCTTGCGCAGCCGGAGGGTAGAGGAAGGGCTGCAGCTGGGCCGGGGAGGGGAGCTGAGTGCGCTCGTGGCTGGGCAGCTCTTGACAACCAGGACGTGGTTCCTGCTGCCTCGTTGCCTGGCCGGGCCCCGTTTCCTGTGTCCCTCGCTTCCAGGCCCTGCCCAAGGCAGCCGCAGTTTGCCCTGGCCCAGCCAGGAGCCCTGGAGGGACGCGCTGTCCATACAGGCGCCAGCTGGGAATTCCCTCCCAGGACTGCAAGGAACTTTCAGGCTCTAGCGGCTGAAGCGCCACGGAGCCAGGTCCAAAGAGATTTCGGTGCCCAACTCCCATGGGTTGCAATGTGAGTTAGGTGCCCACGCACCTCTGACGATCTAGGCCTTAGAACAGCCGCCCCATAGGCCTGGAAGTAGCGGGGATCTTTGCTGAGGGGCTCCAGAGGGTTTTCTTGTTGCATTTGACCTGGTTGCAGCCAGGGGAGCCGACAGCCACGCTGGGACCCTGGGCCAGGTGGAGGGGGCCCGTCTTTATGTTCTTGAAAGGGGTGGGACCTCAGGCAGAAGGGGCAGAGCCTCAGGCAGAAGGGGCGGGGTCCAGGTAGAGGGGGTGGGGCTGAGGGTACCTGTCCTCCCCCTCATACAGTCTGCAGCATGCCACAAAGCAACCTCGTCTCCACAGGCAGCCCTAAGAGCCGTCTGGAAACAGAGATGCTAACGCTGCAGCCTTCAGGCCTGGTTTTCAATGGCTGGTGGAGTCTGCTACTGCCCACCCCTCTTCTCCGCCACCTCGCCTCTCAGAGGTACTTTCCCCGTGGAGAGCGAGGGGGGAGCGTGGCCTAGGAGTCGGAGCATGAGACAGGGCTGGAGAGACCTGTGCCTCTGCCACTGGCTTCCTGGCCTGGGGCACCTCACGCCACTGATTGTACCTCCATTGTCCTCGTACAGAGCGGGCCGGGGTGCCTTAGGGCTGCTGCTTCAGGGACCCTGGCCTGTGCCACCACCATGTGGCCACTGCCTGTACTGCCCTGACCCCTCAGGCCACCTGCACCCTGGGTTCCTTGGGGAGCCCCAGGCCTGCGGTTTGGGGCCTGGTGTCTCCTCACGGCAATGGGGTGGCTGCCCAACCCCTCCCCCTGCCTCACACTTCTCAGCGAGGGGTTAGTTCCCCCTTGATCCCGAACAGGCTGGGCCGGGGCGACAGGCGAGATGTGACACTGCCGTGTCTCTCCAAGATCTGTGGGCCTGCCCGCCCCAGCCCAGGGGCCACATTTCAGCCGTGCGCGGAGCAGTGAAGGTCAGCGGGGAGCAACCCCCGCCCGAAACTCACAGAGCGATGATGTCACTCTGTTGTCCCACAGGACAATTTTTGTACATATATAAAGAGAGAAAGAGAGAGAGAGAAAACAAGAACACGGATCACAAATCACATTTTAAGAAAAAGCAAATGATTCTATTTTGTATTCGATTATAATATTGATTTTAAAACGAAAAGCAAAATTATAACCCTAACATTGACCTTCCGAGGTCTCTTCCAGTTCTATGATTCTATTTTTATAATAGTTTTAAATGAAACAATTTAAATTATTTTATAATAATAACGATAAACATTTACATCGATTTTGATCTCTCTCTTTATATATATAAAAAAATTGTCCTCTGGGCCGACAGAGTGACATCATCACGTCACTCTGCATCCACAGGAGCCACGTCCCACCCACTCCCAGCATGGCCCTTCCCAAGGCCCACTTGAAGGGCAGGGGCTGCCTACAGCCCGGCCTGCCCCTCCCCTTCCCAGTGGCGGAGGGAGATCCAAGCCTGGCAGGGCTTGGGTCCAGCCCGTCCTGGCCCCACCCTGCAAGTGGGATGGCAAAGAGCCAGGACTGAGGGAGGACAGGGCAAGAGGTGGGGCGGCTGTGGGGCCAGGCCCTCGCTGGCCAAAAGGGGGGTTGGTGAATGTAGCAAACATGGGGTGCAGCCCCCTAGGGTATGTCTACACTACAAAGTTAATTCGAACTAACAGCCATTAGTTCGAATTAACTTTGATAGGCGCTACACAGGCAAACCGCTAGTTTGAACTTAATTCGAACGAGCGGAGCGCTTAATTCGAACGAGCGGAGCGCTTAATTCGAACTAGCGGTGCGCTTAATTCGAACTAGGTAAACCTCATTCCACGAGGACTAACGCCTAGTTCGAATTAACTAGTTCGAATTAAGGGCTGTGTGGCCACTTAATTCGAACTAGTGGGAGGCTAGCCCTCCCCAGCTTGCCCTGGTGGCCACTCTGGCCAACACCAGGGAAACCTGTCTGCTACCCTCCTGGCCCCGGAGCCCTTAAAGGGGCACGGGCTGGCTACGGTGCCCGTGCCGGGTGCAAGCCTGCCAGCACCCAGCCAGCAGACCCTGCACCTGGCACGCATCGAGCCACCCACCCGATGCCCCCCAGCCCTCCCCCTCTTCCCGGGACCAGGCTGGCGGCTCCCAGGAGCCTGCCCAGGGCTGCAAGAGGCGGGTGCCTGCCTGGTCTAGTGCAGAGATCCCGGACCTCATCTAGGTTTGGGGGGAGGCCTCCAACGTCCATGACCTCTGTGGCAAGGAGTTCCACAGGTTGACTATTTGCTTTGTGAAGAAGAACTTTCTGTTATTCGTTTGAAGCCTGCTACCCGTTCATTTCATTTGGTGTCCTCTAGTCCTTCTATTATGGGAACTAATGACGAACTTTTCTTGATGCACCCTCTCCACCCCACTCATGCTTTTATAGACCTCTATCATATCCCCCCTCAGTCTCCTCTTTTCCAAACTGAAAAGTCCCAGTCGCTTTAGCCTCTCCTTATATGGGACCCGTTCCAAACCCCTAATCATTTTAGTTTCCCTTTTCAGAACCCTTTCCAAGGCCAAAATATCTTTTCTGGGGTGAGGAGCTCACATCTGTACACAGTACTGAAGATATGGTACTGTAAGTACTGTAGTGCATAGTTTTACACTTCCCCTCCTCCTCCTTCCCCTGGCTTACCCCTTCCAGCTCCCTCCTCCTAGGTTCCCCCCTCCCCTCTCCCACCTTCTCTCTTCCCCTCTCCCACCTCCTTTTCCCAGTCTCCCCAGAGATTAATCCCCTCCCCAACCCCAGTTTTGTTAAATAAAGAGAGTTTCTATTTTTGAACACACATGCCCTTTATTTTGTACATCAGCAAGGGGAGCTAGGGAGGGGTAAGTGGAAGGAGGTGAGGGAGGAATGGGGTACGAGCCCCCGATGGGGAGGACTGGGGTGGCTCTGCGGGCTCCTTGGGGTGGAAGCCCCAAACCCCCGAATTCCCCTCCTGCACCCCCTACTCCCGCCACCCCTCCTGCGCCCACCCGGGGAAACTGACCCGCATGCAAGGAGCATCTGGGGTGGCTCATTCCCCAGCCCCTTGGGGGACCCAGAGGAGTGTTTGGGGGGCAGCACTGCCAGGCGCTTTGGGCTTCGCTGCTCCTCCCCCCAATGGCCTTCCCCATGGGGAGGAGCAGGGAAAATTCTGGGTGTTGCCCCCAGGCGTCGCCCCTGTGAGTTTTGGGTGGGGGTCGCTCCCCGCTGTCCCTCACTGCTCCGGACATGGCCGAAATGTGGCCCCTGGGCTGGGGCGGGCAGGCCCACAGATCTTGGAGAGACACGTCAGTGTCACATCTCGCCTGTCGGCCTGGCCCAGCCTGTTCGGGATCAAGGGGGAACTAACCCCTCTCTGAGAAGTGTGAGGCTGGGGGAGGGGCTGGGCAGCCACCCCATGGCCGTGAGGCGGAGAGGATACGCCAGGCCCCAAACCACAGGCCTGGGGCTCCCCAAGGAACCCAGGGTGCAGGTGGCCTGAGGGGTCAGGGCAGGACAGGCAGTGGCCACATGGTGGCGGCACAGGCCAGGGTCCCTGAAGCAGCAGCCCTAAGGCACTTTGCAGAGCAGGCCAGCCTCGCCCGGCCGGCTCTGTACAGGGGATGCAGACAAACAAAGTGGTGGCGTGAGGTGCCCCAGGCCAGGAAGCCAATGGCCCAGTCTCGTGCTCCGACTCTTAGGCCACGCTCCCCCCTCGCTCTCCACAGGAAATGTGCCTGCAAGAGGCGAGGTGGCGGAGAAGAGGGGTGGGCGGCAGCAGGCTCCCCCAGCCATTGAAAACCAGGCCTGAAGGCTGCAGCGTTAGTGTCTCAGCTCCGGCCTGAGGGCTCTGCTGGTCCCATGGGGCTGGGACCCAGGCCCCTCTGTTCGTACAAACGGCTGCACGTCCGGACGGCTCTTAGGGCTGCCTCTGGAGGTGAGGTTGCCGTGCAGCATGCTCCAGACATTGCCCGTGGGGTGGAGGGGAAACAGCTGCCGTCAGCCCCACCCCCTTTGCCTGGGCCCCTCCCCTTTTACCTGAGGCCCCGCCCCTTCCAAGAACGCAAAGACGGGCCCCCTCCACCTGGCCCAGGGACCTGGCGTGGCTGTTGGCTCCCCTGGCTGCAGCCGGGTCAAATGCCACAAGAAAACCCTCTGCTAGAGTTGCCAGGTGTCTGGTTTTCTACCGGGCAGTCCAGTTTTTGCACCCTCTGTCTGGTAAAAAAATTCAGAAAATACTGGACATATGTGCAGTGTCTGGTATTTTCTATTTTTCAGGCTGGGCACTGGACGGAAGCCAGGCGGGAGCTGGGGGAGTGCCTGGGAGGAGGGCCACGATCGGCGCTGGGAGCCTGTGGTTGCATGAAGAAGCTGGGCGAGGGCGGGGAGAGTGGAGTGGCTGGGAGGCAGGGCGCGATCCGTGCTGGGAGCCCTCAGCTGATTGCATCCAAGGAGGAGAGTCGCCGTGGGGAGGGGGAGAAGCCCCGTCCCTGCTCCTGAGCGCTGTTCCAGCGCGCTGTGGCGCCGTAGTCCAGGAGAGTCGCCGTGGGGAGGGGGAGAAGCCCCGTCCCTGCTCCTGAGCGCTGTTCCAGCGCGCTGTGGCGCCGTAGTCCAGGAGAGAAGCCCGCAGGTGCTGGTGCGTTGCGTTTAGGCGCCTTCCATGGGCGCTCAGCCAAAACCGACAGGGGTGGAATTTCTGCTTCTTCCCACGGGGACACCCAAAGACCTGACTAGGGGGGAGTCATAGTGCAGACGTGGCCCCGTGTGAGCCAATGGCCGTCCAGAGGCAAGGACACAAATTTCGACACCGGGCTGAAGGCGACAGCCGCTTGGCCCTCAGTTGGCAGCAGCTGCGCCTGTCCCACCGGTCGGGCCCGGCTCCGAGCCTTGCAACACGGCGCACGGGCCCCTGCGGTGCTGTGAGCGTGGCTGCTGGGACAACGCCGGCCACTCAGCTTTGCCCCGCTCCCTCCTGTCCCCTGACAGCGGGCCAGCGCCCTGCAGCACTGCCAGCCTCTGCCCTCCGCTGCAATGCCCAGAGGGAGACCCCAGACTCTAATCTCAGCCCGGCGCAGCCCCCCCCCCCATCAGGCCCACCCCTTCGCACTGGGCTGGGGTTAGAGTTGTGATGCTGGGACAGGGTGGGCCGCAGGCGCGCTACCGGGATCCAGGCACAAGCCTCCTAAGTCCAATTTCAGCCAAGCACTTGGGCAGCTGCCCAGGAGAGATTCAAAGGCCACCCAGCTGATTAGCAGAGCACCCACTGCCCAGCAGCCTGTGTTCCTACTGGTGGTGCACATCCACACGTATCTTGGTGCGCAGAACAAAATGTATTCTGCACAGGGATGGAAAAATGAGAGGGACCAGGAGAAGGTGAAGAGCTGACTCGATCAGACTCTATAGGTGCTCCATCAGGCTCTATACGTGCCTATATGGGAAGGAGATTTCTTTTCCGTGATGTTTTCTTTTTAATTCATAAAGAAGCAAACTCTCTGACGTGCCGAATGTCGAATGACGTCCAGCTCAGAGAAGCTACCAACCCCCCCCTCATTTCACAGGGGAGCCAATCAAAATGATGCAACTCCTCCTCTTGGAACTGAAGACTGGGCAAGGCGCACACGCACGATGAGCCACAGAAGCAATAAGCCCCATCAGTACGTCAATCACAGAATCGGATTCAGTTCGCCGGTGCATGCAATGTGGCCCCGCCAAAGGGGAAGGAAACTTGGCATCCAACGGAAGAGTGAAAGTTCACCAGGCCTTCTGCTTCCCACGACTTTCGGAACAGGTGCGCTTCCTCATCGGCGTCAACGTGCATTTCGGCTCAAGCCCGTGTACAGTATCGGAGCTCTCGCTGCTTGGATGGTCTGGAGGCTGAGCTGGGTTCGACCACATCTCGTGCACAATCTAGCTTACTCTGTGTCTTCCCCAACCACAGCGCTCCTTCCCCCCTCCCCCCCCCCGGAACAAGCTGCACTGGTTTTTGAATTTTGCAGTAATGCTGAGAAATACGATCGTCCGTCCCACCTCAGCACAGGGGTCTGGACCCAATGGCGTCCCTCCCAGTTCTCCATTTCTACAAGGCTGTAGCTTGGAAGCATTTGACGGCCCTGAGTCAATAGCCTGCCCCTGTCCGGCAAACTAGTAAGCGCACACTTAAATTGGAGGGGCTCCCTTAGTAGAAAGATTAACCATAGAATCCTATGTCAAAGTCAGACACACGACTCACAGATTTGTCAGACCACTCTATTTATTAGCAATGCCGCTCTGCTAATACACCCAGAAAATGTGAGCCCCATACAAGGCTCAAACCCCTTGATTTATACAGACAAAAGCAAGCCAACTTAACAAGATTAAACGGGGCAAAACTTCACATGATCAGTATGAGTCTAGTCAAGTATCTTCATTTCCACATGAAGCACACAGCAATCTCCTGTCCATATCTCTCTGGCTACCTCAATTACTTTCTACCTAACACCTAATATTCCTTTTCCTGTTATCCCAGGCACACCTGGCTTCATTCTAATCTGCATACCTACAAACATAATCATCTCGTTCCTGTTCAGAGACAAACAGTATTCCTTCAACTTATGCAGTTATTACAGTATATTTCATCTTTTTTTTACAGTATAATTCTTTCTACTTTCACGCCTAGAACACTAGCACTGGAAAGGACCTCGAGAGGCCACCAAGTCGTATCACTGTGGTGTTCGGAGCATCTCTGTGCCATACGTCACTCAACTGTCTCTATGCCTCAGAATTGGTTTATGAATTGTTTTAATAAAATATTCACGTAAAAGAAATTGTCTTCCCATGTAAGCACCTACAGAGCAGGGGGCAGGAGAATGGGGGTGTCAGGGCCTGGGAGGGGGGAGAAGCCAGGGCCAGGACCTGAGTGTTTGTAGTGTTGCCAGGTGTCGGGTATTTTCACCTCCTGCCAGGGAAAAAACCCCAGAAAATACTGGACATTTTACGTGTCCTGTATTTTCTGATTTTTTTTACCGGACTGTCCGGGTCAATACCGGACACCTGGCAACCCTGTCTATCAGGGTTTGGGTGCAGAAGGTCACTGGCGTCGAGGTCTGGGGTGCAAGGGAGGGCGTGGGGTCTGAGAGGGAGTATGAGTGGAAGAGGAAGTTGTGATCTGGGCAGTGGGTTGGGTGCAGGAGCGGGGAGGGGGTGTGGGTGCAGGAGAGGATTCTGACCTGGGGGAGGAGTGTAGCAGAGGGTACAGAGTCTGGGAGGGAATTGTGACCGGGGGCATGGGGTGCAGAGGGTTTGGGTGGTGCCCTGGGACAGGAGAGGCTGGTGACCTGAGGCAGGGAGCTGGGGTGTGGGAGGTGGGATGCCAGATGCAGGCTCTGGCTGGGAGGTCTTTATGGAGGTAGCTCCCAGCCAGCAGCCCCAGCACTCAAAGCAGCTGGCTGCTCCATGTGGCTCTCTGCGCTGTGTGCAGGGTGGGGTGAGGTGGAGGCTTTGCACACTGCCCCTGCCCCAGCACAACCTCTCAACCCTACCTGGTGTCTCCTCTCTGCCTCACAGCCATGGGATGGCTGCCCAACCCCTCCCCCTGCCTCACACTTCTCAGAGAGGGGTTAGTTCCCCCTTTATCCCCACCTGGGGCCGACAGGCGAGATGTGACACTGACGTGTCTCTCCAAGATCTGTGGTCCTGCCCTCCCCAGCCCAGGGGCCACATTTCAGCCATGCCCGGAGCAGTGAGGGACAGCGGGGAGCGACCCCTGCCCGAAACTCACAGAGGCGACGCCTGGGGGCGACACTCAGAATATTCCCTGCTCCTCCCTGTCGGGGGCCTTTGTGGGGAGGAGCAGTGATGCCCGGAGCACCTGGCATAGGTACCCCCCAAACACTCCTCCGGGCCCCCCAAGGGGCTGGGGAATGAGCCACCCCAGGTGCTCCTTGCATGCAAATCAGTTTCCCCATGTGGGTGCAGGAAGGGAATTCAGGGGTTGAGGGCGTAGTGATTTGTATAGGGCAAAAGGCAACACGCCGCATTCATTGGGAATACATTGGCAAAGCAGTTAGCAGACGCTTACCCAGACAGACAGACAGACACGCTGTTCCGCTAACCGATGGTCTATTGGCCAGTTTACGGTCTGGGGATTGATTATGGGCAGAGGAGCGGGGGTTTCTCAATCTGGGACGATGCTTTAGTTTGGGCAGGACATTTTTAAAGTTGTATGGTAGATTTTTTATTGGGATTAGCAAGATTTGTATTATTATGGTGTTTATTTGATGGATGTTTGTTGGTTTTACTTGGTTTGGTTTGGTTTTGGTTTTGGTTTGTTTTGCTATGCAAAGTTGTTTTTTATTATCAATATTTTATTTTAATTGATAAATGCTTGGGGGTTTTTACTGTTTGGGGTTGTTAATTTGCTCTTTTGGTTATGCTTTTTATTTTTCTGGTGCTTAGTATTGTTGGTTTAATGGTGCTTTTTATTTATAATTTTATATATTTCATATTTATATATAATAATTACGGGGCTGCACCCCCTGCTTGCTACACTCACCAACCTCCCTCCCGGCCGGGTAGGGCCTGGCACCCGAGGCCGCCCCACCTCTTGCCCCGCCCCTCCTCGATCCTGGATCTTTGGCAGCCCAGTCGCTGGGTGGGGCTCGCAGCTCTCCGCCTCCCAGGGAAGGGGAGGGGTGGGCCAGAGGTAGCCCCACCCCTTCATGTGGGCCTGGGAAGTGCCATGTTGGGAGTGAGTGGGACTTGGCTCCTGTAGACGCAGCGTGACGTGAAAATGTCACTCTGGCATCCCACAGGAATATTTTTTTATAAATAAATATATATATACAGAGAGAGAGAGAGAACAAGAACAAGGATTACAAATAAAATGATTATAATTTGTATTCTATTATAATATTTATTTTAAAACTAAAAACAAAATAATAAACATCACCTTAACATTTATTTTTATAATAATTGTAACTGAAATTATTTAAATTATTGGTCATAATAACGATAAACAGTTACATCTATTTTTATTTTTAAATACTTTGGTAAAGAATACAACATCACATCTTACTAAAACAGGAAACAGGACTAGTTTTATTACCACAGGATGGGCTGGGGAGTAAGGCCTGCAGTAGAGAGCAGGCGTTAAGGGGGAAAGGAGCCCAGAGGAGGAGTAGGGGGGCAGAGGGGTTGGGGGACACTGGAGGGGCGCAGGGGCAAGGGGAGTAGGGCACAGAGGAAGGGTTGGGGGACCCCACCCATTGCGGGGGATGGAGAAGACCTTGTCCGGGATGAAGTAGGACCCGTCCTCGGTGGTTTTGCACTGCGAATAGCCCAGGCTGATCACTCTCCCCATATCCCAGTTCCTGGGGCTGTCCCAGCCCCCACCGGGCAGCACCTCCAGCCCCAAAAGCTTCAGGTCTTTCTTACACTCCTGCAGCCCCGCCACAGTGGGTGGCCCTGGCAGCTTCTCGGCTCCTTTCACCCAGGCTACCCCCAGCCCCGGCCCTCAGGGCTGCCCAGGGCACGCTGTGTGGTGCTCCAGCAGTGACTGCAAAGGCCTGGGGTCCAGGCGCAGCTGGGAGCCCCTTGTGTTGCCACGGGCCCCTGGCATCCCCTGTCAGCAGGCCTGGGTGCTGCGGTGAGGTCAGGGACCCCGTGTGGCAAGAACCCGCCGGCTGGTTGCCAGGCGCTGAGCTCGCGCCAGTCGGACGGCAGCCAGAGGACGGCTCCAGGGCGGCGCTAGTGGGGGCAGAGGGCGGCTGTTTAGTGCAGACGTGGCCCCGTGTGAGCCAATGGCCGTCCAGAGGCAAGGACACAAATTTCGACACCGGGCTGAAGGCGACAGCCGCTCGGCCCTCAGTTGGCAGCAGCTGCGCCTGTCCCACCGGCCGGGCCCGGCTCCGAGCCTTGCAACACGGCGCACGGGCCCCTGCGGTGCTGTGAGCGTGGCTGCTGTCGCAACGCCGGCCACTCAGCTTTGCCCCGCTCCCTCCTGCCCCCTGACAGCGGGCCAGCTGGGCCAGCGCCCTGCAGCACTGCCAGCCCCTGCCCTCCGCTGCAATGCCCAGAGGGAGACCCCAGACTCTAATCTCAGCCCGGTGCAGCCCCCCCCCATCAGGCCCACCCCTTTGCACTGGGATGGGGTTAGAGTTGTGATGCTGGGACAGGGTGGGCAGCAGGTGCGGATCCATGCACAAGCCTCCTAAGTCCAATTTCAGCCGAGCACTTGGGCGGCTGCCCAGGAGAGATTCAAAGGCCACAAGCTGCACTGGAAAGGACCTCGAGTGGTCACCCAGTCCTGTCCCTGGGGTGTTTGGAGCATCTCTGAGCCGTACGTCACTCAACCATCTCTATGCCTCAGAATTGGTTTATTAAGCGTTTTAATAAAATAGTCACGTAAAAGAAATCGTCGTCCCATGTAGGGAGTGTTGCCAGGTGTCCGGTATTCCCCAAGCCTGCCTGCACAGAATGGCTTCTGGACAAAAGACGTAGGCTGGGGAAGCAATGCTTCCCCTGGGTCTTAGTGCTCAACGCCTCCCCTGTTCCTATCCCTGCACTCACTCTTAAAGGGGACGTGCTGTTTTAATAACTTTTTTTTTTTTACTTAAGTCCTTGGAGTCTTTTTTGTTGTTGTTGTTGTTGTTGTTGCTCAAAAACTTTGGTCTCCCCCTTCCTTTTTTTCCCCTTCAACAGAATTTTTTCCCTTTTTTTTTTTTTGCTTGGGAGGGTGTTATTCAGTATTTTTGTTTCAGCCATCTGGCAACCCTACATGTAGGTACCTTCAGAGCCTCACTGAGTCAACTCTTACCCTTCTCCGGCATAAACAAGCTCGACTGTGCTACTTGTCTACACAGCCCCTGACAGTGAACCCTTCAAGGCCAGGCTCACAGACTTAGGTTTGCAGGGCTTGTGTTATGGCGCTGAAAACAGCTGGGTGGATGTCACTGCGGCTGGAGCTTGGACTCGGAAAGGTAGGGATTGGGGACTGTGCTGGGCTGCCCCCACTACAACTGAAGGCTGCTGTCTGCAGAGATTTATCACACCCGTCGTGCATGTCTGATGGGCTTGGGGGCTCACTACTGGCTGGATAGACACAAGCCCGTGCACAGCAATGGAAACCAACACAAACAGGGCGGAGGAGTTGTGTTTTGTGGGGCTTCAGAATCCCTGGGGTTTGCAGCTGTTCCCCAGTGTGAAGTTCACAGCCATTTTCAGCTTTTTTTTCCCCATCAGCTCCAAGTTGCCTTATTTCACTGTGACTGGTTCAGAATGGGCCTGATTTCAATTTCGCTGGTTTGGAATAGGCCTTATTTCACTGGGACTGGTTGGGAATGAGCCTTATTTCATTGTGACTATTTTGGAATGGGTCTTATTTTGGTGTGGCTAGTTTGGAATAGGCCTTATTTTGGTGTGAGTGGTTTGGACAATGGGCCTTATATTGTTGTGACTATTTTGGAATGGGCCTTATTTTTGTGTGACTGGTTTGCAATGGGCCTTTTTTCAATGTGACTGGTTTGCAATGGGCCTTTTTTCAATGTGACTGGTTTGGAATGGGCCAGCATGACTGTGCTGCTGGCAATTACCAGCCTAACGCAATTAAGGTGCAAATAGCTCTAAGTGTAGATTCATATGTTAGTACCCCCCTATCTATTGACCTTGAACCTTCTCTGCTTCGTTTTAACTACCCCATCTTCAGGTACTTTCTGATTGCCTAGTCTGCCTTCCTGTTTTTCCCTTGGATTTTTTCCATAACCTCTGCTTCTTGTTTCCCGACCCCCACTCCCTTCTTTTTTTTCCCTTCCCCCTTCTCCCCTATTTATTTTGGGTCTGCACATCCCAAACTCAAAACTCCAGACATCTGAAGCAGTGGGCTGTGCCACAGAAGCTCATGATCCCATCTGCATATTTTGTTCGTCTATAAAGTGCAACCAGACCAGTTTGGGGGGGGGGGGGTTAACTTCATCCTGTACAGCAGGCATGTCAAACTGGCATTTGGGGGGGCCGCTTGGGGCCTGGCTGAAATTTTTTGCAACCTTCCAGAACATTTTTATAAAAGAATGAAACGAGACCCATTGGCCACTTGCAGCACGTGGCCAAGCGCTTTCTCACGGCCAGCCAGGCTGCTGCGTGCACTTGCTCACGGTCGGCTGGGTGTGACTCCGGGACCCAGGTATTAGGTTGGAAATGGGAGAGCCTGGCTCTGGGGCAGGGGAGAGGCATTAGGTTGGGCAGGCTGGGAGTGCCTGGCTCTGGGGGAGGAGGGGAGGCATTAGGTTGGGGGGGCTGGCTCTGGTGGAGAAGGGGAGGCATTAGGTTGGGGGGAGGGGGCTGGCTCTGAGGAAACAGAGGGGGATTGGGTGAGAACGGGGGTATGGGAATACCTGGCCCTGTGGGAGAGGATTATTAATATTTTGGTTTTTATTTATTTAGTCCCAAATAAAATCTGTTCTACATTCTGGATTCCGTCATTTCCACTCCAGCCTATCTGAGGAAGTGGGCTTTCCCCACGGACGCTCGCAATTCTCTCTGGGTATGTCTACACTACAAAGTTAATTCAAACTAACAGCCGTTAGTTCGAATTAACTTTGCTAGGCGCTACACAGGCAAACCGCTAGTTCAAACTTAATTCGAACTAGGTAAACCTCACTGCACGAGGACTAAGCCTAGTTCGAACTAACTAGTTCAAATTAAGGGCTGTGTAGCCACTTAATTCGAACTAGTGGGAGGCTAGCCCTCCCCAGCTTGCCCTGGTGGCCACTCTGGGCACCACCAGGGAAACTCTTCTGACCCCCTTCTGGCCCCGGAGCCCTTAAAGGGGCACGGGCTGGCTACGGTGCCCGTGCCAGGTGCAAGCCTGCCAGCACCCAGCCAGCAGACCCTGCACCTGGGACGGCTCAAGCCAGCCACCCGCTGCCACCCAGCCCTCCGCCTCTTCCCGGGACCAGGCTGGCGGCTCCCAGGAGCCTGCCGGGGACCGCAAGAGGCGGGTGCCTGCCTGGTCTAGTGCAGACATCGTGGACATCATCCACGACCTCCGCACTAGACACAGGAAAGTGGCCATCTAGGGCAGGAGAGCTGCCAGCCTGGCCACCCAGGAGCAGGTGTGCATGAAAATCAAGGTGGTCCAGTGAGACCCCCGACCCTGAGCCCTGAGCATAGAACGGCCGAACTGGGTCAGACCAAAGGTCCATCTAGCCCAGTAGCCTGTTTGCCGACAGCGGCCCACACTAGGTACCCAGGAGGGGATGGACCGAAGACAATGACCAAGCCATTTGTCTCGTGCCATCCATCTCCAGTCTTCCACGAACAGAGGCAAGGGACACCATTTCTACCCCCTGGCTAATAGCACTCCATGGACCCAACCTCCATGACTTTATCTAACTTCTCTTTAAACTCTGTTGTAGTTCTAGCCTTCACAGCCTCCTGCAGCAAGGAGTTCCACAGGTTGACTATTTGCTTTGTGAAGAAGAACTTTCTGTTATTATTTGAAGCCTGCTACCCATTCATTTAATTTGGTGTCCTCTAGTCCTTCTATTATGGGAACTAATGAAGAACTTTTCTTTATGCACCCTCTCCACACCACTCATGCTTTTATAGACCTCTATCATATCCCCCTACAGTCTCCTCTTTTCTAAGCTGAGAAGTCCCAGTCTCTTTAGCCTCTCTTCATGTGGGACCTGTTCCAAACCCCTGATCATTTTAGTTGCCCTCCCCTCTCCCACCCTCTCTCTTCCCCTCTCCCACCTCCTTTTCCCAGTCTCCCCGAGTTTTGTTCAGTAAAGAGAGTTTCTATTTTTGAACACACGTGTCCTTTATTTTGTACATCAGGAAGGGGGGCTAGGGAGGGATAAGTAGAAGGAGGTGAGGGAGGAATGAGGTACGAGCCCCCGATGGTGGTGGCTCTGCGGGCTCCTCGGGGTGGAGACTCTCCTGCAGCCCCCCAATTGACCCTCCCCCCCCAGATGGCAGCCTGTGGCAAGTGCAGCCGGGCTGATGGCCGAGTGCTGTGATGTGCCGAGTGTGGGCACTCAGGGCACTCCAAGCCAGGACTGCTTTGCAAGCGGGGAACCCCTGAGAACTGTCTGTCCGGGGTGGGGGTCGGGTCCCTTTAAGCACAGCCCTTGGCTAGCCTGAGACAGCAGCTCCACGCTCTAAGTCCTAACCTGATGCCCTGCCGGCACTGCTTCCGGCCATCCTTAACTCCGGTACAGGGTCCACTCTGTGTGGACATGCTAGTTCGAATTAGCAAAATGCTAATTCAAACTAGTTTTTAGGTCTAGATGCACTAGTTCGAATTAGCTTAGTTCGAATTAACTAATTCGAATTAAGTTAGTTCGAATTAGTGCTGTAGTGTAGACATACCCTCTCTCTCTCTCTCTCTCTCTCTATTTTCCTGTTAGTCTCTGAGGTGCCGTGGGACTACTCGTTTTTCAAGTTATAGGCTAACATGGCACCCCCTCTGAGACCGCTCTGTTTACGCAGCTGTTCAAGTCAGGTGTTTGCCCATCAGAAATGATGGGGAGAAACTAGTGGGGGCAGAAAAGAGTACCAAGAATGAGTCAAAGTTTGGAAAGTCTGCCTAAGCTGACCCATTGACCTGCCCAGCTGGTTCCAGACAGGGGTGACCAAAGGACGGTGGAGAGGGGAGGCGGAGAAGAGAGGGGCCCAGCCGACCCTGTTACCTGGGCAGAAGACAAAGGACAGGGGACGGGATATTGGAGCTTCAGGGGGCTTCTGAACCGGACAGAGAGAGCAGGCAGAGCCCAACCTGCTGCAGGGGAGACTCAGAGGGCCTGGGCTGGGCTGGGCTGGGCTGGGCTGGTTGAGCTGCGTTCAACACTCAGCAAACCCTCCTGTTTGGTGCAGGCCCGGACCCCCAGGAGAGAGCGGCCTCCCCTGGGAAGGGGCTGCGGCAGGGGAGGGGATTCTGCCTGGGGACCGACAGAGGGAGTGTGGGCCGGACCTGGGAGCCGTGCCAGCCGCCCTGCGGAGAAGGGGTTAAGGCAGCGCTGCTGGAGCCAGCAGGGGGGCCGTGCAGAACACACCTCTCAGTCCGGGCGGCGCGATGAGTCACTCAGGTGCTATATAAAGGTCTGACCCAAGAAGTTCTTTGCATCCGCCTGTGCCAGGTGTTTGGAGTCCAGCCCCAGAGCCCGCCCTGCGAGGTGCCTCTGCTCATCAGCGGTGCTGCCGGTCTGTTCTCGCTGGCCCCGTCGTCCCCAGCGATGGATCCCAGGACAGCCCTCTGCCTCCTGCTCATGTGCATTGCCCCGGGTGAGTCGGCTGGAGCGTCCCTGCTGCTGATTCCCGTGTTCCCTGGGCGCTGACAGAGGGGGCCTCCAGGAACCAGCGGGGAGGCTGGCCCTGGAGAGGCGTCTTCACCCTCGTCGTCGCTGCCCTGGCCTGGGGGGTGCCCAGGAGCCTGGGGACCCAGAGGCTGAGCTCTGCTTGAGAGGTGGGAGGTGAAGTAGAGAGTGGTCGGCTCTCGCCTTCGCCCTTCCTCCCGCCCCAGCCTTGCGCCGGAGGGGAGACCTGGGGGGTGCGTCTGGGGCTACACGCTGCCCCCAAGGTGGGAGGAGCCAGCCAACACCTTCCTCACCACTGCTGCCTGTGAGTGCAGGGTGGGGGGCGGCCTCCTGCTGTTGGCACACCCCACTGATCCCCCCAGCTGCCTACAGTCCCAGCTGGGGGACAGACACACAAACTCTCTGAAATAGACAGTAGAGAGCTGTTCCTTTCTCCTCCCTGCTGGCCCAATGGGGTTATAGCTGTCCCGGTCCCCATCTCTGGCCCCTTGCTGCCCCCTGTGGTCATTCTGCAGTATAACTGTCCTTCCTGCAAGACCCTCCCTTTCCATTTTATGAGAAACAGTCAAATTCCAGGCCCATCCCATTTCCCTGGAGCAACCAACCCCTGACCTTGCTTTAAGTGAGGATAAGAACAAGCTGTCTACCAAACTGGTGTTCCTGGCACTTACCATGTAGGTGGAGCTCTGGAACAAGTAGACTCAAAGACAGATGGACAGACAGACAGAGGCACATTTCTAAAATATTTAGCAAGATGAAAAAATACAAGTGGCAAACGAAGCAATCAGTGAAAATCATTAACAATCCCAGCGTCCACTCACTCTTCTCCCCGCGTCAGGGAGTTGATCCTGCTATGGTGGAGTCATCAGGTGATGCTGTTCCACATGGTCTTAGCGTATGAGCCGGTGTACAGTCTTGGCAGATATGCCTTGTTCGATTTGTGATGCAATTACTTTTATTGGGGGGGGGGGGGCAGAGGCTGTTGCAAAGGGCAGGAAGTTTTGTCGCTCTCTGGGAAGCAGCACAAGGGAGAGGGTGAACCTGAGCACCCTGACAGAGGGGCTTAGAAGTGTGCTGTTTGTGACCACCTCTGTTCCCAGACTGCTGCACAAAATGTAGCCAAACAAGGTGTGGGTAGTAAGATTTCACTGATTTCTCCTGCAATGAGCAATTGGTGTAACACTTCCCTGCCTGTGGGATCAATGGGTGGGATAGGCTGCACGGATGTTTTATGCTCTTGCACACTCATTTCTCTTTCCTTTTCTTGATGCTAGGTGCATACTCTCAGGGGAACTGTCTCTGTGCTCGTGGCTTTTGTGACGAAGGCTGGGTGCAGTATAAAGACTCCTGCTATAAGGCTGTGATGAAAGGGGCAAAATGGACAGACGCTGAGGCAAGTCTGACAGTAGGGCCTAGCGGAAAGAGCTTGGGAGACAGGAGAGCTGGATTCTATTCCCAGCACTGGTTTGCTGGATGAGCTAGGGCCAGTCATTCCCCCTTTCTGGGACTCAGTTTTCCCAGAGAAAACTGCTGGGAGACCTTTCAGAGCACTCCGCCTCTGCTCCCACCTTTTCCCCAGTGCACAGAGCGCTTGGCGGCCCCTGGCTTGGGATCATCATGGATAGTTTGATTGACAGTCACCTCCCCCCCCCACACACACACACCTTTTTAGCATCACAGAGCACCTTCTCTGCACTAGCACATGCTCCTCAGCTCCTTAGAGTGAGGCCTGGAGAGGGAGCAGCCCTCTCTCACAGAGATGTCCCTTGGGACTTATGCTGAGGGAGTGTCTACACTGCCGTTAATAGACACCCCCTCTCCCCCCAGCTCAGAAGACCAGGGCTCACGAGATGAAAAATAGCTTTGTGTCTGCTGGGGCCTGGGCTGGCATCTGGGCTCTGAAACCTTCCCCCCACTGGGAACTTGAACATCCGCACTGCGTCCTCAACCGGCCCCTTGGACACGGCTTCGCTCCTCGGGGGCCTCTCTCCGTGTCCAGCAGCCAGGCTGCTGGAATTGCTGCTGTGGGTTGCCAGCTCGCTGGCCCTGACCTGCTGATGAGAAACAGCGGGCAGGAGTGTGACCAGCTGGATATATTCGCTGAGCGGAGAGAGGCGGGGGTTAGGACGTGCTCCTGAGGGCGTGTTGCTAAGGGCTGGATTCTGGCCAGCTGTGGGAGTCGCCGTACGTGGGCCCCATGATTGGTGCAGCAGGCAATGTTGTCGTTTTTAGATCCAGGGCCACGTGAGGGGGAATCTACCCCTAGAGAAGCAGCTTTGACCAGGGCTCCCTGTAAGCTGGGCGCTTTTGCCTCCGCTCAGGAGAGACTCCAATGCTGCCCAGCGGATTAGCAGAGGGCCCACTGCTGAGTTTGGGTTTCTATTGGTGGTGCACATCCACCCACGCCTCGGTGCACACACACATTATTCTGCACATGGATGGAAAAGAATAGAGGGAATAGCGAACCTGCAAACAACTCTGGGGGAATTTCCAAGCCTTCCCTATGGCCTCTGTCTGCTCTCTGCCTTGAAACACTCCTCTGAGGGCTGTTATTTCCCTCCTCCCAATAGCTCGGTATGTGCTCGGCTCAGGGGCATTTCTCTGTGGGTCTGTCTACAACACGACATGCCGTCTGTCCCCACGTGTCCAGGAATGTGCTGGGGACTGATAGCCAGTGTCCCCCTGCCTTGGGGATGGAGAAACCCAGTGAAAGTGGGGGCGGAGGGCTGGAGGACACGCATAAGGGGTCTTTGCCATCTGGTTGGTAGAGCTCGTAGTGGCCCCCCCCCCAGTAAGTTGTGGCGGATGGCAGCAATTAACGGCTCCCCACCCATCAGCTCAGCTCCACCCATCTTCCCAAGAGGCTCTGCACAGGCTGATATTCTGAAGCTGGACTCTTAAAGTGGGGGTGGCACAGATGCCCAAGTCATGGCCCTGCCCCTGTGTCCCCTCCTTTCCCACGCCCCAATGTTGCCTCTTCCCTCAAAGTCCGCTTCCTACCCCTCACCCCAGCCCCCTTCCCGGCACCTTGGCCTACCCTGGAAATGCTAGAATGGCGTCATGCAGCCGCGCTGCGGTAGCAGAGATATTGTTTATGGCCCTAGGAGAGATGCCTCTGACCAGTCCCCTCCCTGTGGGGGAAACCGAGCTAAGAAACGTGCCCAAGGCTACCTGGTGAGCCTGTGGCAGAGCTGGAAATTCAGCCCTTCTCTCTTCAAGGCTAGCCCTCTGCCTCAACAACAAGCCACCCCCCCCCTCTGTCTAGGGCCCTGCCCCATGGACGGTGATTGCTTTCTGAGCGCTTTTGGAAGGGGTGCCGGTTGTAGCCAAATGTGAGTTTTTTCCCTTGTGGTGCCTTTTCAGATGGAATGTCAGAGCCAGGGCAAGTTTGCCCACCTGGCCTCCATCCACAGCGCGGAGGAGAATGACTTCATCTTTCTTCTGATGGGCAAGCTGCAGGATTACACCAAAGGGCAGGCGTACTGGATCGGCGGACACGACACGTTCAAGGTACCTGCCTGCCTCCTGCATCGGGCGCAACCCGGATTGCAGCCTCAGAGCAACCGCCAGGGAACTGGGGAAGGGGTGGGGGATCTGACTGGTATTGCTGTTTACACCAGGGTGTCATGGGCTTGCGATTGCAATCTGAAGCAGAGCAATGAGATTTTGCCAGGATTAGCCCCAGAGGGCCCCCATTCTACTCTTGGCTCTGCTGCTGGGATAGATAAGAACATAAGCACGGCCACACTGGGTCAGGCCAAAGATCCATCTACCCCAGTGTCCTGTCTGCCAACAGTGGCCAATACCAGATGCCCCCGAGAGAGGGAACACAACAGGTAATCCTCATGTGATCCCTCCCCTGTCGCCCATTTCCAGACAAACAGAGGCTAGGAACACCATTTCTGCCCATCCTGGCTAATAGCCATTGATGGACCTAACCTCCATGAATCTATCTAGCTCTTTTTTGATCCCTGTTAAAGCCTGGTCTTCACCACATCCTCTGGCAAGGAGTTCCACAGGTTAACTGTGCGCTGAGTGAAGAAAAATTTTCTTTTGTTTGTTTGTTTTAAACTTGCTGCCTATTCATTTCATTTGGTGACCCCTAGTTCTTCTATTGTGGGAATAAGTAAATAACTTTTCCTTATTCACTTTTTCCGCACCAGTCATGATTTTATAGACCTCTACCATATCCACCCTTAGTCTTCTCTTTTTGAAGATCAAAAAGTCTAAGTATTTTTAATCTCTCTTCATACGGGACCCGTTCTAAACCCCTAATCATGGAGGCAAATCACCAGTCTCGCCTTGTGCCTCAGTTTCCCCATTGTAAAATTAGGACAGTGCCACTGACCTGCTTTGTAGCTCATTCTGAGCTCTACTAACAAAAAGCATTAGGGAAGAGGTAAGTGTTACTCTCCCTGAGCTGCAAAGCATGCTGGGATACAGGGGGTAGAACTTTTTATTTCCACCTCCACACATCTGGCAGAGGGGACCTTCCACTGTAAGTACCAGGCCCTGCCGGCTGAGCTTGTGGGAGAGCTGGGGCTGGGCTGCGTGCGGGGAAGGCGTGTTCGGATCAGGTGCAGGTGACACTGGCTATCAGAGCTGGTTCCAAGCCAGGTTGTCACTGCTCCTTCTGCCAGCCTGACAGTCAGAAGGAAGGCCCGGCAGCTAGAGCCGTGCAGTGGGAATGGAGCATCCTGGGTCCTGGTCCTGTTTCTGCCACTGCTCCCATGTCACCTTGGTGCAGTCACTTAATCTAGCCTGTGCTTGGTTTTCCTATCTGTAGAATGGGGAGGGCCCTTCCCCACAGCCTAGGGGTGGTGTGCGGCTGACTCTGGCATTGCTGGAGGGGCTGCAATGAGGAAGGACATAGAGAATCGTACAGAAGAGCCTCTGCAGCTGGAGTTGTAGGGGCAGCTGAGGCGCTAGAGACAATGCTGATGCCTTAGCCGTGGCTGCTGCTCCATCTCCTCTCCCCCCAGCGCTCCTGGCCATTGGGTCCATCACTAACCCCTTGCTCTCTCCCCAGGAGGGATCCTTCGTGTGGACGGATGGTTCCGAATTCGATTTCCAGAATTATGGTCCAAGCCAGCCCTCGGGAGAAAACTACCTGGGCTCTTGGAGTGTGCAAAAAGGTGCGAGTGTTGTCCTGGGGCGGGGCTGGTGCCTGGGGGCTCTGTGTGGTCAGGACTGGCTCCGTAGCTCAACCCTCAGACTCTTGCCAGAAGGTCCTGTCCAGATTCAGTGCCTGAGAGTGGCTGGAACAGCCGATCCAACCATTGGGCCGTCTGGCACCCAAGCCGAGCATAAGCCCTCCTGGGTGGCTGACCGGTTTCTGGAGTTCCCCTCACCCGCTCAATATGCCAGGATCAGAGATCGGCACATGCACATAGGCTGGAGGAGCGACAACCTTCAAGCACTGCGACCCACTTACAAAGCAAAGGTCGCAAAGGGAGCAGTGAGTGGTCCCCTCGGGCTCCGATGGCCCCACATGTGGCCAGGGACACCCAAGCTATATGGGCGCTAGGGGAGCGTTTCACTCAGTCTGCACCAAAGAATCTGGCACTGTGAGAGGCAGGGCCGTCCTTAGGGTTAGGGGCCCTAGTCCGTGCTACTGAACTGGTCCCTCTCTGCCCAGCCCCAGACTGGAGAGGGGGGACGCCCCCTTATCTACCCAATGTCCCCTTTCCCTCCCCCTTACAATCCCCCTCCTACTTCCCTGATTTAGTTCTGGTTCTGGACTCCCAGCACTCCGGTCATCTGAAGAAGTGGGCTGTGCCCACGGAAGCTCATGATCCCATCGACATGTTTCGTTAGGCTAGAAAGTGCTACCAGACCCTTTGTTGGTTTTTAAGTTTTTTCATTTTTTAAGAAGGTGATTAAATGGCTTCGTTACCACCTGCATGGCTCTTTCACGGGTTCCGTGTTCTGCTAATTGGGCAGGCAGACCTTTATGCACATAAACGGCCACACTGGGTCAGACCAAAGGTCCATCTAGCCCACGGCCCTGTTTGACCACAGTGGGCAATGCCAGATGCCGCAGAGGGAGGGAACGCAACAGGGAATTGTCAGGTGAGAAACAGAGGCCAGGGAACCATTCCTACCCATCCTGGCAAATAGAGACTGATGGACCCAACCTCCATGAATCTAGCTAGCTCTTTTTTTGAACCCTGCTGAAGTCCTAGTCCCATCTTTTGGCAAGGAGTTCCACAGGTTAACTGTGCGCTGAGTGAAGAAAAACTCCCTTTTGTTTTACAAAAGTGGCTTCTCCACATGTAAGTTAACTTAAAGGAGGAGGCAGAGCCACAGAACAGGGATAAGAAGAGGCAGGTGGGTGAACATTAAGACACAGCCGTGCCCCAAATTTTCGGGTGCCCTACGTAGCTGTGTATTCTGCATGTGGGTAAGGATGGCTCTGGTGAGTCTTTCTATCTATCTATCTATCCCCATACACCCCATCTATCTATCTATCTATCTATCTATCTATCTATCTATCTATCTATCTATCTATCCCCATAAACACTCTCTGTCTCTGTCTCTCTCTCTCTGTCTCCCTCTCTCTGGCACCCCTGTGGTCCCTGCCCAGGAGAGGGCTCACATCACATGCCAATGACTTTCCAGTGTCCATTCCTGCCATTGGTAGGTTTGATCCTGGGCTGATTGCTCCTGGCTGTGTCTCTTGCAGGCCACATCACCTGGAATGATTTTGTCAACGATGCGTCCTTCCCGTTCGTTTGCAAATACCCCCTGCGGCACAGGTACCCTCCAGCCCCACCCCTGGGCGGGCAATTCCTCCCACGGGGGAACTCTAGCAGTAGTTGAAGGTGTCCCGGGGATGGTTCAGCCCCCACCCTCCCGGGCCCTGTTGCTATTTATATGGCAGCTGTGCTCCGACTGCGCCAGGCGCTGTACAAACGCGTAAGAAGATACGGTCTCTGTCCCAGCCTGCTCCATGTCCTGCCTGTGTCCTGCCTGCCCGCCCTAGAGAGCTTCATCTCCAGGCTCCTTTTCCCATGGGTGGGTAACTCCTGCAAGTCGGGCATCTTCTTCCCAGGCTGAGATCCACCACTCAGGCAGGAGCCGTTACCGACACTGGCTGCACTGCAACTGGGAAAGACCCCGTATCCCATTCCCAGCCCCCCTAAACCAGCCAGGTGGCTGCTCGGGGGCCAGGTTGGGATAGCACCTCTTACAGGGCAAAGGCCCCATGTCCTACCCCCGAAGCAACCAGGACCACACCCTGGGACCAGATCAGAACTGGAGCATCCTAGAGGGGAAAAGTCTCATGGGACCTGCTGGCACCAGAGCAGAGCCACAAGGGGAAAGGTCCCCTCCGCATCTGGGCACCATAACCAACAGCTGTTTCTCTTCCTCTTCTGCAGCGCTTCTGCCGGCAGCTGCCGGGAGTTGTGATAGCAGGAAGTGGGGGACGACGCAGCCTGTATCGTGTGGCGGAGGCTGCGTCCCCTTCCTGCCCCGGAGCTGCACATCTGGAACCATTTACTGCTGTGCCCGGATCCCAGCTGCTGTCCTGGGCAAAGGATGAGGCTCGGGGCTTGATGGGAATTAGGGGGGGAAACGATTCCTTTTCGAGCGAGCAGAAACAAGGTTTTAAACAGGATCCGGTGTGAATGGCGCCGTGGGGGGCAGGGCAGAGTCATGATGCGCCCAGAGAACGTTCTGCTTTGATTTTGGCCTGCCCCTTTCCTCCAGCCCCCTCCTCCAGGGATGCTGCCCAGGGGACTAGTAGGAATCTGGCACCTGCAGCAGGACCCCCCCCCCTGCTCTGCATTCACTGGCAGTGGTGGGGAGAAGCAGTGAGTATGGGGGGGGAGGGGAAGAACCCCTGTAAGCACCGGGCCTCCCAGCTAGTGCCCCAAGCCTCTCTCAGGCTCTGGCCCATAGTCCCTCCCACTCACAGCATTGGGGGGGCACATGGCCCCTCACACACACACCCATCACCAGTGACCTTTGGCTAAACAGCAGGGGCAGCTGGGGAACATCCCGTCACCTGCTCACCCAACCCAACCCGGCCGTATCGCCATCAGGCAGGAGGGGGCGGGTGGAAAGGGGGACCCAGGCCATCGCCCCCAGGTAGAGGCGGAGCCTCGCCTGTTTAAAGACGACTTCGGGGGAGCGCTCTCTGTCAGGCAAGGCCCCACTGACCAATGGCTGGGGTTGTGAAAGCCTCGTTTCTGCATTTGTTCGTCTTTACGGCCCCCGCTGCTCTGTGGCGCATCTGTCTGGTCTCTGGTTCCTGGATTGTTTCTGCCTGCTCTAGAATTAACGTTGCTGGGCATAAACCAGTGAAGGTGGCGGGGTATAATAGGTTCGCTAATCTCGTTAGGGCTGGTTAATTAAATGGCAGTAAATGATGGTTAAGGGGTAGCTGGGCATGTTACTATATAAACAAGAAGGAGGTTGGGGGGGAAAGGAAAAAGAAAATTGGATCCATGCTGGCTGGAGCTGACCCCAATACACACTGAATTGTTTGCATCTCCGGTGTGGCTGGTCTCTGTTCACAGGAGCAGGAGCAGGGCGGTGGGAGGGGGAAGGATAATCCCTCTAACATCTCGGCGCCCCGGCTCTGTCCCGGGGTTGGGGCACCAGGGCGGCTGTTTTCTTTCTCTTTACCAGCGGTTAGAAGCCCCGGGGGTCTCAGCCGCCACTAGAAGGTGCTTTTGTGCCTGCCGGGTGCTGCTAATGCCAGACCCGTTTCCTTGCGCAGCCGGAGGGTAGAGGAAGGGCTGCAGCTGGGCCGGGGAGGGGAGCTGAGTGCGCTCTGGCTGGGCAGCTCTTGACAACCAGGACGTGGTTCCTGCTGCCTCATTGCCTGGCTGGGCCCCGTTTCCTGTGTCCCTCGCTTCCAGGCTCTGCCCAAGGCAGCTGCAGTTTGCCCTGGCCCAGCCAGGAGCCCTGGAGGGACGCGCTGTCTGTACAGGCGCCAGCTGGGAATTCCCTCCCAGGACTACAAGGAACTTTCAGGCTCTAGCGGCTGAAGCGCTACGGAGCCAGGTCCAAAGAGATTTTAGTGCCCAACTCCCATGGGTTGCAATGTGAGTTAGGTGCCCAGCCACCTCTGATGATCTAGGCCTTAGAACAGCCGCCCCATAGGCCTTGAAGTAGCGGGGACCTTTGCTGTGGGGCTCCAGGGGGGTTTCTTGTTGCATTTGACCTGGTTGCAGCCAGGGGAGCCGACAGCCACGCTGGGATCCTGGGCCAGGTGGAGGGGGCCCATCCTTACGTTCTTGGAAAGGGTGGGACCTCAGGCAGAAGGGGCGGGGCCCAGGCAGAGGGGGTGGGGCTGAGGGTATCTGTCCCCCGTCCCCCCCGCACTGTGTGCAGCATGCCCCTTGGCAAGCTCGCCTCCAGAGGCAGCCCTAAAAGCCGTCCGGACGTGCAGCCGTTTGTGCAAACAGAAGGGCCTGGATCCCAGCCCCGTGGGACCAGTGGAGCTCTCAGGCCGGAGCTGAGACACTAACGCTTCAGCCTTCAGGCCTGGTTTTCAATGGCTGGGGGAGCCTGCTGCCGCCCACCCCTCTTCTCCGCCACCTCGCCTCTCGGAGGCACTTTCCCTGTGGAGAGCGAGGGGGGAGCGTGGCCTAAGAGTCGGAGCACGATACGGAGCCATTGGCTTCCTGGCCTGGGGCACCTCACCCCACCGCTTTGTTCCTCCGATTCCCCCATACAGAGCCGGCCGGGCGAGGCTGGCCTGCTCTGCAAGGTGCCTTAGGGCTGCTGCTTCAGGGACCCTGGCCTGTGCCGCCACCATGTGGCCACTGCCTGTCCTGCCCTGACCCCTCAGGCCACCTGCACCCTGGGTTCCTTGGGGAGCCCCAGGCCTGCGGTTTGGGGCCTGGTGTATCCTCTCCACCTCATGGCCATGGGGTGGCTGCCCAGCCCCTCCCCCAGCCTCACACTTCTCAGAGAGGGGTTAGTTCCCCCTTGATCCCGAACAGGCTGGGCCGGGCCGACAGGTGAGATGTGACACTGACGTGTCTCTCCAAGATCTGTGGTCCCGCCCGCCCCAGCCCAGGGGCCACATTTCGGCACTTCCCAGAGCTCATGCCTGCCTGAAACTCACAGAAATGATGCCTGGGGGCAACACCCAGAATTTTCCCTGCTCCTCCCCATGGGGAAGGCCCTTGGGGGGAGGAGCAGCGAAGCCCAAAGCGCCTGGCAGTGCTGCCCCCCAAACACTCCTCTGGGTCCCCCAAGGCGCTGGGGAATGAGCCACCCCAGGTGCTCTTTGCATGTGGGTCAGTTTCCCCGGGTGGGCGCAGGAGGGGTGGCGGGAGTAGGGGGCGCAGGAGGGGAATTCGGGGGTTGGGGTGTAGGGCACCCGGTGTCATGCTGATAAGAAGCACATGGGATTTGTATAGGGGAAAAGGCAACACGCCGCGTTCATTGGGAATACATTGGCAAAGCAGTTAGCAGACGCTTACCCAGACAGACAGACAGACACGCTGCTCCGCTAAACCAGTGGTCCCCAACCTTTTGGGGCTGCCGGGAGCCCAGGGGCGGGGCCACTCACGTGCCGGGCCCCCGGGGGCAGGGCCACCCATACGCTGCGTGCCCAGGGCTGACACCGCCCATGCACCACATGCCAGGGGGCGGGGCTGGCCCCGATCACTCGGCGGGCGCACAGAAATGGCCTGGCGGGTGCCACGGCGCCCGTGGGCACCGCGTTGGGGACCACTGCGCTAAACGATGTTCTTTTGGCCAGTTGATAGTCCGGGGGTTGATTATGGGCGGAGGAGTGGGGGTTTCTCAGGCGGGGCCGATGCTTTAGTTTGGGATTAGGAAGATTTGCGTCATGATGTTGTTCATTTGAATGATGTTTGGTTTGTTTTGCTCTGCTAAGTTGGTCTTCGTTATAAATAGTTTGTTTTAATTGATAAATGCTTGGGGGGGGGGTTAGTGTTTGGGGTTGTTTATTTGCTTTTTTTGTTATCTTCTCCCCCCAGCAAACGGGAGGGGCTGGGCCCAAGACACACCAGGCCCAGCTCTCGCTGTGGCCGCCGGTGCGGGGTGTCGGGGTGTGAGCCGCAGCTGCACTGGGCCTGGCTCTGCCCCTGATGCCAGGAGGGGCCGGAGCCAAGCTGCAGGCAGCCCCAGCCCTGCACGTGGAACCAGAGAAGGGCTAGGCTGGGAGTGGGTGGGGCGTGGCTCCTGGGGACACAGGGTGACGTGATGAGAGAGCGAGCACAAGACCAAGGGCTACAAATACAATGTTAAGAAAAAGCAAATCATTATTTATCAGATTTATTTTAAAACTAAAAAGGAAGCCTTTGTCGACCGCTCCTGTAAACCTCATTTCACGAGGCGCAAGGGAGCGGTCAACAAAGGCTTCCCCTGTCGACCGATTCCCGTCTTGACTGCCACTTTTTGCCAACAAGCAGCTGATTCGGCAGCACACGGCCGCCATTTTTATTCTAATGAAGCGGGGGATATTTAAATCCCCGCTTCATGGACTATGTCGGTATGTCTCATTTACATCCCTCTGTCGGCAGAAGGATGTAGTCTACACGTACCCCTGGAGTGACTGCCACCAAGACACGGCCACGCCCCCTCTGCTGGGACACAGCACCTGGGGGTGCCCGACATCGAGACGGGAGTGAGGCCTGTGCCCCCATTTCCAGACATCCCCAGCACTGAGACCCATATGTGATTCATACCCCCCCAGATCTTCTGCCTCTGCCCCTGCCATGCTCCTCTGCAGTCTCTCCTCCTGCAGCTCACTGGGGATTGAAAGGGCCCATGGCCCCGGGCCCCTGCTTGTCTGCCCTGCGGGGGGGGGGCACTGGGGCAGGAGAACCCCTCCCCATGCCAGGCCCCTGGCTGCCTGGCCAGGCCAGGCCTCGGCTCCCCTCGCCCCAGCCCCCCCATCACTGCACGCGCAGCCTCCCCCGCCCGGCTCAGCCGCCCTGTCCCCTGCAGCGCCGGCTCCGCAGCCCATTCATCTCCCTCTGTCGCCAGCTGCAATCAGTGCCCGGCAGGGCCGGCGCCTATCGAGCGCCGAGATGAGCAGGTGTGAGAGGAAGCGCCGCGGCGCTGACAGCAGCTTGGCAGGGGAAGATGGATGAGGGCCGAGGAGATCCTGAGCCCTGGGGGGCTGAGCACATCTGGGGGGGCATTCATGAGGGGGGCTTATGGCTGTTGCTGGTGCTGCTCAGCGAGGGATCGGGGGGGTGCCACTGGAGCTGTCTGTGCGATGACTGGGCCTGTGGGGTGGAGGGGCATTGAGATTTGCTATTGAGCCCTCCATGCCCCCCAGCACGTGAGCGGTGCCCACAGACCATCCCCTCTGCGCCGCCCACCAGCCCCCTCCGGCCGCCAGCCCCTCAGCCTCCATGTCTGACTGGGCCCCGGGAGCCATGAGGGGCCGGGGCGGGGTGGGGAAGTCCCGCTGCCAGGCCACTGGGCTGTGGCACACCAGCAACTCCAGGCCCTGGCCCTGCCACGGCCAAACCAGGCCAGGGACACCAGGGAGCCTCCAGCAGGCCCAGGACCCCAGCCTGGCTCCATAGCCACGTCTGCAATGGCCAGTCGCCGGCTGGGGATGGGGCGGGCTCCAGCCAGTCCGTGTGGGGCGCTTCCCCCAAAGCCTGGCCTTGTCCCACGTGGAGGGGGAGCTGGGCCACGGACGGCTCCCTCAGCGTCTGCCACGGTGCCACCAGGGATCGCTGCCCACGGCCTGTGGACAGGATCCTCTGCTGTGCCCGTCCACGGCGCCCAGCCCCGCAGTGCGGCACCGGCCAGCGCCCGCGGACCCAGCGTCGCTCCACTCCCGGCCAGCACAGGGGCCATTCAGCCGGCCGCCGGCAGGTCCCCCCCACGTCCTTGCAGCCCCTCGCTGCTGGGGGGTGCCCATCTGCTGGGCGAGTGGAGGGGGGGGTGTCCTGGCAGGGTGCCCAGGGCCTGTGCGCTGCCTCCTCCAAAGGGCACCTCAGCCCAGACAGACTGGGCCCAAGGCGCCTGTGGCACGCGGTGACGGCTGCGGGGTACAGTCGTGGATTGTCGCGACGACCAGCTGGCAATGGGCGGGGTGGTGATGCTGGAATTGCTGAGACCTGTTTTGTGAGGCGAGACCCCCCCCCACGTGGATCTGGGGGTCCCTCCGTGGGACAAGGGCTGTGTGGCCACAAAGGAGCGAGCGTCTCCTGGATCCGGGACCCCACTGGGCCTCCTGACCAACCCAGACAGCGCGACCGTGGTGACACCACCTCCTCCCTGGCTCCAGCTACCCCCTGACCAGGCTGGGAGCCAGGGTGCTGCTCTCAGCTCCCCTTTTCTCTGCCCACGTGATTCCCTTTGGCCTCTGCACTGTCCCTGGCCCTGCCAGCCGAGCCAGCGCCCAGGGCTGTGACCCCGGGAACAGAGAGGCAGGGAAAGCAGCGGCCTGGCAGAGTGCCCCCGGCCTTCGCCCTTGCTGGGCCCTGGCACCCCCACCCTCAGCTCAGCCCTGGGGGAGGCAGAGAAGAGCGCGGGGGGGGGGGGGGGGGTCCGGCTCAGACCAGCCTGCAGAGAGCAGAGCCCCCACAGCGACAGCCCGCAGCGCAGGTCGGCGCATCCGCCTCGTTCTGCAGGTGGGGAAACCGAGTCACGGAGCGGGAACGTGACCGTGGCTGGCCACAGAGCCCATTCTGGGCTCTCCTGCAGTCAGGCCACAGTCTTCTAAAGGCCCCCAGTGATCTGGGTGAGGTTTGTGCTTCCAAGTGGGAGGGAGGCTGCGGATGTGAGCGGGGCCGGTGGAGGACTCGTGGCAGGGGTTCAGTGTTGTGTAGGGTGTGACACAAAGAGGGACGTCCTGGGGTTTTAATGGCTGGGAGGGGGTGGGAGTAACTGACTCACCTTGCTACACACAGGCGCGTTTGCAAGGGAGTTTTGTTGCTTTGTAGCGCACTGCACTGAGCCGCCCCGGGGATCCATACAGATACGGCTCGTTTGGCTTTATTTCTCTTCGGCTACGGCTACACGGTGGAGCTATTTCAGGATACCGCTGGAATCCCAAAATAGCTATTCTGCGTCTTAAGAGTGAGCCCATTATATCGAAATATAACAGGCTCGCTATTCCAACATCCCTGTAAACCTCACTGAATGAGGGTTAAGGCACGGTTCGGAATAGCGCCTTATTTCGAAACCCTGTAGGGTGCATCTACACAGCAGGGCTTACCTCGAAATAGGCTACGCAGATTGAGCCACGGCAATTGTGTAGCGTATTTCGAAATTGGGAGTGTCTACATCGTGCTTATTCCAAAATCGAGCACTCTCCTGCCGACTTCCCCTACTCCTCGGACAATGAGGGTTACAGGAGCTGGAGTGAGAAGTCCTCCAGCTTGGCAGCATTTCGACGTTATTTCGAAATACCCACCTGCTGTGTAGATGCGGCCTCCGTTATTTTCAAATAATGTTGCTGTGTAGACGCGCCCTTATTGCATTGGCTTTAGGAACTAAGATTGGCCCGTGTAACTTCAAAGGCTGCGGGACAAGCCGGTCGCTGTTGAAGGGTCCCGTGTCAGAAAACAGTGACCAAAAACAGCTGATTGTCAAACAGCTTTTAGGAAAAAGCCAGACAGAGCGGGGCGGGGCTGTCTACACAGCACCCTGACCTCAAAATAAGCTACGCAATTGATGCCACACAAATTGCGTAGCTTATTTCCATGTTATTTTGAAATTTGAAATGTCGCACTGTCTACCAAGCACCGAATTTTGAAATAAGGCGCTGGACCGAAACGTCCCTTGGCCCTCATGCAAGGAGGTCTTACAGGGCCGTCGGAATAGCAGGCCCGTTACATGTCTACACAACAGGCTTGCTCTTAGGACGCGGACCAGCTATTTCGGGATACCAGAGGTATCCGGAAATAGCTCTGCTGTGTAGACGTAGCCAGGCAGGGCAAACATCCCGGGGGAGGGGGGAATTCATGTTTGGGCTGGTGGGAGCTCAGAGAGGGGTGGGCAGAGCCAGGAGAGGAGCAGGCAGAGCTGGGATTGAGGGAGGCAGCAGGCCGGGATGGAGGGACAGGGGCTGAGCTGTGGGATGGGAGGCCAGGATAGCAGGGGAGTGGATTACAGCAGAGAAGGTTTAATATGTTCCCTCCGCTTCTTCCACTGGGCCTGATTCTGCTGCCAGGGATGCCGGCTCAGCACAGCCCCTGACGTGGCTACCCTGGGCCCTCTTGCCTTGTGAGGCTAGGGGACAGGCAGCCCCTCTCTGTCCCTCCCACTGCAGGCCAGGGAGCCCTCTGGTCCCCTCCTGGCCGGGCTCTGGAGCGGTGCAAAGGAAACATTCATTAAGGCCTGAGGGGCAAAGCTAAACCCTCCGAGGGAGGTCAGCGCCTCTCCGGCTCGGGGCTACGGGCGGGTCCAGCCGGTGCGCCAGGGCAGCTGTCCCCCGTGTCCCGCTCGCCGCACGCTCATCAATAGTTGATGGCGGAGCTGCTGCCAAGGCGGGAGGGGGGGGTTCTCGGCTCGCCCCGAGCCAGCCAGTGCCCCCCAAGGAGATGCTCAGCTCCGCGCCGGGCAGGGCGAATCTCCGCCCCCCGAGCAGGAGAATAAAATCGCCAGGGCCAACCCGGAGGCTCCAGAAAGCAAGTCGCAGCCACACCGGGCCGGGGAGACGGGCTCTGGAGCCCGGAGTGACGCCCGCTGCACCGATGGCAGGTAAATCCGGCCGGGGGCTCCCCAGCTCTGAACCCTTTGCTGGTGTTTCCCCTGTTTACCTCCAGCCCCACGCCTCCGCCTCGCCCAGCTCCCTGCCCCAGGCCATGGCACTTCACCCCTGGCCAGCCTGCAGTGAGCTACGGGCAAGCGAGGGACTCAGCCACACCAGCGGAGGGGGACCGGGGTGCAGTGCTGTGTGGGGCAAGGGGGGCAGCGTGGCTGGGGTCAGGATCAGGCCCCTCCATTGCTGGCTGAGCTCTGGCGCCTGCTGATCACAAGCGAGCCAAGTACCTAACCCCTGTGACCACGCTCAGCGCCTGGCACGGCGTTTGGGGGTCGCTGGGCAGGGGGCCGCGCCCAGGGTCACGCGCAGGGCGTGGGGGTCCCTCCCCACAGGCGGACGGGGCGCGGGAATTGTTACCGTTCATGGAATTTACTGCCAGCAACAGGTTATGGGCCTGTCCAAAGCGTGGGCACGCCAGGGGGGAGGGGGGCGGGGACAGAGGGAACTGGTTGGTTAGAGCAGAGGGGTGGGGCTGGGAGCCAGGACTTGTGGGTTCCAGGCCTGGCTATGGGAGGGCAGTAGGGTCTAGTGGTCAGAGTCAAGGAGCTGGGAACCAGGACTTGTGGGTTCCAGGCCTGGCAATGGGAGGGCAGTAGGGTCTAGTGGTCAGAGTCAAGGAGCTGGGAACCAGGACTTGTGGGTTCCAGGCCTGGCAATGGGAGGGCAGTAGGATCTAGTGGTCAGAGTCAAGGAGCTGGGAACCAGGACTTGTGGGTTCCAGGCCTGGCAATGGGAGAGCAGTAGGGTCTAGTGGTCAGAGTCACGGAGCTGGGAACCAGGACTTGTGGGTTCCAGGCCTGGCAATGGGAGGGCAGTAGGGTCTAGTGGTCAGAGTCAAGGAGCTGGGAACCAGGACTTGTGGGTTCCAGGCCTGGCTATGGGAGGGTAGTAGGGTCTAGTGGTCAGAGCTGAGGGGCTGGGAGCCAGGACTTGTGGGTTCCAGGCCTGGCTATGGGAGGGCAGTAGGGTCTAGTGGTCAGAGTCAAGGAGCTGGGAACCAGGACTTGTGGGTTCCAGGCCTGGCAATGGGAGGGCAGTAGGGTCTAGTGGTCAGAGTCAAGGAGCTGGGAACCAGGACTTGTGGGTTCCAGGCCTGGCTATGGGAGGGCAGTAGGGTCTAGTGGTCAGAGTCAAGGAGCTGGGAACCAGGACTTGTGGGTTCCAGGCCTGGCAATGGGAGGGCAGTAGGGTCTAGTGGTCAGAGTCACGGAGCTGGGAACCAGGACTTGTGGGTTCCAGGCCTGGCAATGGGAGGGCAGTAGGGTCTAGTGGTCAGAGTCACGGAGCTGGGAACCAGGACTTGTGGGTTCCAGGCCTGGCTATGGGAGGGTAGTAGGGTCTAGTGGTCAGAGCTGAGGGGCTGGGAGCCAGGACTTGTGGGTTCTGCGCCCCTGATGACAGGGTCTGGCCTGTCTCTGGCCTGGCTGAGCCGCGTCGGGGAAGGTGTGGCGGGCGGGCTCTGATGCCAGCTGGGTGTGAGCAAGAGGCCAAGCTGCCAGGATCCTGGTCGGAGGGGGGGCGGGAACCCCAGCGGCCTGGCTTGGAGCCCGTGGGGAGCGGCCCTGCCGCACGCGGCTCCAGGATGTGAAAGCCACCCGCAGAGCAGGGGCCCTGGCTCCGGGCCCAGCAGCCCGGTTGCCAGTTACTGGAGAGGCCACGGGCCGGGCTGGTGTCTCAGGAAGGAGCAAGGGGCCCGGGACAGGGGATTTCACTGCAGAGGGTGGGGGTGGGGGGGGGCGGGTGAGGGAGCTCAGGGCTGCGCTATCAGGGGATGCAGGCTGGGATTAGGGGCACTGGTAGGAGTGGGGTAGAGGAGAACCCAGAATAGCAGGGGGCTGCAGGTCAGAGCCCAGGGCTGGGATAGGAGGAGGCAGGGAGTTTGGGGCCGGGCTAGCAGGGGGCTGGGAATCGAGGGTGGGGGAGCCTAGGGCCGGGATAGCCGGGGGCTGCGGTCAGAGCTGGGGAACCTGGGGGCTAGGAGTCAAGGAGGGAGGCCATGGCCGGGGAGCCCGGGGGAGCCCGGGGCTGGGATATCAAGGGGTTGGGGTCGGAGCTGGGGGCCTGGGGCCGGGATTACAGGGTCTGTGGGACCAGCACAGGGGGTGTCAAGGGCACAGCCCTTCGCTTTGGGGCCTCATCTGGTTTCTGCGACCCCCATCCCAGCGCCCCATCCCCACAGGAGCGTGGCCCCACCCTCTCCCCTCCTTTGCCAGCTTTCCTCACAGCCAGCCTGAGCATCCTGACGTCGGACGTGGGCCCCTTCGCCTCTGGCCCCGAGTGGAGCGGCCCCGTAGGGGCTCCCTGCCTGCTGGGGCCCCCGCCGGCCTGCAGCAGGTTGGGTGCCGGGGCCGGGGAGGGGGCCGGGGGGCTCGGGGCCGGCGTCCCGCCGCCCAGGAAGAACCAGCGCGTGTCCAATGTGGCCGTGCAGCTGGAGATGCGGAGCCTGTGGGAGGAATTCAACAGCCTGGGCACCGAGATGATTGTCACCAAGGCGGGGAGGTAGGTGGGCGGCACCGGGCAGGGCCGCGCCGGGACGGGACAGCCCAGGGCAGGGGCCAGGCCACCCCCACCGCTCCCCTCTGTGCCCCATGCCCCTGCCTGGTGTCCCCCAGGCAAGAGGGGCTGATCTGGGCGATGCCCCTCACCCCGAGCTGCAGGCTGGCAGCTGGTGCCACACGTCACGGCCCCCACTCAGCCCTTGGAGGCACCGGGGTGGGACAGGCCCGGCCTGGATTGGCTGGGCACTGGTGACAGTGATGGGGAGGGTGGCTGGGCACAGAGGGTGCCCATGGGGCTGGGTGGGCGCTGGGCCTATTGCAAGGGGCTGTGGGGATGGCATTGCCAGCGGTGGCTCCTGCCCCCCCCCCAGCCGCTCCGTCCCTGTTACAGGGGTCACAGGCCACTGCTGCAGTGTGATATTCGGGGGGGGGGTTGCTGGCGTCCAGCAGCGCTGCCCCTCCCGCTGAGTGCTTCCAATGCACCTCCCCCCATTCCAGCACCTTGCCCCCCACTACCCTCCAGTCTCCCACCACCCCCCTGGCCCCAGCTCTCCCCACTGGCCCCCGCCCCCTCTGCCTGTGCACCCTTGTGCTCACATTGCCCCACACTCATGCTCAGGCCCACCTTGGCCAGGGTGCTACATACCCCATTCTGTGCCCATCTGTCCTGCCCCCAGGCCTGGCAGCCCGGCGCCCTTACACCTCCCCCATGTGCACCCCTGGAGGGGGAAGGAGGCGAGGACTGAGACAGGGCAACCCAGTGCCCCGTGTGGCCGACACTCCCAGCCCCTCCTCTGTGACTGGCCACCAATGGTTCCCCTGGTCTGGCCCATCCTCCTGTGTGGAATGAATTTTGTTATGTGCACATGTGCACCACCTGTAGAAACAAAACCCTGACTGTGGGCTCTCTGCTAATCAGCTGGGAAGCATTTGACTCTCCACCCAAGCGCCCAGCTTACAGGGAACACTGCTGCCCCCCCCACTCCCGCACATGCAACAGCTCAACCCCCCTCCCTTTGTGTGACCAAGGACCCCCGGCGCCCCTTCCCCATGTGATGGGGAGACACCAATGTCCCTGCCCCGTGGGACCCCTGCAACCCACTCCCCGTGCCCCATCCCCCAGCGCCGTGTGACGGGCGACGCCAGCAGCCGGTGTCCTCCGCGCTCCTCTCTTGCAGGCGGATGTTCCCCACCTTCCAGGTGAAGCTCTCGGGGCTGGACCCGCTGGCCGACTACGTGCTGCTCATGGACTTCGTGCCCCTGGATGATAAGCGATACAGGTGGGGGGACACAACGGGGGGGAGCGCCTGCTTAGCCCCCCAAGCAGGGCCTTGAGCAGAGCAGCCCGTTGGGTGGGGGGCACGCCCCTGTCAGCTCCCTCCCTCTGCCCCCCCCTGCTCTCCACTCAACTCCTGCAGCCTCCCCCACTCCCCTTCGCACGCCCCCCGTCAGTGCCTGCACCCCAGGATCCCAGCCCCCATGGAAATGTCCTGGAGCCCAGAACAGGAATTGGGTCCCCCTGCTACAGGGGGCGGGAGGAACCTCCGGGGCCCAGACAGCCCTAGTCAGTGCCATAAGGCCTCCATATGCGGGGGTGTGGGAGGTCCCCAGGAGCTGATGCCCTCTCCCTCCCCCCCCCCCCCCCCCCCCGTGCTCAGGCCCTGCCTCTCCCTGCAGATACGCCTTCCACAGCTCCTCGTGGCTGGTGGCGGGTAGGGCAGACCCAGCCGCGCCCGGCCGCGTCCACTTCCACCCCGACTCGCCCGCCAAGGGGGGCCAGTGGATGAGGCAGATCGTCTCCTTCGACAAGCTCAAACTCACCAACAACCTGCTGGACGACAACGGCCACGTGAGCCGCCGGGCCACAGCGGGGCAGCCGGGGAGACCATGGGGGTGGGGACAGGGGGACAGCCCCTTGGGCCACAGACTGTCCAGCTGCAGCATCCCCCCTCCCCGCAACTCCCACATACACACAGCAGGTCCCAGTCACCGAATGGAAACGGTTAAGCCGTGGCTGGATGAATGGGGCATGGGGCTGTTCCCCTCTGGGAGGGGGGGGCTCTGGCAGTGGCAGGGGGGAGCCAAGGCAGGGGGTGAGGCTGTGGCAGTGACGAGTGGACTTGGGGACCTTAGCACCAACTCCAATTGGTGTTGGGGGCGCTGCCTGGCTCAGGAGGGCAGGGATATGGCACCACAGGCAGGAGCAGGCGGTTGCTGAGGGACCGTCTATGGGACAAGGCCCTACAAGGTGGAGGATGGGGGCAGGGTGCTGGGCCAGGGCTGTGCGACTGGAGGGGATGCAGAGCCACAAGACACTCTGCCACAGGGCGGTGGGACAGGGCAGTGGCTGTCCTGGGCCCGTCTCAGCCTGGCTCTTCCCTGGCACCCCCAGATCATCCTGAACTCCATGCACCGGTACCAGCCCCGCTTCCACGTGGTGTACGTGGACCCACGCCGGGACAGCGAGCGCTTCGCCCACGAGAACTTCAAATCCTTCACCTTCGCAGAGACCCAGTTCATGGCGGTGACGGCCTACCAGAACCACCGGGTGCGCACGCAGCCCCGGGACCGGCCCCGCCCCACGGGGCACAGAGCCAGCCTTCCCCAGCCCCGGTCTGGATCCCCTTCCCTGCCACACCAGCTAAGGGCCATGGCACCCCCTGCTGGAGCGGGCAGGGCTGGGCAATCCAGGCTCCTCCCACTTCCTGGTGTCACAGCACTCCCTGCTGGAGAGGGCAGGGGTAGGCAGTGCAGGCTCCTCCCACTCCCTGGTGTCACAGCACCCCCTGCTGGAGAGGGCAGGGCTGGGCAATCCAGGCTCCTCCCACTCCCTGGAGTCACAGCGCCCCCTGCTGGAGAGGGCAGGGGTAGGCTGTACAGGCTCTTCCCACTCGCTGGTGTCACAGCCCCCCCTGCTGGGGAGAGCAGAGCTGGGCAAGGCAAGCTCCAGCTCCCTTACTGGTGTCACAGAGCCCCCTGCTGGAGAGAGCAGGTTCCTCCCACTCCCTGGTGTCACAGCACCCCCTGCTGGGGAGCACAGAGAAGGGCAAGGCAAGCTCCAGCTCCCTTACTGGTGCCACAGCGCCTCCTGCTGGATGATGGCTTCCTGGCCTTTTTTGATTTCATGCAAAGGGTTTGGGGGTCCCTTCCCAGGATTCCTGCCCTGCTTTGCCTGGGGAGCCGCTGAGCTGGGCTGCTCCCTTCACCCCCCACCTCTCGCTCTGCAGATCACCCAGCTGAAAATCGCCAGTAACCCCTTCGCCAAAGGGTTCCGGGACTGCGAGCCAGACGACTGGTAACTGCCCCCCTCAATCCCTCCCCCCCCCATGGGAGCTGGGCACCCTAGTAACTCCCCTTCTCCCCGGGGCCCCACTGTCCTAACCACCTACCCCTCCCCTGCCATGCACCCCAGCATCTGCTCCTGCCCAGCTCTCACCGGCCCAGAACCAAACGAGGCAGGATGGGTTGCACATATGCAAATTAGCTCATTACAGAGTGTGCACCCAGGATCTCGCATGGGAGCTGGGTGCCAGTTGGGGGGGAGGGGCACCTCTGCCCATCCTCCTGCTCCCCCCTCCAAAGTCTCGCCCCAGCTGGGGCCCCGCTGTTCTCACCCTCCCCCTTCCCTCCTGCAGGCCTGGAGCATCAGGGCCCCTGCTGGACACGCTGGCCCGCATTCGGGGGACAGGCCCCGCCTCCCAGCTGAAGGACACGCAGGAGAAAGGTAACTCCCACCCCCAGGCTCTTAGCTCCGGCACCGGGACACCCCCAGCCCAGCCGAACAGCATGTGGGGGCAGGGCTGTGACATGCAGCTGGCTGGGCGCACCCCACTGGGAGGTGTCGGGGGGGGGGGGAGCCCCACCCAGCAGCTCTTGGTCATGCCCTGCAGTGCTGGCCATGTGGGGCATGGAGGGCTCTGGGAGCCACAGGCCAGGGATGGGGCTTGTGGGCTTTTAATACTGGCTGAGGGAAGGGGCAGGGGATGGAGGTGGAGGGCGGGGCTCCGGCAGCGGCAGAGCAAGGCAGGGGGCGGGGTTCTGGCAGGGGGCGGAGCCAAGAAGGGGCGGGGCTCTGGCTGTGACAAGGGGGCTTGGGGACCTTAGCACAGCAACCCTGCCATGGCTGTCAGTGGCCCTTGTTCTCTGCTCTCTCCCCAGGGCTGCCGGGCCGGCGCCGTGTCAGGGGGGAGCTGCCCCCCACCCTGCTGCAGGAGGCCGCCCCACTCCAGCACCCCCCTCTCGCGCCCCTTGCGGGAGCCCGTGGCTTCCAGGACAGCTTGGCTGCGCAGCGCCCCCTCCCCCCGGAGCTGGGGGGCCCCGTGTACAAACCCCTCTCCTACCACAGCGTGTACATCGGGGCCAAGCCACGGGTGGCACCGTACCTGCTGCCCGCCAGCCTCCACCCATTTGACGTCTACGGCGCCAGCCCCCCGGCCCTCAATTACAGGCCACAGTGACAAGTAGCCAGGCCCTGCCCCGGGCTGCTTGGGGGGTGCACAGGACCCACTGTGACCCCCCAATACTCACAGCTGCCCCAGGCGCAGTACGACAGGGGGATGGGGGAAGACTCAGAGACTCTCTCCTGCCACCCATGTTCCCCCAGCTCACGGCCCTCAACCCCCGCCCCGCCCGCCCCCTCCAGGCCTGGCCCAGAGTCTGCTTGTCCCGAGCCCGGAGCCGGTGGGGAGGATGCAGCTCAGTGGGGAGCAGCAGCAGGTAGCCCGGCGTGGAACAGCCCCCATGCACGGTCCCCACCCCAGTCAACTGACCAGGGTGCAGTCACTGGAGCCTTGGCCACAGCTAGCCTGGCACATGGTCCTCGCCTGGGAGTGCGGGGGGGCTGAGCCAGTTTAGCAAGGGGGACACAGCGCCACACCGGCTGGGGCCGTGCAAGGCGCCCCTTCCACGTCCGCTTCTTCAACGTGATCTGCTGGGGAGGGGCCCAGGCAGCGGGCTGCTCAGGTTCACACTCCAGAGCTCAGCGACCGGGGGCCCAGCGGTTTCCCCTCACACACCGACAGGAGACGGGGCCGTTTCAATCTTTAATCGTACAAAAGTCGGGACAGAAGCCATCTGCCAAGGCAGGCCCCGGCGGGCAGGGCAGGTAGCTGGGAGGGAGAGGAGAGGTAGGGCGGGGGGGCGGGAGGGGAACAGAGCCAGGCTCCGGAGGGGGGCAGCAGGAGGCCAGTGTTGAAGGTACAAATCCAAAAGCAGCCCCCTGCCCAGGACGGGATGCGAGGGGGCGGCCTCCCTTTGAGACAGGGATGGTAGGAGGCAAAGGGCACCTAGTGCGGAAGGGCTGGGCCGGGCCTACTCCCAGCTGTCGGGGGGGAAGGTGAAGGGGGTCAGCTTGTACCCGGCACCTACGTAGAACTTGTTCTGGAATTCCACCCTGCAAACAACAGAGAAGGGGGGTCAGTGCACTCAGCTGCTCCCAAAACCGCCCGAAGGCTTCCCCCACCCAAGGGGGTGTTGGGCACGAAAGCCAGGTAAACCCAGCGGCTGGCTCACCGCCTGCTCCCCCCACGCCCCAAGTCCAAAGCGCTGTCCCGCACCAGGCGCTGGGGGGGCGGTTGCTCACCAGTGCAGACGCAGGGCGTGCAGGAAAGCCGACAGCCCCTCCATCACCAGCAGGATGGCCACTGTCAGCAGGGCGAAGAAGGCGAAGACGGGCACCAGCAGCACCCCACCCACATAGTGGTATGGCAGGAATCCGTTCCGCATCACCATGGTCCACAACACCTCCGACAGCTCTGGGGGGCACCGAGGGGGGTCAGAGTCAGGCACGTCACCCTTTCCCCCACCTCGAGACCCAACCCCACCTCTCTCCCCTGCCATGCCACCCACCCTGCCTTGGCACCCAGCCCCACCTCTCTCCCCTGCCATGCCACCCACCCTGCCTTGGCACCCAGCCCCACCTCCCTCCCCTGCCATGCCACCCACCCTGCCTTGGCACCCAGCCCCACCTCCCTCCCCTGCCATGCCACCCACCCTGCCTTGGCACCCAGCCCCACCTCTCTCCCCTGCCATGCCACCCACCCTGCCTTGGCACCCAGCCCCATCTCTCTCCCCTGCCATGTCACCCACCCTGCCTTGGCACCCAGCCCTGCCTCCCTTGGCACCCAGTCCCCTGCCACCTCCCTGCCTCCAAACCCTGGCCCTACCCCCACTGGTTCCCCCCACCCCCTACAGCCACCAGGAGTCTGCAGGAGGGGTCCCAAGGCATGTGGGGGCCAGGCTGGGGCTGTGAGGCCCCCCAGACTCACGTGCATGGGCCAGGCTGAGCGCCCACAGGCGGAGGTAGGAGGCCGTGTTGGAGATGCAGCCCAGGCAGTACTCGATGGTGTGGATGGCCTGGTGCATGAAGACTTCCGAGAATTCAAAGTGCTGGAGACACCAAGGCAGCAGGACGGAGTGAATGGCCGTGGGGCAGCAGCATGTGTGGGGAGCGGGGTGCTACCCCCAAACAGCCCCTCCAGCTTTGGTCCCTGAGCCGTGCCAGGGCCCACCCACAAGCTCTCCCTGCCCCCCGCCTGCGCAGACACCTGCCATCTGGAGCTGCCCTGGAGAGCCACCCAGCCCCGGTTCTGCCATGCTGGAGGGGGAAGCGCCCAGATCACAGCCCAGCTGCCATGCTCAGCTCGCCACACACCGAGCACTGGCCAGGGCGCCGCTGAGGGACACAAGGCTGGCGTGGGGGGTGGGGACTCATCCCATCCCTGACGCTCACAGCCTCGGGGTCTCCTGCCCACGCCTGGCCCTGGCCTTCCACTCCAGGGCTACTCTGTGCTAGGGGATGGGCTTGTCAAGCCCCGCCCCTCTGCAAGGCCCCGCCCCCCAACTTTCCCACGGGATGGAACATGGCTGGGCCCTGTCCTGCTGGGGGCGCCCCCTGCTGCCTGGGACTGGCAAAGCCACAACCGTGGCATCAGGAGACATTAAAGCAGGTCCCTGCCCCCTCTGTCCCAGTGCCACGGGCTCTCACCTCCGGCTCGGGGCCGTGCCCGTCGTGCTCCACGTCGGCCTCCGTCACGTTCACTGAGTTCTCCGGCTCCTGCGAGAGCAGCGGCTGGCGCTCCCCGGACGGGTCCAGCTGTGCAGAGGCCAGACCCACGTGTCAGATGGGGCGGGAGGTGCCCCACCCTTACCCCTCACAGCTCTGTCCCTCCCCGGGGTCCTGCAGCTCCCCTGCTGCACTTGCAAAGGCGCCGGAGCCAGGCAGCCCAGCCCAGCCCAGCCCCCTGGGGTGCCCGCCCAGCCCCTTACCCCGAGACGAGGGCGCTGCCGGTGGCGGTGCTGGCACCACAGGTACACGGGCGTGCCCAGGAGCAGGACAGGCACTGACGCCAGAGCCAGGACGACCAGCACAGTCTGCACCGTCACCTGCAGTGGGGAGAGGGGGGTCGTGAGCAGCCTCCCCCCCTCCAACGTGGGCTGAGCCAGCATGCAGGGGGTACCAGGTTAAAGGGGCCATTGTCCGACCCAGCATGGGGATGGTGCCATGGGGACGGGAAACCAGGTTGGATGGTCCCATTAGTGTGAGCTGAGCTGGCAGTGCTGGGGGGGGCACTGGTGTGAGCTGGGCTGGGGGGGCTGGATGGGTCCATTGGTGTGAGCTGGGCTTGGGGGGAGCTGGATGGGTCCATTGGTGTGAGCTGGGCTGGGGGAGCTGGATGGGTCCATTGGTGTGAGCTGGGCTTGGGGGGAGCTGGATGGGTCCATTGGTGTCAGCTGGGCTTGGGGGAAGCTGGATGGGTCCATTGGTGTGAGCTGGGCTGGGGGAGCTGGATGGGTCCATTGGTGTCAGCTGGGCTTGGGGGAAGCTGGATGGGTCCATTGGTGTGAGCTGGGATGGGGAGGAGCTGGATGGGTCCATTGGTGTGAGCTGGGATGGGGAGGAGCTGGATGGGTCCATTGGTGTGAGCTGGGCTGGGGGGGAGCTGGATGGGTCCATTGGTGTGAGCTGGGCTTGGGGGGAGCTGGATGAGTCCATTGATGTGAGCTGGGCTGGGGGGAGCTGGATGGGTCCACTGGTGTGAGCTGGGCTGGGGGAGCTGGATGGGTCCATTGGTGTGAGCTGGGCTGGGGGGGAGCTGGATGGGTCCATTGGTGTGAGCTGGGCTGGGGGAGCTGGATGGGTCCATTCGTGTGAGCTGGGATGGGGGGGCTGGATGGGTCCTGTGACTGGCAGGGGAACTGGCTGCATCAGGCAGTGAACCCCATGTTGTTCCAGGGGACCCCCTTTGTGTTGTGATCCCTCTGCCCCAGTGCACTTCCCTCCCTAAGGGGATGAGCGCAGCCCCAGGGGCAGGGAGCAGCATGGGGGATCTGGAGGTTGGGTCCTTCCCCCCAGACCAGCTATGGGTCTGGGGCAGGTTGTGATGGGCCCACTGGTCAGATTTGGGAGGACAAGGGGGAACTAGGCTGGGCGGGGGAAGGGGAAAGTGGCTGCAGATGCTAGCCTGGTCGGGGTTCGCATCCCAGGCAGAGCAGGGACTGCCTGTCAGGGTCCCCATCCCAGGGGCAGAGGGTGCCTGTCCTGGGTACAGCAGGCAGTTGCTGGGGGTGTTAATTGTCCCTGACACGGCCGGTGGTTGCTGGGGAGAGTTACCTGTCCCGGGTACAGCGGGTGGTTTTCGGGGTTCTCGGTGAAGAGGAACATGTCGATGAAGTGGATGAGGATGCTGGGTGCCAGCAGGGAGTTGACGGCGCTGAACGTGAACCACTTGTAGAAGATCATGAAGACGAGGTAGCCGAAGAGCGCCAGCAGGAAGACCACCTCGGGCAGGAAGACCAGCACCACCTTGTACGGCTGCTTGAAGTGCCTGCGTGCCAGCAAGAGGGGGATCGGCCCAGGCCCTGCATGTGCAGGGCCTGCACCACTGCCCTGACTGGAGAGCAGCAACCCCGACTGGCAGGCTCCCAGTGCTGAGGGCTGCTCTGGGCTGCCAGGGGTCAGGACATGCCCTGGGGGAGCCAGGCAGTACTGCAGAGCTGGGGGGACAGCCCTTCCTGGCAGGTTTCCTCGCCAGCCTGGCAGCATGGCCTGCTCACACCTCACAACGCCCTGGGGCAACGGGTGAGCACGCCCCATCTGTGCTGGGCGCCAGTCCCAAGGCCACCCCAGGGTGCCTCTCCTGCCTGGACAGACGTGTGGTGCTGGTGCCCCCAGTCGCACAAGGGCCACGCCCTGGGGCAGGGAAGGCTTGAGGGCAAGAGGGGTGCATCCAGGGAGGGTCTGTCAGCCAGCAGGGCCCCAGACTCAGGCGCCAGTCCTGGCAGACAGTTCCCATCCAGGGCCTGCATTTCCCACAAACACAGATCCCTGGGCACAGGGAGAGGCTGGGGGGATATGCCAGGCTTTGGAGCCCTCTCCTCTAGATCACGTGGTCTGCAGGGCCAGGATGCAACAGGCAGGCCCAAACAAAGAGCATGGGGGATGGCATGCATGGGTGACGTGAGCAGGTGTGGGTAGCATAGGTGGGAGCACGGATGTGGGCAAGTGGGCAGTGCACTTGGGTGTGAGCAGTGTGGGCAGCACAAGTGGGCAGTGCAGTTGGACACAGGCATCATGGCCAGGCGTAGGCAGTGTGGCAGGGTACGGGTGGCGTGGCTGGGTGCAGGGGATGTGGAAGACACGGCAAGGTGTGAGTGGTATGGTTGGGCATGGGTGGATGGCCGGCTGCAGGTGGCTTGGGGTGTGTGGGTGGAGTGACCAGGTGTGAGCAGGGTGGCTGGGTGTGGCTAGCGTAAGTGGGCAGCGTGGGTGAGCGCAGGCAGCGTGGCCAGATGTGGGCGGTGTGGCTGGGCACAGGCGGCATGGCCGGGTGCAGGCATTGTGGCTGGGCACAGGTGGCATGGCCGGGTGCAGGCACCGTGGCTGGGCACAGCTGCCATGGCCAGGCGTGGGCGGTGTGGCCGGGCGCAGGCGTCGTGACTGGGTGCGGGCGGTGTGGCTGGGCGCAGGCAGCATTGCCGGGTGCGGGCGTCGTGACTGGGCGCGGGCGGCATGGCTGGGCACAGGCAGCATTGCCGGGTGCGGGCTGTGTGGCTGGGTGCGGGCAGTGTGGCTGGGCGCAGGCGTTGTGACTGGGCGCGGGCGGTGTGGCTGGGTGCGGGCGGTGTGGGTGGCCAGGTGCGGGCAGCATAAGTGGTCAGAATGGGTGGGCGTGGGTGGCGTGGCCGGGTGGGGGCAGCATAAGTGGTCAGAATGGGTGGGCGTGGGTGGCGTGGTCGGGTGGGGACAGCATAAGTGGTCAGAATGGGTGGGCGTGGGTGGCGTGGCCGGGTGGGGGCAGCGTAAATGGTCAGAATGGGTGGGCGTGGGTGGCGTGGCCGGGTGGCGGCTGCGTAAGTGGTCAGAATGGGTGGGCGTGGGTGGCGTGGTCGGGTGGGGGCAGCGTAAGTGGTCAGAATGGGTGGGCGTGGGTGGCGTGGCCGGGTGGGGGCAGCGTAAGTGGTCAGAATGGGTGGGCGTGGGTGGCGTGGCCGGGTGGGGGCAGCGTAAGTGGTCAGAATGGGTGGGCGTGGGTGGCGTGGCCGGGTGGGGGGAGCGTAAGTGGTGAGAATGGGTGGGCGTGGGCGGCATGGCCGGGTGGGGGCAGCAGTGACTCACACGTGGTTGAAGACGCCGAGCAGCACCCCGAAGCTCATGTGGACGATGCCCAGAATCACCGACATCTTCATCTTGAAGGAGTTGAGGAAGTTGAGGTGGTTGTTGGCCATGCTCCAGATCTGCAGCCAGGTGAGAAGCGGCACCTGAGCCAGGGTGGGCACACGGTGCCCGGTGGGGGGAGCAAGGCGAGGGTCGGGGGGAGCCAGCCAGCATGTCCTCCCATCCCCCCCTACTCACCGGGTCAATCCCAAAGGGGTAGGGTCCCCTGAAGACTCCCGTGACGTTGGGGTTCAGGCTGAGGAAGGCGTTTCGTGCTAAGTACTCTGATCTGGGGGAACAGGGGGGTCAGTGTCAGAAGGACACGGGGTGCTGGGTGGAGTGGGAGTCGCAGGACGTGGGGAGGCAGCGCTGGGGCAGGGATATGCAGGGGCAGGTGGCGGGGAGGGAGCACACGCGGTGGGGAGCTGGGAATGGGATGGAATCCCAGTGGAGGGGAGGGGGAGGCGGGAGATCCCACAAGTGGGTACGGGGTACGGGGGTAGGGGACCAGGATGATGTGTGAGAAGAGGGACCCTGTGGGGGAAGCAGGCAGAGGTCCCAAAGGGGGGCACCAAGGTACCAGACAGGGGGACAGACAACAAAGTACCAGGTGGGGGAGCAGGGAGGGGTGCGAAGGGAGGGACCCCATGGGGGATAGGAGATGGGGTCAGGGTAGCAGGAGGGAATCCACTGGGGGTAGCAAGCAGGCTGGGGTCCTGCAGGGAGAGCAGGATACCAGGCAGGGGAGCAGGCAGGGCCCAGTGGGGGAGGGTACCAGGAGGGGGGAGCGGGCAGGGCCCCGTGGGGGGAGGGTACCAGGAGGGAGGAGCGGGCAGGGCCCCGTGGGGGGAGGGTACCAGGCGGGGGGGCGGGCAGAGCCCCGGGGGGGCAGGCGAGGGGCGGTGCCCACCTCCAGTTGGACTGGTTGACCATGGTGGCCACGCTCCAGGCAGAGGGGAAGATGGCGGTGGCCTTGCTGAAGCACTCGTTGTAGATGAGGCCGGTGTAGATGGAGAAGGCCCCCATGAGCAGGATCAGGTAGCGCCCCTCGAAGAACGTCTTCCAGATCTGGGGGCAGACAGACCCATGGAGGCACCGCTCCCTCACAGCCCCAGCCCCCCAGCCGGGCCCCCCCTCACCTCGTTGCGCGCCTCCCTCAGGCGGGGGCTGCGCTCGGCCAGCACCATCCAGAGGGCGAAGAGGAACATCAGAAGCCCGTGGCCCACGTCCCCAAACATGACGGCAAACAGGAAGGGGAAGGTGATGATGGTGTAGGGCGCTGGGGGGGCAGGAAACATGTCAGACAGGCCCCCCCAGCCCCATGCAGGCCCAGACCACCCCACAGTCCAGACACGGGCCGTGTGCTGGCTCCGATCCACATCCAGGGGAGGGGACTGGCTGGCTCAGGGGGGCAGGGAGTAGCCCCAGAAGCCCCTTACCCGGGTTCACCTCCTGGTAACTGGCCACCCCATAGGCGTCGACGATGCTCTGGAAGCCGGTGGTGAACTTGTTGGTGCGGATGAGGGTGGGGGGGCTCTCGGCGCTGGGGATCCGGTGCACGAAGGACTCCACCCCCGAGCCGCTCTTGTGCTGCAAGGAAAGGAGATCTGGGACCAGGCAGAGACACACACTGGTCTGTGGTGCAGGAGTGGGGGGGCAACAGGAGGGGGCGACGGCACATAACAATGCACGGCATGGAAGAGAGGGCAGGGGAGACATATACTGATTGCAGGGGGGGGGGGGGGAGGGCGTGTATCACTCCATGGGGGGGGGGGGCAGCAGAAAAACGTATTTGGGTATGTACTGATCTGTGACCTGGAGGCCGTGGGGGGTAGGTACGATCCATCAGAGTGGGGGAGGCTGATGTTGGCATGGACCAAACTGTGGCACAGTGGCATGTACCAGTCTGTGGGGGGGATGTACTAATTCTTGGGGGGGGGGAGATGTTGGCATGTAGCAGTTGGGGGGGAGGGGGGCAGCACTTACAGATCCATGGCCTGGAGGGGGTGGGCAGTGGCATGTATTAATTCGAGGTGTGGGGGGGACACAAATACTGATATGGGAGGGCACATACCAATGTGGACGGGGGGGCAGGTGGTGGCACTTACCAATCCGTGGCCTGGAGGGGGCGGGCAGCGGCATGTACTAATTGGAGAAGCAGGGGGAGGGGGCACGTACCAATGCCAGGGGGCGGGGGGGGGACAGGTGGCAGCACTTACTGATCCGTGGCCTGGAGGGGGCATGTACTAATTGGAGGTGCGGAGGGGAGGGAGCACGTACCAATGCCGGCGGGGGGCGGATAGGTGGTGGCACTTACCAATCCGTGGCCTGGAGGGGGCGGGCAGCGGCATGTACTAATTGGAGAAGCAGGGGGAGGGGGCACGTACCAATGCCGGGGGGGAGGGGGGGGACAGGTGGCAGCACTTACTGATCCGTGGCCTGGAGGGGGCATGTACTAATTGGAGGTGCGGGGGGGGGAGGGGGCACGTACCAATGCCGGGGGGGGGGGGGCAGGTGGCAGCACTTACCAATCCATGGCCTGGAGGGGGCGGGCAGCGGCATGTACTAATTGGAGAAGCAGGGGGAGGGGGCACATACCAATACCGGGTGGGGGAGGGGGGGCAGGTGGCAGCACTTACTGATCCGTGGCGCAGGGCCTCCTGCACCTGCGGCAGGTCGCGCACGGGGCACCACACCTCGGCGATGAGGCACTTCTCGATGACGTTGAAGCTGCACTGGTTGAGGATGAGGTAGATGGCCTTCATCTTCTGCACCTTCACGCGCCAGGCCGGCAGCGTCAGCACCACCTTCTGCAGCACCTGGGACAGATACTGCTCCGTCTCCCCCAGCACCTGCCGGCAGAGGGGGGGGGGGGTCACAGGGGCAAAGTCCAACCCCCAATATCCCACACAGCTGGCACCACACGGCCCCCGCCCCAATATACCCCCTCTGCTGCCCGCCTCACTGCAGCCTGGGACCCTTAAGGCTGGAGGGGGTGGATCAGGGAGTGTCCCTGCCTCCCCCTCCAGCTCCCCCCATCAGGGAGCATCCCCAGCGCGCCCCTCCCGCCCCATCTCACCACGGTGAGGTCGTTTATCTGGGTGAGCAGCCCGCTCAGCGTCTCCAGCCGGTCGGCCTCCCTGTCGGCGTAGGGGTACGTGTGGCAGTGGAAGCTGGGGAGATGAGAGGGGTGAATGGGGGGGTGTCCTGGAGGGGGCGTACTTGGGGGGAGTGGGAAGGGGTTGTGTAGGGTGGAGACAAAATGACTGCCCTCAGTTCTGCACCTCCTATGGCCAGCCGACCACAAGGGGCTCCCACTTCCCTCTGGGAGCAGCCACGCCAAGGCGCAAGGGAGGGGAAGGGCTGCCCCCAAGAAACACCCCCCCACCGACAGGAAGGAGGGCGGCTCCAGCCTCACCGAGACCCCTCGCATGGCAGCGGGAGGCAGAGGGAGCGTCGGAGCTTGGGGCAGAAGTGGCTGGGGGTGGACAGACAGATAGACGGCTGCATGGACGGCGAGGGACGGGGCGGGCAGCACTCACCAGTCTGCGATCTTGCGGATTTTCTGTCCGATCTGCTCTCCCCAGTAGGAAATGAGGAAGATAACCCAGGTGATGCTCTCGCCCTGCGGAGCGGGGTGGAGACCTTACCCATGAGCCTCAGCACAGCAGAGGGGCGACTGCAACTCCCCCGATACTCCCAGCCCCCACCTCACTCAGATTCACCCCCTGCAGCTCCCCGCCCCCCACTTACCGTGGCCGGGTCCTCCATGGGCTCCGCCATCTCCACGAAGTTGGCGATGAGGTACCCGCGGCAGGCGCGCCACAGCAGCCGCTCGAAGGAGGTCACGCGCCACGGGTGGATCACGCCCGCCACGAAGCTGGGGGAGGGGAGAGAAGAGAGAACCAATGGGGGGGAGCTGGCACCCCAGGGTGGAACAGCCCCACGGCGCCCAAGGCAGGCATGGCACCACCACACCCCCAGGCATGGCTCTGCTCTGCCATCCACCCCCACAGCATCCCAGGAGGGGCCTGCCCCACAGCTGCTGCCCCCACTGCAACTCATCCCGCGGACTCACTTGATTTTGACGTCAAGTCGCTGCGCCATGGCCGGGTGCAGCAGGGGCTCCTGGTCCGAGAGGGCACGGGGCCGAGCGGGGGAGCCCATGGACACCTGCCACATGGAGAGAGAGACTGTCAGGGGAGCCACCCAGCCCCACTGGGTCCTTCCTCCTCCCTCCCACAGGCAACCGGCACCACGGTGCCTCCTCCAACCAGTGCCACGGTACCCCCTCCTTCCCTGGCAACCAGTGCCACGGTACCCCCTCCTTCCCTGGCAACCAGTGCCACGGTACCCCCTCCTTCCCTGGCAACCGGTGCCGTGGTACTCCTCTCCTTCCCTGGCAACCAGTGCCATGGTACCCCTCTCCTTCCCTGGCAACCAGTGCCGTGGTACTCCTCTCCTTCCCTGGCAACCAGTGCCACGGTACCCCCTCCTTCCCTGGCAACCAGTGCCGCGGTACCCCTCTCCTTCCCTGGCAACCAGTGCCGTGGTACCCCTCTCCCTCCCTGGCAACCAGTGCCACGGTACCCCCTCCTTCCCTGGCAACCAGTGCCGTGGTACCCCTCTCCTTCCCTGGCAACCAGTGCCACGGTACCCCCTCCTTCCCTGGCAACCAGTGCCGTGGTACTCCTCTCCTTCCCTGGCAACCAGTGCCATGGTACCCCTCTCCTTCCCTGGCAACCAGTGCCGTGGTACTCCTCTCCTTCCCTGGCAACCAGTGCCGTGGTACTCTTCTCCTTCCCTGGCAACCAGTGCCATGGGACCCCCTCCTTCCCTGGCAACCAGTGCCGTGGTACCCCTCTCCTTCCCTGGCAACCAGTGCCACGGTACCCCCTCCTTCCCTGGCAACCAGCTCCTTGCCCTCCTTCTCCCTTTGCCAGGCACCCAGTACCATGGTATCCCCCCTCCTCCTTCCCTTCTCTGCCAGCAATCCGCCCTTGGCCCCCACACACATCACTGCCCAGCCCTGGGGGTAATCCGCTCCACCCTTCTCTGCCCCCCACTCCTGAGATACCCCCTCTCCTCCCATCCCCTCTCTGCCTCCCACCTTCCCTTCCATTCTGCCCCCTCAAAGCAGCCCCCTGAAACAACCAACTTCTCCACGGTCACAGAATTAGGGTATGTGTTGTGCATAGCGTGTCTTGTGAGGGGTCACAGTGGGAGTTGTGCTCTGTGGGACCTGACTGTCCCGTGGGGTTGCGTGTGCTGTCGCCGCATGCCGAGTTAAGCAACGCTATACGGGTTACCGATACTCTGTGAGGTCGGGCGAGGCCCCCGCCAACCTTCAACGGCAGCCAAGGACCAGCCAGACGTGCGGGTGACCCACTGGACCGAATCCACGCTCTCGGCAGCCATCACAGACGCTTCTCGGACAGAACGTGTACGCAGTGGGGATGGCCTGACCCACGGGGGCTGTCTGATCCCCACAGCAAAGGGCTTTCCAGCAAGCGGGGAGAAGCTACACAAGAGAAGCGACCTCCTGTCTCAGCTTGGCCTCTCTCCCTTCCCAACTCAACAGCTGGGAGCAACACCTGGAGGACAAAGCCTTAGAACTGGGGAAGGGGGTGCAGGCTGGAAAAGGGAGTCCAGTTGGTGTATTGGGGATCGGTAACCCGCTTGTAGCCCTCAGCCAGGGCGAGCTTCGAACCCTGTTTCGTCGGTAGAACTTAAGACCGTGAACGGGTTGGTTTTTTTTTTTTTTTTCATTTTATGTCTGAAATAACCAGCTTTTGAGCACCGCGCCTGCCACTGATCCTCACTTCAGATCGGGTCTTTCTGTAGCGACTAAATCGGTTTTGTATTCGACCTCGGCTCGCGTGCGCTTTGGCTGGATGCTTGGGAAATCCCAGCTCGATCGGCAACATCCTCTCCGCACGGAGGGAGCGTTTGGCGGACCCTCCCGCGTGCGGGCTCCCGAGGGGCTGGGCGAGCGTTCACGTAACCGCGGGGCGCGCCCCTGCCTGTGGACGGCTGTGGGAGCGCCGGGCCGATCCCAGGGTTGTAGCTCGACATCAGCATCACAGCAAGAGAGGAATTCCAGGTTGGAGGGACAGAGGGCAGCCCCGAGCTCCTGTCACACCCTCTTCTCCACCTATCCCATCCCAGCCCCCCCAGGTCCCTGCTCTGCCCCCGCATGAGGACTCACCAGCTGGCCGGTGAAACGCTGCCCCTCGCGCAGGACTTGCACATACTCCCGCAGCTCCCGCAGGCGCCCGCTCAGCGACTCCCGGTTGCGGCTCACTTCCCGCAGCTCCTGCGCCAGCTGCTCCGACTGGTCCTGGATGTGCAGGGCATCCCGGGGCAGCGGGGCCCGGGGGCTTTCGGGGCAGGGGTCCAGCGCCAGCCCGGCCTTCCGCAGCTCCTGGTGCAGGAACGCTGCATGGCAAGGACATGGGGCCCATCAGCCCTGCCCATGCCTAGCCTGCCCTCACCCCCCACTGCCACCAGCAGGCACCCAGCTGGAGACCCCCCCACACACACTATAACCATCAGATAGGTAAGAACATGAGAATGGCCACTTTGGGGCAGCCCAATGGTCCAGCTCACCCATTATCCTGATGGGCCGGTGGCAGGTACTTCACAGGGAATAAACAGAACAGGGCAATTATTGAGTGGTCCATCCCTTGGCATCCAGTCCCAGCTTCTGGCATCCCCAGCCCATGGGAGTGCGTCCCTAGCTAATAGCCATTTATGGGCCTATTCTCCATGAAATTAGCTCACTCTCATTCCCTGGTATAGTTTTGGCCTTCACAATATCCCCCAGCAAGGAGTTCTGCAGGTTAACAGAGCCTTATGTGAAGAATTACTTCCTTTTGTTCGTTTGGAATCTTCTGGCCTGTTAATTTCATTAGGTGACCCCTAGTCCTTGTGTCATGTAAGGAGTAAATAACACTTCCGTATTCACTTTTGCTGCATCAGTCACAATTTTATAGACTCCTGTCACATCTCCCCCTCGCTCATCTCCTGTCTGAGATGAATAGTCTGAGTCTTTTTAATCTGTCCTCACATGGAAGCTGTTCTATACCCTCGTCATGTTTGTGGCCCTTCTCTGTACCTTTTCCATTTTGAACATCTCTTTCTAGAGATGAGGTGCCCGGAACTGCATGCAGTATTCGAGGTGAGGGCATATCATAGACGTAAACAGCAGCGTTGTGGTATGTTTTGTCTTATTATCTATCCCTCTAAGGTTCCTAACATGGTTAGCTTTTTTTTTTGGCGTGTGTGACTGCCACTGCACACTGAACAGATGTTTGTAGAGAACTATCCACGAGGACTCCAAGATCTCTTCCTTGTGTGGTAACAGCTAATTTACATCCTATTAACGTTTACGTGTAGTTGGGATCACACGGTGCATCACTCTGCAGTAATCAACAGTGAATTCCACCTGCCACTGAGTTGCCCGCTCACCTAGTTTGGAGAGATCTTTTGCTACCTCTTCGCACGCTGCTTTGGACTTAGCTATCTTCATCTGCAAACTTTGCCACCTCGCTGTTTGCCCCCTTTTTCCAGACCATTTATGAATCTTGCAGGTTGACCAGCCCCGATCCCAGAACAGACCCCTGGGAGACACTGCTCTTTACCTCTCTCCTGTGCGAAAACTGACCATTGACTCCTACCCCCTTGGCCTTCTATCTTCTAATCAGTTCCTGACCCCCTTCCCTCTTATCCCAGGACAGCTTCCCTTGCTTACCAGCCTTTGGCGAGGGACCTTGTCAAAGGCTCTCTGAAAGGCCTGGTACATGAGATCCATGGGGTCTGTGTTTGTGAGAGACACTTCCTCCAGCAACATCAGGTACCCACTCAGAGAGATGCCCCCACACGGTTGGGTATCTGCCACCACAGACAGACCCCTCCATCCCCCACCCCAGGCTCCCAGCCCCACATCCCGTCCCTGACACCCCAGAGAGACGTCCCCCCTGCAAGAGACATGCTTCCCTCCCCACAGGGTCTCCACCACCCCAGAGAATATCCTCCCTTCCCCTGACCACACGGGGCCCCCAAAGTCCTAGAGATGCCCCACGTGTGATCCTGCCCCCCAGCAGACGCCTCCCCACCCAGGGGGGGCAGGCACTCACTGAAAGTTTTCTCCATGTCCTCACAGCGCCGCACCTCGCCCACAAAGCGCCGCTGGAAGGCGTTGACATTGGGGTTGAGCTGGGGGGCGGGGCAGAGACAACACATAAGAACCCAATTGCAGCCCACCCTGTGGGAGGCCCTGACTCTAGGGGGCCACCCTGGGACCTGCCACCCCAACAGCCCCTTGGTCAGGAACCCCCAACTCCTGCCCACACTGGGACCAGCCGTTCGGACACATTGGTCAGGGACCCCAGTTCCTCCAGCCCACCACACCAGGGATCAGCGGCCCCATCAGCCCCTCAGTCAGGGACCCTGCACCTATGGGAGCCACCCACCCCTACCTCTCCCCAGTCAGGGACCCCGGCTCCTCCTGTCTCCCCACAGAGACCAGCCACCCCCACACTCCCCTGGGTCAAAGACCCCTCCCCCACCTCCTAGCACCCCAGGTAGGGACCAGCTGCCCCGAACCCCACAACACCCGAGCAAGGGCCCAGATCCCCCCGCTTTGGCAGATGAGATGCCCACGGCCACCTTCCCCCACCCCCACACGTACGTCTCTGAACTCCACGAGCCCCCTCTCTCCCAGCTCGCTGACGCAGGCGTAGGCCGAGGCCGACTGCAGGAAGAGCTGGGCCAGGCACACCTCCTCGCTGCGGAACATGGAGCCCATGGCGATGCTGGGGGACAGGGAGAGTCGGTCACGTGGGGGGCACGGAGACCCAGCCCTCCACCAGGATCGAGACCCACGAGGAGGGGTGCGGGTGCAGGAGGCGCCAGAAGCCGCATGGCAGCAGCCGGGGAGCGCGTGGGGACGGGTTCCTCTCCAGGCAGGGAGGAGAGGAAGTGGTTGGTGCCGGGAGCAGGAGCCGGCAGGGTCAAACAGGGCAGCTCCCAGGGTCACCCCAATGCTGGCAGCTCAGGGGGAGGCGTGGGCACGGCCAGGAGCCCCCACTCCCGCTAGGCTCACACTCCGGGTTACAAAGCGTCCCTGCCCATCCCCGGTCGCTTGACCCCCGGACAACCTCCCACCCCCCGCCCCAGCCCCGGGTCCAGCCGGCACCTCAGCAGCTGTGCCAGCCAGCGGCTCACCTCGGGGACGGCCTCGCGGCTGACGGGGGGTGCACGGCGTAAGGGACCCTCCCGGGGACACGGCTCCACCGCTCAGCTCGCCAGACGCCAGCAGCAGCTCAGCTGAGTCACCCGGGACTTTTCTGATCCGGGAGGTTGCAAAATAGTTTCCAGTAGCACGGCCCCCCTCCCCCCACCCAGCTCAGCCTCAGCCGGGCCTGAGTCAGGGCTAGCAACACGCTCTCCTCCGGGGGGGGCACAGCCGAGCCCCCACGGGGCAGAGACGAGGCACGTGATGCCCTTGCTGCCAGGCAAGCATTTTGGGGAGAAGGTCAAATGGGGTCACTAGGGGATCCTGAGTGCGCGCCGCACCCCACTGCTGAGGCCCCACAGCAGCTCTCGGGGCGGAGGAGGGGGTGATCCAGGACCCAAGCTGGGCCCCAGCCAAAAGCATAGAAATGTGTGGGGGGGTCCCACTCCCTGTGCAGGGTCCAAGCGGCACTGGGGTCGGGCAGCCTCCCTGGCGCTGAACCACACCAAGGCGTCGCCGGCTCCTGCCCGCTGCAAAGAGTTTCTGAAGCTGCCCCCAGCATGGGGGGCCAGGCAGAGGCATTGGGGCCGGCTCTCCCTGCCCGCTCCCCAGCGCAGGACTTGGCTCCAGGGCTCCCCCACACCACCCCCACTCAGGGAAGCCCTCTCCTCTCTCCTGCCACTGGGGCGCCACGCCCCGCCATGCACACAATGGGAGAGGTGAGTGTGCCCAGGCCAACACCTGTCCCTTTAGAACTGGGCCCAGCTGGAGTGGAGCTCTCTGGGGGTACATCTGCACCACAGCTGGAGATGTCACCCATGGGTAGCTATATGCACAAGAACAGGCACCTCTGATCTGAGCCAGGAACGACCCCTCCACCTGCAGGGATGCCCCAAAGTAGGAATTTTCCAGACTATTTTTATGCCACCTGTGCGTGCCTCAGTTTCCCCTAGAGTTCATTTTGCTACTCAGAGGGCGGGGGAAGGACTTTTTGCTCCCAGGACAGGCTAAGAGACTGGTCTATGCTACAGAATAAGGCTGAAGTAGGCCACCTTGCATCCACCTAACACGGTCCGGCCTTCGGAGCAGCGTGGCTGGGCTCAGGCTGACCTGAACAGCCAACGCACTAACCTCCAGTTCTCTCTGCTGAGCAGGGGGCACCCCATGCTGGGGAACAGGTGACTAATACACCCGCCTGGTTTATCAAGGCTGCGTGTGTCCCTGCAAACGCTGGCTGAGGTGCATTAGTTTCGGAAGCCCAGCCCCGCTCCCCCGGGAGTCTGGACCCAGGCAGAAACATGAATGCTGGAGCCCCAAAGGCTCAACGGAAGGAGGCAGCGAGGCCCACCCCATGGGGTAACACTGAGACCCCTTGGGGGCAGGGCAAACTGAATTTCTCCTTCTAGAGTTAGTTCCAAAAGGGGAGGGGCATGTGGGTTGTCCCCTCCCAGACTGGCCGGGAGGCTCCTAGAATCAGACTCCATCTCCCGGCTAGGGATGTGCAATTTCGATTCATTGGCTAATCGAATAGTCGATGCAATCTGCATCGACTATTTGATTAATCAATAAGGGCTCCTCCACCTTTGAAGTGCAGCAACCCGGGGCCAGCAAGGGACTCGAGCAGTCCCCCACTGATCCCGTGCTCCCTGCGGTGTTTCAAAGTGGCAGCGCCACAAGGAGCCCAAGGTCAGTGGGGGAGTCCCCAGCTGGCCCTGGCTCCACACCGCCACTTTGAAGCACCCCCTCTTCCTATTCCCCTTTACTGCCTTTTTCTGATGGAGGCAGCAAGAGGGGAGAGCAACAAGTCAACTAACATGTCGACTATCCGATAAGCATTTGCTTATCGGATAGTCGACCAGTGGTTCACATCCCTGCTCCCGGCAGCTACTGAAACCAACCCAGACTTAATAGCCTGCTAAGAGTCTGGGGTAAGGCAGCCTCCCGACCTGCCCTGATGTCGGAAGCAACCTGCAGTCTGGCTCCCAGGCCATCCCTACGCACTAGAACCAACTCTGCAGCTCCCATTGGCCGCGGAGCGTGGCCAATGGGAGCTGCTGGGGTGGCGTCTGCAGCTAGGGGCAGCGTAGGCCACTTGGCCACGTGTAGCAGACAGAGGGGACGTACTGGTCGCTTCCTGGGGCTGCCCAAATGTTCTGGGTGCTGCCGAGCATCCACGCCCCCTCCCCCCATCCCAGGGGCACAGCCCTGCCCCGCCCCAGCGGGGGGCACGCAGAGGAACGTCCGACCCCCTGTGGGGCGTGCGGCTGTGACAGGGACGGGGCATACGTGGGCCCCACAGTGATGTGCCATCCCAGCACGCTGTGCGCCATGCCCAGCCCAGTGCAGCCCCGGGGGCCTGGACACTGGCGGTGCCGCCCCAGAGAGGGAGGGGGGCAAGGCAGCTCGGACCCACCAGTGGCTACAGCAGACCCCAGGCTGGGCCAGGGCTGGGGGGGAGCAGGGCGGAGGCGCTGGAAGGAGGGGGGCTGCTTCCGCCCCCCCCCCCTTGGTTTGCATGATACGGGGGGGTCCTAAGCCCGGGGGGGGGGGAGATCCCAGGGCTCAGCCCAGCCCCGCAGCGGGGGGACCCTGCCTGGGATCCCGCCCCGCTGCTGCGGAGGGAGCGGGGGGGGAAGCGCCGGCACGGGATGCGGAAGAGGCGGCGGCGGCAGCACGTGGGGCCGGGCCCCGCCAGGCTGCCCCACATGCCCCCCCCCCCCCCCCCGCGGCTCCGGGTCCTACCTCCTCTTGCAGCGGCGGCTCCGCGGGGCTGGGGCAGGAGCAGCCCGGGACTTCCTCTTCCCCGGGCCGGGTCAGACCCTCCCCCGGCCGGGAACCTCCCCCGCGGCCCGCCCGGCGCCCTGCCCCAGCCAAGGGGGGCACCGTGCGGGGAGCTTCCCTCCCCCGCCCAGACTCAGCCCAGAGGCACCGTCTGCCCGGGCCCCCTGCCCGGACCCCCCCCCCCGCCGAACCTCACCCCCAAATCCCCGTCTGACCAGCCCCCTCTGCTCAGCTTCCCCCCAAATCCCCGTCTGACCAGCCCCCCTGTCTACTCAGCTTCCCCCCAAATCCGTCTGACCAGCCCCCTGTCTGCTCAGCTTCCCCCCAATCCCCGTCTGACCAGCCCCCTGTCTGCTCAGCTTCCCCCCAAATCCCCGTCTGACCAGCCCCCTCTGCTCAGCTTCCCCCCAATCCCCGTCTGACCAGCCCCCAGTCTGCTCAGCTTCCCCCCAAATCCCCGTCTGACCAGCCCCCAGTCTGCTCAGCTTCCCCCCAATCCCCGTCTGACCAGCCCCCTGTCTACTCAGCTTCCCCCCAAATCCCCGTCTGACCAGCCCCCCTGTCTGCTCAGCTTCCCCCCAAATCCCCGTCTGACCAGCCCCCTGTCTGCTCAGCTTCCCCCCAAATCCCCGTCTGACCAGCCCCCCTGTCTACTCAGCTTCCCCCCAAATCCGTCTGACCAGCCCCCTGTCTGCTCAGCTTCCCCCCAAATCCCCGTCTGACCAGCCCCCTGTCTGCTCAGCTTCCCCCCAATCCCCGTCTGACCAGCCCCCTGTCTGCTCAGCTTCCCCCCAAATCCCCGTCTGACCAGCCCCCTCTGCTCAGCTTCCCCCCAATCCCCGTCTGACCAGCCCCCTGTCTGCTCAGCTTCCCCCCAAATCCCCGTCTGACCAGCCCCCAGTCTGCTCAGCTTCCCCCCAAATCCCCGTCTGACCAGCCCCCTGTCTGCTCAGCTTCCCCCCAATCCCCGTCTGACCAGCCCCCTGTCTGCTCAGCTTCCCCCCAAATCCGTCTGACCAGCCCCCAGTCTGCTCAGCTTCCCCCCAATCCCCGTCTGACCAGCCCCCCTGTCTGCTCAGCTTCCCCCCAAATCCGTCTGACCAGCCCCCAGTCTGCTCAGCTTCCCCCCAATCCCCGTCTGACCAGCCCCCCTGTCTGCTCAGCTTCCCCCCAAATCCCCGTCTGACCAGCCCCCAGTCTGCTCAGCTTCCCCCCAAATCCCCGTCTGACCAGCCCCCCGTCTGCTCAGCTTCCCCCCCAATCCCCGTCTGACCAGCCCCCCTGTCTACTCAGCTTCCCCCCAAATCCGTCTGACCAGCCCCCAGTCTGCTCAGCTTCCCCCCAAATCCCCGTCTGACCAGCCCCCCGTCTGCTCAGCTTCCCCCCCAATCCCCGTCTGACTAGCCCCCACACAGACCCCTCCATGAGTTTCTCCTCCAATCTCCCGTCTGTCCAGCCCTCCCCCAGCCTCTTCCCGTGCCTTCTGCCCCCCCCCCGATCCCCTGCTGAGCCTCCTCCCCCCCTCCATCCACCCAGCCCCCTTCCTCCACACCTGGATCCCCCCAGCAAGCCTCACCTCCCGGACACCCAGACCCCACCTCCCTGCTGAGCATCAACCCCTCCCAGCCAAGCCCCCTGCATCTGGACCCCCACCCGTGCCCAGATCAGCCACTGAGCCCCCTACACTCCGAACCCCACCCAACCGCGCCAGGCCCCCCCTTCTTGACCCCATCCCCCCACACATGGAACCTTTGCTGAGCCTCAGTCCCATTCTGCCTGCACCCAGACCCCCCCCCCCCCGGGCTGAGCTGCCTGTACCCAGCCTGCCCCACACAGAACCTTCTCACCCCACCCTGGATCCCCACACATTGTATCCGTCCACCCCCTGAATCTGGATCACTCCTGTGTCCATCAGAGGCACAGTGTCACCCCCCCTCCCCCCCGCCAGATCACCCCATCCAGGAACCCCTGACCACACAGCCAAATCCCTGGGACTGTGCCCTGAGATTTGTGTAGCATCCCCCCCCCCCCCAAATGCCAGGGTGGGATTCCTGCCCCCGGGTGCAGCATCACGGCTTCTCACCCCAGCGGGGTCCGTGTGAGGGCATTTCCATAGCAGGTATGGAAACTGCTGCTTAAACATGCCCCCCCCCCCCCCCAGGCCCATTTCCCCAGGGCCCTGAGTCACCACCCCCAGCAGCAGACACCAGATCCCATGATCCCGGCCAAGGAGCCTGCATGGCAGCTTCCATGCCCTGCCTTGCTCTGGCTCCGGCCCCCTCTTCCTGGTTCATCTGCTTGCTCCAGTGGGTCTTTCTCTCTGCAGGGCGGCCCTGTCTGGCCTTCCTCTCCAGAAATGCGCCACTCCGCCCTCCTGAGTCCCTGGTATCCACCCCCGGCCCATTGCTCCTGGCAGGCCAGAGCAAACAGCCTGCTCTGTGCCCTCCCGAGCTCGGGCACCGGGCTTCTGCAGGGCAGTGCCCATGTCGACTGGGATCCCAGGAGCAATAGCAGGGCAGCAGCCCCTTCTCTCAGTGCCACTAGCACCGCAGTCTAGGCCCCATCCTGCGTGGTAAGCATCATGCCCTGCCGCCGCTGCAGCCCCCATTCCACGCCGGGGGCCCGAGAAGAAGGGAGGTGGGATGCCCTGGTGGGAGAGGGCCTTGGGCAGGCCTGGCGATTGGCACCCAGAGAGGGGAGACGCTGGGCGTCACAGCCTTGTCTCTGAAAACAAGCCGGATCTGGGCTCACGCCCCAGGGTTGTGAGAGCCTGGAGGGGCCTTCAGGGAGAGGAGCTCAGAGGAAGTTGGGCTTATGGGACATGAACCGTGCTGGGGAAGCGTGTGGGGGGTGGAGGTGGCTTTTCCGACTGTTCTCAAGGGCAGCTGAAGCCTCACATGGCACCTCCCCCTTTCCACAGCACAATCACAGCTGCTGAAACATCCCCCCCCCCCCAAAAAAAAATCCCTGGGCAGGGATCGAACCTGGGACTCTAGAATCAAGGGATGTCAGTGGTTAACCAGTAAGCATCACCCTTATGAGGTGACAAGTTAATGGCAGCCTGGCTGGGCTAGAGTCCCTCCCTCCCCACTTTTAAGTGGCTAACCAGTTAAATGTAATATTTAACTAATTCAATACTTCTGCTTATCAGATAGTCGACTAGTCACTTACATTCCTAAATTGAACCTCTCTAAGCCAGCACCCTTGAGACCTGACTGGTGCTGAACCAGAAAATTTGCCAGACCACAGGAAGTCAGTATTATCTAGCAGCATCACCAACACCTCCACTGCTGTCTTTGAAGACAGTGAGGGGTAAATCAGAGCTAAATAACAGCACAGAACGCGTAGCCAGGGCTGGTGCCTGTATATGGGACCACAGGAAACTTGGCCACACCTATGCTAAGTGGACATGGGCTAACTAAAATCCTGCCAGACCACAGCTGTTGCTGGGCCAGAGAGGTTCAACTTGTAGTAAGTGGGGTTACAAAAGGGTTTACTTAGACATTGTAGAACACTTGTGGATTGCTACACCCTGTAATCTCACACAAGGTCTCTCCCCTGCATGCCATGGGGTAACACTGAACTGCTGGCTCTGTAAATGGAAACTGTACTCCCAGTGTGAGGCACTGGTCTGCCACAGGAGGGCATGTCTCCAGCCTAACAAAAGAAGGCCCCACTGTGGAACAGAAGACAAAATGCTTTGTCTTCTCCCCATGAGAAAGTGACTGCAACTGAATTCCTCTCAGCTGCTGAACTTGCAGCGGGAGAAGGAATATTGGATTTAGAAGAGCAAAGATTACCAAGCATAAGCAAAAGATCCCCACTGGTTGTCCTAAGTAAGGCCTAAAGGACATGTAGTGTTTGTATACGAGAAGCTTCTATTACCTTTTGAAACTTGAGGCTGTCACTTGTGTGTAAGGCCCTGCTTTAACTTCGTAAATAACGGTTTCCTTTTCCTAGTTAGTAAATCTTTAGACATTTCCCCCAAAAGGATTAGCTGCAAGTGTTGTGTGTGGTGTGACAGACAAAGTGCTGGTGACCTCTGCTAAGTAACTTGTCCTTTGGAACTGGGAGAAACCAGCATATTGTTGTGCTCTTTCCGGGTTGGGAGCCGCTCTCACAAAGGCCAGCATACCTCGGGGCCACGGCACAGCGGAGGACACGAGGACTGTCTGGGACTCCACAGTTCGGCTCTTAGTGTCTGTGTTTACACTCATGTTGGTCGGTGAAATCTGAGGCCAGGCCTCAGCCAGTGTGGGTGTATGCGCCCTGCCTCGTACCCATCTGCCCACAGGTCAGTACTCACGCTCCCCCTCAGGACACCTTGACATCCTGGGGGCTAGTCGTAAGCCACGCCGGGCGCTGCGAAAGGGGACTGGACCTCATCTCTGTTTGGCAACGATGGTCACTCATGTGCCCTGGTGGCATTAGCCATGCAGCAGGAGTGTTTTGCTGGTCACCACTCACCCATGTGCAGAAGCCAGCAGGGGCTGAGAGAAGCTGCCTGCCCCACCCCGTCTCAGGGAGAAAGGGCCCAGCTGAGCCAGGGCCCTACTGTATTTCCATAGTGCTCAGGGCCAGCAGACCCCTGCCAGGGCCTGGTGGCAGCAGCACAAGGCAGAGCCAGGACACCACACAGCCTGGCTTGGCATCCAACAGAGCTCCCCCAACCCACGCACCTGGCCCCCCCTCTCCCCAGCCCACTGTTGCCAACCCTGACCTCGTCACGGGCTCCTCTCCAAGGAGCTGGGAAGAGGGGTTCCCCGCCCCCCATGGGCCACAGAGCTAACTGGAGGGACTGGCCCATTGCTCCCTTGAACTGCTTTCCCCCTGTGAACACGGGGCAAGGCCACTGGGAATTCACAGCCCCACTGATACGTAGCACATGGACAGCAGCAGGGAGGGGTCATGAAATGGGAGGGGGCACAATTCCAAAGCAGAGTCCTAGCCCCCACACCTGCTGAGGGCTGTCAGTCCTGAACAAGGGGTACTTGGCCCAGCTGTTCACTCCCTGCCCTCAAGCCCTTTTCTCCCCCAAGACAGGCGCACGAGAGCCCTGACAACCGGGTGTAGGCCCTTTATTGCAGGGGTGGGTTCAGAAAGCAGGCTGGGCGGCGCTGTCACCGGTACAGGTAGTCGGCCTCGATGTTGGCCGCGATCTCGGCCTCCCACTTGTCCCCGTTGTTGAGCAGTTTCTCCTTGTTGTACAGCAGCTCCTCGTGTGTCTCCGTGGAGAACTCAAAGTTGGGGCCCTGCAGAAGTCAGGAGAGCAGAGCGTTTCCCCCAAGACCTCACCCCCTCATGGCCAGACTCCGCTCCTCCCTCGCCCAGCGCAGGGACCTGCCAGGACCTCCCTCCCCACTAGGGATGTTAAATATCGGTTAGCTGAATAGTCGAGTAACCTCGTGAATTCTTATCAGTTACTTGACTACTCTATAGTCCCCGGGGCCAGGGCCAGCAGCATTGGAGGCAGCAGTGTGAGGTGCCAGGCGGGAGCTGGTTTGCGAGTGGAGTCAGTTTAAAAACCAGCTCTCATGGACTGGCTACCTGTCGCTGCTGCCTCTGATACAGAGGCAGTAATGCAGGGTGGCAGCAGTCTCTATCCAGGGCTGGGGGGAGAGAGGAGGGGGGGGGGGAGGGCGGCTGTCCTCCTGGACCCAGCAAGAGCCAGAACTGAGCCGGGCTGCCTGCCAGCCTAGCTCCGAATACATTTTAAGTGCAGACTCTCCACAGAGGTAGGTCCCGGTGTGGATAAATCTCTAACATATTTTGTATTAAGATCTTGTCCTTTTAGATACATCTTTGTTAAGTGTTCTTATAGAATCTCTAAAATTTCTCCTATAACTTTGTATTAAGATATATAGATCTTTTAAGAAAAAATGTCTTTTGAGCTCTCCCCTTTCCTTGATTGCCCTGTTGAAATGAATGAGGTGTGAATGGAGAATGAAAGGTGAGCACCTCCAGCAGCAGTTGCAAGGGTGGAGAAGGTCTGGGAGCCGGAGCCAGATCTAAGACAATACCTGCAAAGTGAGCTCATTAAGAAGACTGGACATACAGATGCCTTGGCAGTCAAGCAGCAAGGGCCTGCCCTTGGAAGAACTCTTTGAAGCAGCATTAAGAAAGGCCAGTTGATGACTAATTGGCTGCATGAGAGGGATAAATAAGAGGCATCTTGCAGAGGGATCCCGGGTTTTCGTCTTGTTAACATGGGAGCATCGATCCGGATCAGCAGAAGCCCGGCTCCACCCCCTCCCCCATCTAACTCACCTGGCCAGTGCAGTTAGGGGGAGCAACTTTTGGTAACAACAAGACGGAGTGAGGGAGAGAGAGAGTGTCATATGCAGATAAGTATTGATTGATCTATGTATGTTCAATAGAAGTGGCGTGTTGCCTTATCCCCCCTGAAAAAGATCCCAGGTGCTTCTTTTAAGCACAACACCGGACCCATCACAAGCTAGGACTGAACCTGGTTGCTGGCCAGCCTGCTAAAAAAAATGTACTGGGGAAGGGTGGGCGTTGGGGGGGGGGGGAAATGCATGTAGTCTATAGCATTCTCCTATAAGCTTTTGCTTACCGGTTAATCGACTACTCTATTACATTCCTACTCCCCACCACACAGAGACCCACAGACGCCAAGAGGCATGGGAGTGAGTCTGTGGAGAGATCACACGCCCGGCCCCTCATCCCACACGCAGCCGGCTGCATTCACCTCCACAATGGCGTCCACAGGGCAGGCCTCCTGGCAGAACCCGCAGTAAATGCACTTGGTCATGTCGATATCGTAGCGAGTGGTTCGTCGGCTGCCGTCGGCTCGGGGCTCAGCCTCGATGGTGATCGCCTGGGGGAAGGGGAGAAGAAGGGGCGGTCATTCCCCACCCCAGCACCGCCGCTCCAATACACTGGGGAAAAGCAGGGGTGCTGCCTACTGAGGGTCACACCAGGCAGCACAGGGGGCTGGAGAGTCTCAGCTGTGTAATAGAGTGACTGGCTAAGAGTAGTTCAGCAGAAAAGGACCTAGGGATTACACTGGATGAGAAGCTGGATATGAGTCAACAGTGTGCCCTGTATTGGGTGCATTACGAGGAGCATTTCCAGCAGATCTAAAAGTGATTCTTCCCCTTTATTCGGCACTAGTGAGGCCACATCTGGAGTACTGCATCCAGTTGTACACACACACCCATTACAGAAAGGATGTGGATGCCTTGGAGAGGGTCCAGTGGAAGGCAACCAAAATGATTAGGGGGCTGGAGCATATGACCTACAAGAAGAGGCAGAGGGATTTGGGCGTATTTAGTCTGCAAAAGAGAAGAGCGAGGGGGGATTTGATAACAGCTTTCGATTTCCTGAAGGGAGGTTTCCAAAGAGGCTGGAGAGAGGCTGTTCTCAGTGGTGGCAGATGGCAGAACAAGGAGCAATGGGCTCAAGTTGCAGCGGGGGAGGTTTGGGTTGGATATTAGGAAAAACTATTTCACTAGGAGGGTGGGGAAGCACTGGGCGGGGTTCCCTAGGGAGGTGATGAAATCCCCCTCGCTAGAGGTTTTTAAGTCCTGACTTGACAGAGCCCTGGCTGGGTTGATTTAGTTGGGTGGTCCTGATTCGGGCAGGGGGCTGGACTCAATGACTCCTGAGGCCTCCTCCAGCCCTAGGAGTCTATGAGGGGAGGGGGAGATACACACAGATCTTTTGCCAGCGAGACTGGAGAAAGGGCTGGAGTCACTGCCCAGACCGTCAGGAGCCAGCTGTGTCAGTGCCTGAGCCTACCAGAGCCAACGCAGCTCACACCCCCATCTCCACCACAGGGCTTCTTGCAGGGAGGTACAGACATCCAAGCTGGGCAACCGGCCACTAGCAGGGACCAAACCAAGGTCCCCTGGAGAGATCTTAGGGAGGGAAGGGAAGCAGGGACCTCCCTGCACAAGAGTCACTTACTCAGGACGCACCATGCCAGAGACAAGCATCCAAGTGGAGCTGTGAGGTGCAACCCCACACGGACAAGCCCCGCAGCGAGGGGGAAGGCTCACCTGGGCAGGGCAGACGGCTTCGCAGAGCTTGCAGGCGATGCACCGCTCCTCTCCAGACGGGTAGCGGCGCAGGGCGTGCTCGCCCCGAAAACGCGGGCTCAGGGGGCCCTTCTCAAAGGGGTAGTTGATGGTGGCAGGTTCCCGGAAAAGGTAACTCAGGGTAATACCCAGGCCTGTAGGAGGAGCCAGGGGAGGTTAGAACCCGCCCAAGGAAGTGAGAACCCACTAATCATCATCCAGACCTTACACGATCTGCATGCGGGAACCCCCTACTGCTTTCCCATTGGCATTGATGCCTGTCGGACCCTCACAGCCTCTCTAATCGCAATCCCAAGACCCCATCCCAGGTCCTGTCCAACCCTCCCACCCCAGGTCCTGCTATCACAACCCACCCCAACAGAGCCCAGGGCTCACCTCGTAAAAGCTCTGTCCACAAAAGGGTTTGAGCAGCCCGGTCAGTGATGGATTTCATGTCCATTTCCTTTTCCTGTACATTCACATACTCTGTAAGGGAGACATACATCATCACCCCCCTGAGCAAAGCAACATGGAGGGGCTGGGACAGGCATCCATCCGCTGGGTACAGTGCCCAGACAGAACCCACAAGGGGTTCGGTAGCAGCTTGGGGGATGGAAGAGACCTAACTTGGATTGCTTGCCCCTTGGGGGACAGGACACTGGGCGATGCAAGAACCAGGCTAGACTCCATGCCCTCCAGAATGGGCTCTGGATGCTGTGCCCCGGGGGAGCCAGAGGGAGGGCCGGAGCCAATACTCACTATAGGACTCTCTCGGGGCTGTAACACTGAGCAACCGGGTGAAACTTAGGCAGGGCGATGTCCCTGGGGAATCAAGGTGAAAGGTTAGTGAGTTGCACGGTGCTCCCAGCACCATGGGGCAGCAGAGGGGGAGGGGGCTCAGCCCACAATCCTACAGCATGGAGTCTTCCCTACAGCCACTATCCTTACCTGTGCGGGAAGCTCGGCATATCATCCGCAGGGCCGCCATGCTGAGCCCGGGGCAATCTGCAACATGGAGAGCAGACAGCATCGGCTCAAGCCATCAGCACCACACTGGGACCAGAGCACAGCACCCAGCAGCCGCTACCACCAGCACGACACCCCCTGCCGCAGGGCACTGTCCCACCGGGGTCCTGCAGCTCCAGGAACGGGAGCCGGCACCCAGGGATGGCGGCATGGGGTGCACACGAGCCCTGCAGCGCCCTGCCCCGGGATGGGAGCCTGCACCCAGGGAGAGCAGCATGGGGGTGCACACGAGCCCTGCAGCACCCTGCCCCGGGACGGGAGCCTGCACCCAGGACGGCGGCATGGGGGTGCATATGAGCCCTGCAGCGCCCTACCCCAGGGACAGGAGCCTGCACCCAGGGATGGCAGCATGGGGGTGCACATGAGCCCTGCAGCACCCTGCCCCAGGGACGGGAGCCTGCACCCAGGGATGGCAGCATGGGGGTGCACATGAGCCCTGCAGCACCCTGCCCCGGGACGGGAGCCTGCACCCAGGGAGAGCAGCATGGGGGTGCATATGAGCCCTGCAGCACCGTGCCCCGGGACAGGAGCCTGCACCCAGGGATGGCAGCATGGGGGTGCACATGAGCCCTGCAGCACCCTGCCCCGGGACGGGAGCCTGCACCCAGGGAGAGCAGCATGGGGGTGCACATGAGCCCTGCAGCACCCTGCCCCGGGACGGGAGCCTGCACCCAGGGATGGCAGCATGGGGGTGCACATGAGCCCTGCAGCACCCTGCCCCAGGACGGGAGCCTGCACCCAGGGATGGCAGCATGGGGGTGCACACGAGCCCTGCAGCACCCTGCCCCGGGACGGGAGCCTGCACCCAGGGATGGCAGCATGGGGGTGCACACGAGCCCTGCAGCACCCTACCCCAGGGACGGGAGCCTGCACCCAGGGATGGCAGCATGGGGGTGCACACGAGCCCTGCAGCACCCTGCCCCAGGGACGGGAGCCTGCACCCAGGGATGGCAGCATGGGGGTGCACACGAGCCCTGCAGCACCCTGCCCCAGGGACGGGAGCCTGCACCCAGGGATGGCGGCATGGGGGTGCACACGAGCCCTGCAGCACCCTGCCCCGGGACGGGAGCCAGGATCCCCCAGTGCCGGGCACCTACCCAGGGGGGTCTGCAGCACCTTGCTGTGGGGCAAGGACTCATTCTGGCGGGGAGGGGGACATAGGTCCCATCCCAGCAGTACCTGGGTCTGGCGAGATGAAGGAACCCAGGCGTCCTGCCCCGCCCAGCAATGCAAGGGGCGGGGCTTACCTGGCTCCGCCCATGGGAGGAGCCCCCGGCGGCTGCAGTGCGCATGCGCACCCCCTGAAGGTCCCAGTGACCCGAGGCCGAGTGCACCGAGCCCCGGGGAGCGGCTACCGGGCAGGGGGGGTGGGCGGGGCCGAGGCCCTGCGCGAGGCCGGGGGGCGGGACTCACCCCCGCGGGGACAGCACCGGGGAGGGGGGCGCCTGCTCCGCTCCGACTCTGCGGCGAGCTAGCCAGGCCTGCCGAAGGGCCGGCAAGAGCGAGGGCCAATCACCGAGCTGCTCGCGTCCCATTGGCTAAGGGGCCGGAAAAGAGCCGGGGCACGTGTCCTGATTGGGCAGCGCGGGCGTGACGTAGCGTCTGAGCGGTTGAAAGGATTGGCGAAGCAGTGAGATTTAGGGCGGGGTCACTAAGTAGCGGCCCCGGTTGATTGGTGGATGGGGAAAGGGTGGGGCGGGGTCACCTTCGGCTCAGCCAGGCGGATTGGTGGGGCGGAGTGTGGGCGGGGCTACATCCGGATCAGCCAGGCGCATTGGTGGAGCGGCGTGGAGGCGGGGTTACACACACAACGGCCACGCGGATTGGTGAAGAGACATAGGGGCCGGGCATTCGCAGCTCCTTGTGACGCAGCGTGGGGCTTTTTGGCGCATGCGTGTCCGTGAGGTCTGGGCGTACGAGGGCCCCGCGTGACGCCAATCCGGAGTGGCAGAGCCTAGTGTGAACGGGCCCATCCGGAGTTAACGTGGCTTCACTCCGGTTTAGCTGCGTCCCTCTGCAGGGGGAATCTGCGCGGCGGCTCTTTGGCTGACCCGGTTTATCTGCTCGCTCGCAGTTAATCCGGATTAATCTGCCCGTGTAGACAAGCCCTGCGTGCCCTGAGCCGTGGTTCCCCCTGCAGCACATCGCCCCGGGGGGCCAGGCTGCGCTGGAGGCTGGTGCCCTGGCAATGCCCCAGAGAGGGACTATGGGAAATGGCACATACAGACTGGGGTGGGTGGGAGACCCCCTTGTACCCGCAGCACCCGCCTCCATCTGATCAATGTAATCACCCGGTGGCCGGTGGGCCCTGCTGGATGTGGGACCCTACCAGGACAATGGTGCCGCTGGGCCCTTTGTCCAGCCAGTGGGGCCCGGAGGGGCTGCATTTGCTTCCTGTTGCTTTAGCCATGTGGCTGGAGCTGTCCTTCTGGATGGCGCAAGCGAGAAGAGCTGGGGATGGGGTGCCACCTGGGGTGGGCTGAGAGCCTGGCTGGTTTCACAAAGAGCCTGGCTGCCGGAGGGGGTGGCACTCAATGGAGAGGACTGGGAGGACAGCGCAAAGGCCAGGAGCTAAGGGCTGTGTCTAGACTGGCCAGTTTTTCTGCAAAATCAGCTGCTTTTGCGGAAAAACTTGCCAGCTGTCTACACTGGCCGCTTGAATTTCAGCAAGAACACTGACGATCTCATGTAAGAAATCAGTGCTTCTTGCGGAAATACTATGCTGCTCCCGTTCGGGCAAAAGCTCTCTTGCACAAATCATTTGCGCAAGAGGGCCAGTGTAGACAGCACAGTGCTGTTTTCCGCAAAAAAGCCCAGATGGCTAAAATGGCGATCGGGGCTTTTTTGCGCAAAAGCGCGTCTAGATTGGCAAAGTGCAGAAAAGCGTCTGTGCCAATCTAGACGCTCTTTTCCGCAAATGCTTTTAACGGAAAACGTTTCCGTTAAAAGCATTTGCGGAAAATCATGCCAGTCTAGATGTAGCCAAGATGTGAGCAGGAGGGAACCTACCCTGATGTAGTTGACACTTTGGGGATCGTTACATGCCCCAGCGTGGGGCAGGTGACAGAGCTCTGCTAATGCAAGAGAGTACAAAGGTCTGGACCAGCCAGCACCAGGGGGCAACATGCCCTGGGGTAGGGGATTCCCTACCTGGCTGGGAGCAGTCATGCCACTGTTAGAAAGCATGGGTTGGCTGGTGGCTGCCCAGGACAGCTGTGCTGGCTTTGCCATGTTCTGATCCTCAGGCAGACAGGGCAGTGGTGCTTTCAGGCCCTGCCAGCTGGCCAAAGTGGATGCCAGGTTCCCACTAGAGGAAGGTGGAGAGTCCTGTTCTGACCCTAAGAGAGGGGCTGGTCAGCACTTTTCCCATCCTTGCAGACTCTAGTTCAAGGGACCTTGCCCCAGAGCCAAGCCCTGGAGACTTTGGTATCGCCACGCAGATAAACCTCTAACCCTTGAACCAGCCTCAGGCTTGTCACAGCAGGGCGGCGCGCCTGGAGTGCCAGGCAGCCGGATGCCCTCAGCAGGGAGCAAGCTGGGTGCTGCGCAGAGGAGAGGTGACACCACCAGCAGGACGGGGCATTCCTGTGCCCCCTCAGAAGCCTGGCGGGTCAGCGCAGCGTGATCCTGGGGGGAGAGGGCCCCACTGGGGCATTGCCAGTTGCTGAGCTCCTTGAGGTGAGCCCCCACAAAGAGACACCGGCGCGTCAGAGGGCAGCAGGATGAAGGGATTGCCTGGCCCTTGCACCCCTGAGCCCTGAATAAATGCTTCCGCTAACGTGGGCCTGGGACAAGCTCTTGTATCAGCTGGGAAGCTCGGACAGGCCCTGGCATCACCTCCCTGTGCCCAGCAGCTCCCTGGTCTGGGGTCTTTCCTGTCAAAGCCAGGGTTGGACACTGGGGTGCTCTCATTTTTGAATGGTCCAGGCACAAACCCTCCCTTACCGCACAGGTGAGGCCCGTGGGCCCAGCCCAGCCCTTTGGGGAGGATTTCAGGTGGACAAGAGAACCCTGATCGTGGCAGCCCTGTGAGGTCTTCCAAGCTGTGGCTAGCCTGACCTTGCTCAGTGCCCCCCGCCACCGCCAGCCCACCCCCACTCGGTGCCTTCCTGTTCCCTGGCCAGCCTGGCTCAGGTTAGCGCCCCCGTCCCCATCCTTGGCCAGCCCCTCCCTGCTCAGCATGTGTTAACCCCTCACACCCTCAGCCCTGGTAGGGTGCCCCTCTCGTGCCAGGTGCAGCATTTGTGGGGCGTTTCCTCTTCCCTTTGCAGCTGGAAACACTGTCGCCCCTCTGGCCCCAGCAATTCATTCAAGGCTTTGCTTGGCTGTTTCCATTAGAAGCATCAGGGCTGTTCCTGGGTGCTATCCCGGTTCTCCCACAAAGAACGCAGGCGGAGTCCTGTCCCCTGTGCCCAAAGGGGGACAAGCAGGAGGCAGGTCCCTTGCCCTGAAATCCATGTCTGCACCTCCAATGAACTCCCTGCCCAAAGGCAGCCTGGTCTCTGCTTCCTCCTGGGTGCTTAGTTGCAATATTCACAGATACATCCCACCCATTCCCCCTCTTGCCCCCATATTTGCCATCAATCCCAGGGAAGCCCCGTAGCGTGTGATTAACTTTGCTGTGAGCTTCATTGCCTTGGGCAGCGGCTTCCTATGATTCCCAGATATCACCGCACAGAGGGATATTTAATTGCTCCATCCCTTTGACCTGAATGCAGGTTCTTAGCACTACCCTTGGCTTTAACCAGGCCTATGATTGTAGAGCAAGGACACCTTTGATGGAATCCACCAACACCTCCCTGGGTAACAACATGGAACCAAAAAGGGATACCCCAGGGGAGGCCTTCACGGGTAGCGACAAAGGCAAGATGGACTCCAAGGCTGCCAGGTAAGGGCCAAGTGCCTAGAGACGCCAACAGGCCAAGCTCTGCAGATACCAGAGCTTCCAGGGAGGGGTGAGCAGAGCCAAAGCTGGGGGGCTGGGCCAGGGAGGTCAGGGCACAGTACAGCAGAGCCCAGGCTAAGCCCGGCTGAATTCAGGAGCCTGCCTGGCAGGAGGGAGGAGCGGCAGTGATAGGGGCTGAGCTGAGTCTGAGCCAAAGGGAATGTATGGCTGGCAGGGCTGAGCCGCCGGCTCTGCTCCTCAGAGCATCTCCCTGGACAGAGCACCCAAGGGCCAGGCATCAAGCTTGAGGACCGGGCTTCTCTTGGGGTGTGTGGGGGAAGGGGTTAAACCTGGGGCTGCAGGTGAGGAGACATGACATCAGGGACCTGAAAACCTGCAGGAGTGGCTGCAACCCAGGAGTCCCAGCTCCCAGCCCCCCCTCCTTTAACCTGCCAGGACCCACTACCCTCCTGGAGCCACTGCCCTGCCAGGACCCACTGCCCTCCTGGAGCCACTGCCCTGCCAGGACCCACTGCCCTCCTGGAGCCATTGCCCTGCCAGGACCCACTGCCCTCCTGGAGCCAGGGCTCATAGACTTTAAGGTCTGAAGGGACCATTATGATCATCTAGTCTGACCCCCTGCACAGTGCAGGCCACAGAATCTCACCCACCCCTCCTAGAATAATCCTCTCACCTATATCTCAGATATTGAAGCCTTCAAATACTTTGAAGGCCCCAACATGCAGAGAGTCCTCCAGCTGTGATCTGTGCCCAATGCTACAGAGGAAGGCGAAAAACCTCCAGGGCCTCTGCCAATCTACCCTGGAGGAAAATTCCTTCCCCACCCCAAATATGGCGATCAGCTAAACCCTGAGCATGTGGGCAAGACTCATCAGCCAGACACCCAGAAAGTTCCCTATAGCCTGGGGTAGAGTCCTGGGTCCTACCACAACAGCAAGGGGCCAGCCTGGGCTGTGCAAACCACAACAGGGCAGCCACACCCAGCTGGCACAGAGGCTACGTCTGCACTGGTGGGTTCTTGCACAAGAACACGTCCACACTCCCATGTGCTTTTGCACAAGAGCATCCATGGCAGTGTGGACGTTCTCTTGCACAAGAAAGCTCTGACGGTCATTTTAGGCAAAGGGCGTTCTTGTGCAAGAAACCCCTCCGCGTCCACGCTGCCCTCTTGCGCAAGAGCGCTTACACGTGTTAGAAAAGAGCGTAGCTCTTGCGCAAGACGCCCTCTCTTCCCACGCTTTCCTGTAAATCTTGCGCAAGAGCGGATGGGCCGTGTGGCTAGCCTGACCTTGTGTGGACGTTCTTGGGTTCTTGCGTAAGAACCCGCCAGCGTAGACATAGCCAGAGGGAAGCAGGTATGGGGAAGGAGCTTGCTTCAGGGGGCGGGGCAAAGAGGTGTTTAGCCACGCCTTGCTCCAGGGGTGCGGTCATCAATCAGAGGGGCACAGTGGCCATGGGGATGGGCAGAGGATGCAGGGAGAAGCTTTAGGGGTACAGCAGCTAAGGGAGGGTTGAGGCCAGCACAGGGAGAGGGGCTAGGGGCTCAGAGGCCACGGGGATGGGCAGGAGCAGCAGTGGGAGGGAGTTAGGGGCTCAGAGGCCATGGGGATGGGCAGGGAAAAGGATCCGTGGCTATGGTGCTGGTGAGGGTCAGCGGCTGTGTGGATGGGGCTGGCGAGCCAGGGATGGGGCAGAGGCTCTGGGTCCCCCAGCACAGGCTGACCTGCCCCCTCCCCCAGCATGAACCCCTACACGGGCTTGGTGAGCGGCCTGCGTGCTGCCTGGCTGGCGGGGAAGACTCGCGGCGCTGAGCACCGGGTCTCCCAGCTGGAGGCGCTGGGCCGCTTCCTGGATGACAAGAAGCAGCCCATCCTGGACGCCATGGCCTCGGACATGCGCAAGGTGAGCCGGACGGGTCCTGCCCAGAGCCCAGCATGGGGAGGGCGGGGGCAGGTCTCCCTGCAGGACAGGGGAGGCACCTGGTGTTCCCACAGCACAGAGAGCAGGACGTGCACAGGGGTCCCTGTTCCTGCGTCCCCTTCATCCCGCCAAGAGCTAGGGGCTGAGTCGTGCGCTGAGCAAGGTGACTCTCCTGTGCTGGGGGCAGGGCTGTGTCTGCAGACGGGTGTTTTGGTAGGGTCTGCTTAAATAGCTTTGATGCTCTGGGTTGTCAGTGAAGGCCGGTGACAGCAGCTCTCGCCCGTGGAAGGGGAGGCGCGGACGCCCGCTAGCTCCCAGCAGACCCTTCCCCGGGCTGGGAGTGGTCCCACAGGATGTTCTGTCTCTGGCCCAGACCGGCTGTGCCCTGGTGGCAGGGAGTCCCCCTGGCCCGAGGAGCGGGGCTGTTGACCCCGGCCCAGCTCAGAGGCTCCCTGGCCGGGCCAGTCGTGTGCTGGGCGCAGTGCAGAGGTGACGAGCTGAGGGGATCCGAGGCCGGGGATCGCCCGCGGGGATGGGTCGGTGTCTCCCGGCCGCCTGGAGCTGGGAAAAGGCCCCACGTGCCCAAGCAGCTCTGTGGGAGCCTGGCGCGGGAGAGGAGCCCAGAACCCTCTGGCCCAGGGACTGCGCTGCCCCTGGGGGTCCCTCAGATGGGGGGTGTCACCCCTCTGCCCCCACCTCAGAGAGTTTCTCCCGGCTGGCCCCATCCCCGGGCTGGCCGTGCCCCGCCCCTCGCCGCCCTCCCCGGGGGGTGTGGTGCTGGATGGGCCGAACTGTGTGTCGGAGAGGGGGGGGGTGAAGCTGACGCTGCTCCTGCCCCCAGCCCCCCCTGGAGGCGGAGCTCTCTGAGATCCTGCTGGTCAAGAACGAGGTCAACTACGCGCTCAACAGCCTGGCTAGCTGGATGAAGGACGAGTTCGTGGAGAAGAACCTGGTAATGGGGAGACGGGCCCGGGGCTGAGCAGGGAGGGGTGCTGGGGGGCTGAGCAGGGAGGGGACCCTGGGGGGCTGAGCAGGGAGGGGCGCTGGGGGGCTGAGCGGGGAGGGGTGCTGGGGGGCTGAGCAGGGAGGGGTGCTGGGGGGCTGAGCAGGGAGGGACCCTGGGGGGGTGAGCGGGGAGGGGCGCTGGGGAGCTGAGCAGGGAGGGGCGCTGGGGGGCTGAGCGGGGAGGGGTGCTGGGGGGCTGAGCAGGGAGGGACCCTGGGGGGGTGAGCGGGGAGGGGCGCTGGGGAGCTGAGCAGGGAGGAGCGCTGGGGGGCTGAGCAGGGAGGGACCCTGGGGAGCTGAGCAGGGAGGAGCGCTGGGGGGCTGAGCAGGGAGGGGCTCTAGGGGGCTGAGCGGGGAGGGGACCCTGGGGGGCTGAGCAGGGAGGGGCGCTGGGGGGCTGAGCGGGGTGGGGATCCTGGGGGCTGGGCGGGGAGGGGGAGGAAACACCCCCCCAGCCTGAGTCTGGGCTGGATGGGAACAAGCACCCAGTGCAGAGCTGGGACGTCGCCCCACGGCTGAGCCAGGGCTCCCATCCCCCGGCCCGGCTCCTTCCCCTCCCCCAGCCTGGGACCCGCTGCCCCAGCCCCTGATGAGAGGCTCCCCTGCAGGTGACTCGGCTGGACACGGCCTTCATCCGGAAGGATCCCTATGGGGTGGTGCTGATCATCGGGCCCTGGAACTACCCCTTGCACCTCATCCTGGTGCCCCTGGTCGGGGCCATCGCGGCCGGTGAGTGAGGGACCCCGGGCACCGACCCCCCGCCCCGGCCAGAGCCTGCCCCAGGCAGAGCACAGCCCCAGCACGGTGCCTGTGTGCTCTGGGGCAGAGTCCCCCTTCCCCCCGAGCCTTCCCACAGCCCCAGACGAGGCTCCTGGGGTGTCCCAAGGGACCCCTCCCGGCAAAGCCCCGGGGGCAGGTCAGGTGCTGCAGAGAAGCCCTGGGGGGAATGTGCTGCCCCGTGGGGGGGGGGGTTGTCCATGCTGCCCAGTGATGTCCTGCCTGCCCCCAGGGAACTGTGTCATCGTCAAGCCCTCCGAGATCAGCAGCTGCACTGAGAAGCTGGTGGCGGAGACGCTGCCCAGCTACCTGGACAAGGTAAGGAGCCGCCGGCGGCACCAGGGCCCGGCAGTGCACAGCTCCCCCGCGGCCAGTGCTGGCAGCTCCCAGCCCCTCCGGGCTTTGCCAGTGCAGTTATGAAAGTCAGAGCAGGGCTTGAACGCTGGCGCCTTCCACTACAGTGAACCCCGGCCCCACGGCCCCTCTCACTCCTCAACCCCTGGCAATGAGCCCCTCCGGCCGGCCTAGCACCATCCCGACCCTGTGTCGAGCTGGGTCCCAGCCACACCCCGCACCTCCTTAGTAACTCAACCTCCCCCAGAGCTGCTCCCTGCACCCCTCCCCCAGGGACCAGCCAGCGCTGGAAGCCAGAGAGATGGGGGCAGAACAGGGATTAGCGGGGCTGGGCAGAGCCAAGGGGGCAGGACGGGGTCACCCCACACTCCCCCCATTGCAGGACTGCTTTGCCGTGGTGACCAGGGGCCCCGCGGAGACCACCCAGCTGCTGGAGAACAAGTTCGACTACATCTTCTACACTGGTACGTCCCCAGCCCCCAGGGACCCCCCCCCCCCGCCACTCCAGGGAGTATCTCCACCCCCCAGAGTGCTCTGGCTCCGCTCCCTCAGGGGCTGCCCCGGAGCCCAGTGCCAGGACACACACTCAGCCCCTTGGGCGTCCCCTGACTGGGCCAGGAGGGGTGTCGGGGGCTGAGGGACACTGAGCCCTGAGGCCCCTGAACGTGGGGCTGGGGGTGACTGGAGCCGCGGCCAGAGGCTGGGTCCGTCCCCCTCCTGGGTGAGGCCGTGGCTGCCTGTGTCCCAAGGCCCCTGATACGTCCGGTCCCCCCACCTACGCAGGCGGCCCCCAGGTGGGCAGGATCGTGATGACGGCGGCGGCCAAGCACCTGACGCCGCTGACGCTGGAGCTGGGGGGCAAGAACCCCTGCTACGTGGCCGAGGGGGGCGACCTGCAGAGCGTGGCCAACCGGCTGGTGTGGGGGCGCTGCTTCAACGCGGGCCAGACCTGCGTCGCCCCCGACTACGTGCTGTGCAGCCCGGAGACGCAGGAGAAGCTGCTGCCCGCCCTGGGCCGCGCCATCGCCCAGTTCTACGGCCCCGACCCCCGGGCCTCGCCCGACTTCGCCCGCCTCGTCAGCGACCGGCAGTTCCAGCGCGTCCGGGCCCTGCTGGGCAGCGGGCGCGTGGCCCTCGGGGGGCAGACGGACGAGCAGGAGCGCTACATCGGTGAGGGCCCCGGCGCCAGGGCGCGGGGCTCCAGGGTCTCACACGCCAGGGCGCGGGGCTCCGGGGTCTCACACGCCAGGGCACGGGGCTCCGGGATCTCACACGCCAGGGCGCGGGGCTCCGGGGTCTCACACGCTAGGGCGCGGGGCTCTGGGGTCTCACACGCCAGGGCGCGGGGCTCCGGGGTCTCACACGCCAGGGCGCGGGGCTCTGGGGTCTCACACCAGGGAACTGGGCTGAGGCTCCAGGCAGGGTGGGGAGCCCGGATGGTGCAAAGTGAGTCTGGAAGCTCGGGGGCAGGGCAGGGCCTCTGGGGTGCTCAGGGCCGTGCAGAGCCGTGGTGGAGGAGGGGAGCCATGTGCCCCTGTGCAGGGAGTGATTTACCCCCCTGGCAGCCCCCACGGTGCTGGCGGACGTGCAGCCGTCGGAGCCGGCCATGCAGGAGGAGATCTTCGGGCCCGTCCTGCCCATCGTCACGGTGCCTGGCGTGGACGAAGCCATCGCCTTCATCAACAGCCGGGAGCGGCCGCTGGCCGTGTACGTCTTCGCCGCCGACAGCAAGGTGGGGGCCCAGCCCGAGGTCAAGGCCTGGGGCTCCCTGCTGGGACCGGCTCCTGGGCGAGGAGGGGGCAGCGTTTGCAGGTGCCCCCCGGCCAGTCTCCGGGGACGGTGGCTCTGCTTTATCCCACGTCGCTCTCCTGTGCCCCCCAGGTGGTGCACCGGGTGCTGGAGCAGACGAGCAGCGGCGGGTTTGGTGCCAATGACCCCATGATGCACATGACGCTGCCCTCGCTGCCCTTCGGAGGGATTGGTACGTCCGGGCCCCCAGCCTGAGGCCGAGCCCCTGGGGGCGCTGGGTCCTGGGCCTGGGGAAGGGGTCTGCCTGCCATGGAGCCCCAGGCTGGGCCGTAGCACGTCAGGGCCTGGCTCTAAGCAGCCGTCGCTGCCCTGCGCAGCCCTGGCCAGTGCGCGGCCTCCCCCCGAGATAGCTGCCTGCAGGGACACAGGCTGGGGCAGGGCCCAGCATCTCTGCCCAGGGCACGGTGCACACGCTGGGCTACAGCTGGGGGCTGCAGCCGCGCCCCAGGAACCCGCCTCTCCTCTGTGCCTCCTCCGGTGGGACTAGGGCCTGCGCCTGAGCGTGTCTGAGCCAGGCGGGGGGCAGGGCCGTGGGCTGGGGTCGTACCCGGGGGGGGGGGGTGGGGGTGCTGGGCCCTGCCCTGTGTCCGAGCCGTGCTCTCTTTGTAGGGAACAGCGGGCTGGGCTCGTACCCGGGCGGGGGGGGGGGGGGGGGGCGCTGGGCCCTGCCCTGTGTCCGAGCCGTGCTCTCTTTGTAGGGAACAGCGGGCTGGGCTCGTACCCGGGCGGGGGGGGGGGGGGCGCTGGGCCCTGCCCTGTGTCCGAGCCGTGCTCTCTTTGTAGGGAACAGCGGGCTGGGCTCGTACCACGGCAAGTTCGGCTTCGACACCTTCACTCACCAGCGCGCCTGCGTCCTGCGCAGCTCGGGCCTGGAGGCCTTGAACTCCCCGCGCTACCCCCCCTACAGCCAGCGCAAACTGGGGCTGCTGGCGGCTGCCTCCCAGATCCAGCGCAAGGGCACCTGCACCCTGCAGTGAGGGGTGGTGCCTCCCCGCCCCACACACCCACGGGATGAGGGACTGCCCTGGTGGGGGCGGGGGGACAGCTGGCTCGGGTTCCAGCTGACCTGGGAAGTGAGAGCCCCTCCCCAGGGGTTACGGACGCTCCCCAGTCCCGGCCCCACCCCCCACCCCTGCCAACGCTGGAAGAAAGTGATCGGGACGGTTTGTGGGTCAATGACTCAATCGATAAAGCAGGAGACGGGGTATTAGTTGGCGTCTGCTACAGCCACCAAATCACACCAGGGCCAGCCCCCAGACCCCTTTGTCTGAGGCCCCACCCCCACTCACTGCTAGGAGCTCCCCCCACTGTGACTCCAGGGCCAGTCGGGGGGGGGGGGAGGATCCAGAGTCCCCAGTCCACTCTGTCCGCCCACGGCCCCAGCCCTTTCCACCACGACCCTGCTCTCTTTCTGCCCCCAGCCTCACCCCCATGCCACCTCTTCCCCCTAACACTCCACCCCTCGCTTAGATCTCCCCTGCTGCAATCCCGAGACCAGAAAAGCTTGATGCCTGCATGCGTTGTGCCCAGACAGATGAACGCTTGGGGGGGCCTCCCAGGGGAGATTCACATGCTGCCCAGCTGATTAGCAGAGCGCCCCCAGCCAGCAGCATGTGTTTCTACTGGTGGTGCACATCCGCCCATGCACTGGTGCGCAGAACAAAATTTATTCCACACGTGGCATGGAAAAAATGAAAGAGAATGCTGCCTCCATGGCAGTTTCAGGTGAGAGCCCCTCCAGCCCCAGGGCCATGACAGGGGAGATTTTTCTAGTGACCCCAAATTGGTCAGGACCCTGGGCAGTCCTGTGAGTCTGTATGGTAACTCACCACCGCCCCCTCCCTTGCAGCACAAGGTTTGGGAAGACTTAGCATCCACGATGCGTTGCCAGTAGATTAGGGAATAGGATGACCAGGCCCTTATGCTCCTTGATAGGTAGGGGGAAAGCTGGGGGCTCGTGTGGCCGTTCACCCAGAGGCTGCCACGCAGTCCGTGCCAAAAGCCCCTACATGGCGTAGACGACAGTTTCCGGACTCGCAAAGCGTTGCTGCTGGCGTGGGGTGGGGGAGGGATGCTTTAGGAGCTCTCATCCCAGCTGGCGAAGAGGAATTGATAACAGAACTGAAAACTAACACGGTTTAGGTACAGAAGCACCTGCTTTCTCATTTCCCCAGCGGGGGGGTGCCTGGCCCCTGCTCCCTGCCTCGCTCCATCCCTTCCCTCCTGCCCCCCCAGCATGCTCTGCCAATGCCTCCTGCGCACCGGACAGCAGATCTGTGGCGGGCGGGAGGGATGGGAACGGGCTGATCTCGAGGACTGCTGGCGGGTGCTTGCACCCACTCGTTCCCTGTGGGTGCTCCAGCCCCAGGGTGTGGGCTCCTGTGTTGCGATGTGATCAGGCTGTGACCGCCTCCCCTGCGTGCAAAGAGAATAAAGTCTTGGACCAGCCGTACGGAACGGTGCTATAAAAGGGTCAGGTCACAGGCGGTCTCTCAGGCTGGCCTGGAGTCTCGTTTCCGTGGAAGTGTGTGTCCCATCAGGGGTCTCTCACGGACCCCTCCCTTTTACCCCGGAAGGACACACGGACGTGTGCTTGCCCTCTGCGCTGCTGCTTCCCAAAGTGCTGCTCAAAATCAATGAAGACCGTACTTGCGCGTGATCCTGATCGAATATCTTGGCCTCATCTGCGGTGATTCTCTACTCCACGGACTGTGTCGGCCAGCCTGCCTGGATGCTACCTCCAGAACCGAACCTGGTCTCAGAGGACCGTGGTCCTCTACTGCAGCCCAGCCTGGGGGCTCTTCGTTGCATGGCAGGGATGCTCTACGGCAAACTCCGCAGTAGGCCGACTGCCAGAGAACACGTAAAACGCTCTTCTGAACAGCAGAAAGCCTTCGGCCTAGCTACGTGGCCCCGTGGCAGGGCACGTGGTTCTCTGGGGCTTGGAGTGAAAACGTGCTGTGGTCTGTGCATTGTACCTGGGCATAGCCTGGCTGCTAGTTCCGGCAGGGCCAGCTAGCAGCTGTCGCCACTTTCCAGCCGCTAAGCGCAGGCCGCTCGGGATCCTCCAGTCACACACCAGGGTCTGGCTAGACGCTCTCCCCGGCTGGCGGATTCCTTCCTTCATTGGGATTTAATTGGATTGTCATCGGGGTTGAGGGGCTCCACCCTTTGACCCACCGGCTGCCTGCTCCATCTATCCACAAAAGGGGGGGGCTGGGATAGCAGTGAGGGCTGAGACGAGCCTGGATTGCTGACCCTCTTCTGGTACCAAGAGGAGAGCCCCTAATTGAGGGATGCTCACCTGTGATGGAACAGGAAGGACGTAGATAAAGCCAAGCAGCTGGTGGCAGAAAGAGGCTGCAGAGAGGAGGGCTGCAGCCACTCCCTGGGATAAGGGAGAGAAGGGGGCATTGCCCCCAAGAGGTAGGGTCTGTCTAGCAAGCCAGGACATAGGGCTGGACAATGCAAGCTTGGGGTAGGAGAGGTAAGGAGTAGTCTAGGAGTGAGGCAGGAAGGTTTAGTGCAACATGGACTTTGGCTGCTGGAGACAGGGCCCCTGGACTGGAACCCAGAGTGGAAGGTGGCCCTGGGTCCTCCTACAGCCCCTGAACAAGCGACTGTCTGGGACTGTCTACACAGCAGGGCTAAAACCGGAAACAAGCCTCGTAACTTGAGCTTAGCTGAAGTCGAAACAGCTTATTTCAGCTTTTGGTGCTGTTGCCAGAACAGGGAGTTGTCCTTTGCTCCTCGTGAAACGAGGGTTAGAGGAACCGGAGTAAGAAATCCTCCAGCTCAACATCATTTTGAAATAAAGGCTTGTCGTGTAGACACGCAATATCGCCAGTTACTCTGAAATAACACTGCTGTGTAGACGTAGCCTTAGTCCCAATCTCTGGGGGGACTAAATTAGCTGTTGTCATCTGAGAGGGATCTTGGAGTCATTGTGGCTAGTTCTCTGGAAACATCCACTCCGTGTGCAGCAGCAGTCAAAAAAGCAAACAATGTGAAGAATCATTAAAAAAGGGATAGAGAATAAGACAGAAAATACGTTATTGTCTCTATATAAATCCATGGTACGTTCACATCTTGAATACGGCAGGCACATGTGGTTGCCTCATCTCAAAAACTATATTGAAAAAAGTTCAGAAAAGGGCAACAAAAATGGTTAGGGGTTTGGAATGGGTCCTATATAAACAGAGATTAAAAAGACTGGGACTTTTCAGCTTAGAAGAGAGGACACTAAATGGGGAATATGATAGAGGTCTATACAATCATGACTGGTGTGAAGAAAGTGAATAAGAAAGTTATTTACTTGTTCCCATAACACAAGAATTAGGAGTCACAATGAAATTAATAGGTAGCAGATTTTAAACAAACAGAAATTTTTCTGTGCCAACACAGTTAACCTGTGGAACTCTTTGCCAGAGGATATTGCTAAGACCAGGACTTTAATAGGGTCCAAAAAAAAAAAAGCTAGATAAATGCATGGAGGTTAGATCCCTCAATGGCTATTAGCTATGATGGGTAGGAATGGTGTCCCTAACCTGTTTGTCAGAGGCTGGGAATGGGTGATAGGATGGGATCACTTTACCTCAGGAGAGGACCATTGTGACTTGGCTGGAGGGTGAGCTGTGATGAGGTGCTGCAACTCCTGAAGACTAGGACAGCAGGCCAAGAAATGTCAAGAAGAGGTCGTCAGGCTGAAAGCTGAGCCCCATAGTGGCCAGGAGGAGGGGCTTCTATCAAGTGGTGAATCTCATGATGACAGGATCTAGTCTCTGTAAACCCAAGTTGAGTGGCAGGTAGTAATTACAAGGCCCTCTCTATATTCTTTAGTAATAGATTCCTGAATATGCTGCTTAATTATTTTGCCTATGATTTATGTCAGGCTGGCAGGCCTATAATTACTCAGGTTATACAGTTTAATTACTGGAAGCACATTAGCTTTCTCCCAGTCTTTGGGACAGCCCCAATTTTCTGAGATGTAGTGAACATCAGTAATAGTTCAGCAAGGTCCCCAGCCAGGACTTTTAAAAGTCTTGGATGGAAGTTATCCAGGTCTGGTGACTTAAAAATATCTAACATTGGTAACTACTGTTATCATCTTAGGACTCTCTGAAAAATATATTAGGAGCAAAAATGTGTTATCGTCCTTAACTCTGCTGGCAATAGAGTTCACCTTGAGTCCTTTGGCTTCTCTTATCAATTTTCTACAGACTTAACTTCTGATTTCTATTCCTTACTATCCACCTTCCTTTTCTTCTTTTTCTAATATATACAATTTCTATTACTGACTTCACTTCCCTTTAAGTTAGATTGGTAGTTTAGCTAGTGTGGTCTTTCTCCTTGATTGTGACTTCATTGGGTATCTAGTGAAATGTTCTTAAACGATTCCCAATTCTCTTCAAAGACCAGAGTGGGGTTGTGGCTAGACAAGGGATGCTGGATGAGGTGATGAGGGTTATCTTACGGGGGGGAGGGAGGTAAGATGGGAACATTTGTGACTGGATGAGAGGGGGTGGAAGGAGCAATGTTTTTAGCTGAGTTGGGAGGACGGGTGAGGCACTTTGTGTCTTCATCTACAGAGCAGAGTCCCAGCCCCAGTGACCACCAGTACTGCGCAAGGGGACATGTGCCCTTGCCCAGCGGCTGTAGGAGCAGTTCCTGGCAGCTCAGTCCCTGGCTGTTCCACAGGCGAGATGAAAAGGAAACTGAAAGAACACACCCTCCTGCATGTGCAATAACAAGGAAGGGCAGGGAGGTGTCCTCAGCAGTCACTGAACCTGTGCCCAGGAGCTCCAGTGACAGGGAACAGCCACAGGAGGAGGGGGGCCCCCTCAATCCTGACCCACAGGCTCCCCCTTCAGGCTGCTGCTCCCTGTTTTCTGTTCTCCCAGGAGCAGCTCCTTGGCAGCAGGGAGGAGACCAGGGCAGACCCTGGCTGCCGCACCCATCCCTGCTCCAGGGCCCTCCCCATCCCCACAGCTCCACCTGTGGAGCCGGACCCACGGAGAGCAAATTGAAAGAAGTGTTTTTACTAAACCAAAATCGACACGGGGCCGAGCAGAGAGCAGGGGCAAAGGCAGCGATGGCCAGAGGGCATGCTGGGAGAATGAGGCCTAAGGCAGTGGGGGGAAGGAGGGGAGGGGAAACTGAGGCAGGAGTGAATCCCGCGGAGCTGGTGGGGTTTCCAGCTGCCCTTTCTGCTCAGGGACAGGGGGGCGACGGCCAGGCAAGGAGAAGGGACAGGGCTGGAGCACCAAGTGAACTACCCCTGCCTCCTGACAGCCCTCAGCGCTGCCCAGAGCCTGCCACCCCAGCAGCTAGTTAAACAGCCTGGCCCATCAGGTGCTGCTGCAGCTTTGGCGGGACCAGGAGCTCTGGGGCCTTTAGCATCGCTGGGCCCCAGGGCCCCCCTTGTTGGCGGGTCTGCTCAGGGCTACCCCCCAGCGAGAGATGGCGCTGCACCTCCCGGGCAATGCACCACAGCCGAGGTAGGCACCGATGTGGGAGGCCACAACTGGACTCCCTGGGGGAGCAGATAGCTGGGTTGGGGGGGTCTTTCCATGGCATTCCCCACCACCACCAAACCATCTCCTTAGGAGACACGCAGGGGGGCAGCTCAGAGAAATGGCCGAGGCTCCCTCCCCAACAGCCCAGCACCCGGAGAGGGGGCAGCCAGAGCTGGGCTCCGAGGGGCAGGAGCCCCCAGGGGTGGGATGAAGGGAGAAAAACCCCGCTCCCAGGTAGACAGAGACGAAGGAAGCGTCTTCAACCTCTGCAGAGGGGCCAGAGGCCTAAGAGCAGCCAGGCCTCCTCCCGCAGGTCGTCAGGCACCCTGGGAGCTGCATGGGGCTGGGGGGCTGGGCCAAGCCGGCCTGACCTGCCCCTCACTGCAGGGAGCAGGTGCCCTTGCGCTGGATCTGGGAGGCAGCCGCCAGCAGCCCCAGTTTGCGCTGGCTGTAGGGGGGGTAGCGCGGGGAGTTCAAGGCCTCCAGGCCCGAGCTGCGCAGGACGCAGGCGCGCTGGTGAGTGAAGGTGTCGAAGCCGAACTTGCCGTGGTACGAGCCCAGCCCGCTGTTCCCTACAAAGAGAGCACGGCTCGGACACAGGGCAGGGCCCAGCGCCCCCCCCCCCCACCCCGCCCGGGTACGACCCCAGCCCACGGCCCTGCCCCCCGCCTGGCTCAGACACGCTCAGGCGCAGGCCCTAGTCCCACCGGAGGAGGCACAGAGGAGAGGCGGGTTCCTGGGGCGCGGCTGCAGCCCCCAGCTGTAGCCCAGCGTGTGCACCGTGCCCTGGGCAGAGATGCTGGGCCCTGCCCCAGCCTGTGTCCCTGCAGGCAGCTATCTCAGGGGGAGGCCGCGCACTGGCCAGAGCTGCGCAGGGCAGCGACGGCGGCTTAGAGCCAGGCCCTGACGTGCTACGGCCCAGCCTGGGGCTCCATGGCAGGCAGGCCTCTTCCCCAGGCCCAGGACCCAGCGCCCCCAGGGGCTCGGCCTCAGGCTGGGGGCCCGGACGTACCAATCCCTCCAAAGGGCAGCGAGGGCAGCGTCATGTGCATCATGGGGTCATTGGCACCAAACCCGCCGCTGCTCGTCTGCTCCAGCACCCGGTGCACCACCTGGGGGGCACAGGAGAGAGATGCGGGATAAAGCAGAGCCACCGTCCCCGGAGACTGGCCGGGGGGCACCTGCAAACGCTGCCCCCTCCTCGCCCAGGAACCGGTCCCAGCAGGGAGCCCCAGGCCTTGACCTCGGGCTGGGCCCCCACCTTGCTGTCAGCGGCGAAGACGTACACGGCCAGCGGCCGCTCCCGGCTGTTGATGAAGGCGATGGCTTCGTCCACGCCGGGCACCGTGACGATGGGCAGGACGGGCCCGAAGATCTCCTCCTGCATGGCCGGCTCCGACGGCTGCACGTCCGCCAGCACCGTGGGGGCTACGAGGGGGGGGGGGAAGGGGAATCACTCCACAACCAGGGGCATGTAGCTCCCCTCCTCCACCACGGCTCTGCCCCCTCCAGCCCTGCCCCGCCCCAGAGCTCCCCACAGGCCCTGCCCTGCCCCCTCCCTACCTCCCAGACTCACTTCTGCACCATCTGGACTCCACACCCTGCCTGGAGCCTCAGCCCAGCGCCCTGGCGTGTGAGACCCCAGAGCCCCGCGCCCTGGCGTGTGAGACCCCGGAGCCCCGCGCCCCGGCGTGTTGAGACCCCGGAGCCCCGCGCCCCGGCGTGTTGAGACCCCGGAGCCCCGCGCCCCGGCGTGTTGAGACCCCGGAGCCCCGCGCCCCGGCGTGTTGAGACCCCGGAGCCCCGTGCCCCGGCGTGAGACCCCGGAGCCCCGCACCCTGGCGTGAGACCCCAGAGCCCCGCGCCCTGGCGTGTTGAGACCCCGGAGTCCCGCGCCCTGGCGTGTTGAGACCCCGGCGCCCCGCGCCCTGGCGTGTTGAGACCCCGGCGCCCCGCGCCCTGGCGTGTTGAGACCCCGGCGCCCCGCACCCTGGCGTGAGACCCCAGAGTCCCGCGCCCTGGCGTGTTGAGACCCCGGAGTCCCATGCCCTGATGTGTGAGACCCCGGAGCCCCGCGCCCCAGCGTGTTGAGACCCCGGAGCCCCGCGCCCCGGCTTGTGAGACCCCGGAGCCCCGCGCCCTGGCGTGTTGAGACCCCGGAGCCCCGCGCCCTGGCGTGTTGAGACCCCGGAGCCCCGTGCCCTGGCGTGTGAGACCCCGGAGCCCCGCGCCCCGGCGTGAGAGACCCCGGAGCCCCGCGCCCCGGCGTGAGAGACCCCGCAGCCCCGCGCCCCGGCATCAGAGACCCCGGAGCCCCGCGCCCCGGCGTCAGAGACCCCGGAGCCCCGCGCCCCGGTGTGTGAGACCCCGGAGCCCCGCGCCCTGGCGTGTGAGACCCCGGAGCCCCGCGCCCTGGCGTGTGAGACCCCGGAGCCCCGCGCCCTGGCGTGTGAGACCCCGGAGCCCCGCGCCCTGGCGCCGGGGCCCTCACCGATGTAGCGCTCCTGCTCGTCCGTCTGCCCCCCGAGGGCCACGCGCCCGCTGCCCAGCAGGGCCCGGACGCGCTGGAACTGCCGGTCGCTGACGAGGCGGGCGAAGTCGGGCGAGGCCCGGGGGTCGGGGCCGTAGAACTGGGCGATGGCGCGGCCCAGGGCGGGCAGCAGCTTCTCCTGCGTCTCCGGGCTGCACAGCACGTAGTCGGGGGCGACGCAGGTCTGGCCCGCGTTGAAGCAGCGCCCCCACACCAGCCGGTTGGCCACGCTCTGCAGGTCGCCCCCCTCGGCCACGTAGCAGGGGTTCTTGCCCCCCAGCTCCAGCGTCAGCGGCGTCAGGTGCTTGGCCGCCGCCGTCATCACGATCCTGCCCACCTGGGGGCCGCCTGCGTAGGTGGGGGGACCGGACGTATCAGGGGCCTTGGGACACAGGCAGCCACGGCCTCGCCCAGGAGGGGGACGGACCCAGCCTCTGGCGGCGGCTCCAGTCACCCCCAACCCCACGTTCAGGGGCCTCAGGGCTCAGTGTCCCTCAGCCCCCGACACCCCTCCTGGCCCAGTCAGGGGACGCCCAAGGGGCTGAGTGTGTGTCCTGGCACTGGGCTCCGGGGCAGCCCCTGAGGGAGCGGAGCCAGAGCACTCTGGGGGGTGGAGATGCCCCCTGGAGTGGCGGGGGGGGGTCCCTGGGGGCTGGGGACGTACCAGTGTAGAAGATGTAGTCGAACTTGTTCTCCAGCAGCTGGGTGGTCTCCGCGGGGCCGCCGGTCACCACGGCAAAGCAGTCCTGCAATGGGGGGAGTGTGGGGTGACCCCGTCCTGCCCCCTTGGCTCTGCCCAGCCCCGCTAATCCCTGTTCTGCCCCCATCTCTCTGGCTTCCAGCACTGGCTGGTCCCTGGGGGAGGGGTGCAGGGGGCAGCTCTGGTTGGGGGAGGGTTACTGGGGAGGCGACACGGAGGTGGGGTGGTCGCCTGGGCTGAGGGGTGAGAGGGGCCGTGGGGCCGGGGTTCACTGTAGTGGAAGGCGCCAGCGTTCAAGCCCTGCTCTGACTTTCATAACTGCACTGGCAAAGCCCGGAGGGGCTGGGAGCTGCCGGCCGTGGCCGCGGGGGAGCTGTGCACTGCCGGGCCCTGGTGCCGCCGGCGGCTCCTTACCTTGTCCAGGTAGCTGGGCAGCATCTCCGCCACCAGCTTCTCGGTGCAGCTGCTGATCTCGGAGGGCTTGATGATGACACAGTTCCCTGGGGGCAGGCAGGACGTCACCCTGCAGCACAGACCCACCCCCCGCCCCCATGCAGCACATTCCCCCCAGGGCCTCTCTGCAGCACCTGACCCGCCTCTGGGGCTCTGCAGGGAGGGGTTCCTGGGGACACCCCAGGAGCCTCATCTGGGGCTGGGGAAAGCTCTGGGGGGTATGTGCTGCCTGGGGGGGCCCTGCCCCAGAGCACACAGGCACCGTGCTGGGGGTGGGCTCTGCCTGGGGCAGGCTCTGGCCGGGGTGGGGGGTCGGTGCCCGGGGTCCCTCACTCACCAGCCGCGATGGCCCCGACCAGGGGCACCAGGATGAGGTGCAAGGGGTAGTTCCAGGGCCCGATGATCAGCACCACCCCATAGGGATCCTTCCGGATGAAGGCCGTGTCCAGCCGAGTCACCTGCAGGGGAGCCTCTCGTCAGGGGCTGGGGCAGTGGGTCCCAGGCTGGGGGAGGGGAAGGAGCCGGGCCGGGGGATGGGAGCCCTGGCTCGGCCGTGGGGCGACGTCCCAGCTCTGCACTGGGTGCTTGTTCCCGTCCAGCCCAGACTCAGGCTGGGGGGGTGTTTCCTCCCCCTCCCCACTCAGCCCCCCAGGGTCCCCTCCCCGCTCAATCCCCCAGGGTCCCCTGCCCGCTCAGCCCCCCAGCACCCCTCCCCGCTCAGCTCCCCAGGGTCCCCTCCCTGCTCAGCCCCGGGCCCGTCTCCCCATTACCAGGTTCTTCTCCACGAACTCGTCCTTCATCCAGCTGGCCAGGCTGTTGAGCGCGTAGTTGACCTCGTTCTTGACCAGCAGGATCTCGGAGAGCTCCGCCTCCAGGGGGGGCTGGGGGAGGAGCAGCATCAGCTTCCCCCCCCCCCAGACACACAGTTCGGCCCATCCAGCACCACACCCCCGGGGGGAGGGCGGCGGGGGGCGGGGCATGGCCAGCCCGGGGATGGGGCCAGCCGGGAGAAACTCTCTGAGGTGGGGGCAGAGGGGTGACACCCCCCATCTGAGGGACCCCCAGGGGCAGCACAGTCCCTGGGCCAGAGGGCTCTGGGCTCCTCTCCCGCGCCAGGCTCCCACAGAGCTGATTGGGCACGTGGGGCCTTTTCCCAGCTCCAGGCGGCCGGGAGACACCGACCCATCCCCGCGGGCGATCCCCGGCCTCGGATCCCCTCAGCTCGTCACCTCTGCACTGCGCCCAGCACACGACTGGCCCGGCCAGGGAGCCTCTGAGCTGGGCCGGGGTCAACAGCCCCGCTCCTCGGGCCAGGGGGACTCCCTGCCACCAGGGCACAGCCGGTCTGGGCCAGAGACAGAACGTCCTGTGGGAGCACTCCCAGCCCGGGGAAGGGTCTGCTGGGAGCTAGCGGGCGTCCCGCCTCCCCTTCCACGGGCGAGAGCTGCTGTCACCGGCCTTCACTGACAACCCAGAGCATCAAAGCTATTTAAGCAGACCCTACCAAAACACCCGTCTGCAGACACAGCCCTGCCCCCAGCACAGGAGAGTCACCTTGCTCAGATCACGGCTCAGCCCCTAGCTCTTGGCGGGATGAAGGGGAGGCAGGAACCTGGGCGGACGGGACCCCTGTGCACGTCCTGCTCTCTGTGCTGTGGGAACACCAGGTGCCTCCCCTGTCCTGCAGGGAGACCTGCCCCCACCCTCCCCATGCTGGGCTCGGGGCAGGACCCGCCCGGCTCACCTTGCGCATGTCCGAGGCCATGGCGTCCAGGATGGGCTGCTTCTTGTCATCCAGGAAGCGGCCCAGCGCCTCCAGCTGGGAGACCCGGTGCTCAGCGCCGCGAGTCTTCCCCGCCAGCCAGGCAGCGCGCAGGCCGCTCACCAAGCCCGCGTAGGGGTTCATGCTGGGGGAGGGGGCAGGTCAGCCTGTGCTGGGGGACCCAGAGCCTCTGCCCCATTCCTGGCTCGCCAGCCCCATCCACACAGCCGCTGACCGTCACCAGCACCATAGCCACGGATCCTTTTCCCTGCCCATCCTCATGGCCTCGGAGCCCAAGCCCCCTCCCTCTGCTGCCTCTGCCCATGCCCACAACCTCTGAGCCCCTAATCCCCCCTTCTGCCCCTGCTGATCCTCATGGCCTCTGAGCCCCTAGTCCCCCTCCCCATCCCCACAGTCTCTGAGCCTCTAATTCCTCCAGGTGCCTCTGCCCATCCCTGCAGCCTCTGAGCCCATAATCTCCCACCCCCCACTGCCCCTGCCCATCCCTGCAGCCTCTGAGCCCCTTGATCCCATCCTTCTTCAGAGCCACCAGCCCTGCACCTGGGGTTAGGATGGGGCACAGGCGGGGGGGGGGGCTGCCCCATACCTCTTGTGGGTGCAGAAGGGGAGGGGCGTGGTCCAGTACAGTGAAATCAGGCCCTGGGGGCAGCCCTGACTTGCACACCGTCCCACAACCCTCTTCTGCCCCCTGCCGCCCCATGGAGCAAGCGAGCCCCGCCCCCAGTGTCTGATCGCCCCGCCCCTGCCCGAAGCCCCGCCCCTCTACCTGCGCGCCCCGCCCCCTGCCGATCCCCTCCTAGCCAGGTCGTACCTGGGGCTGATGTTTTGCGAGTGGCGCGGCCCCGCCCCTTTCCTCTTAGGCTGCCGATGATTGGGCGGCGGCCCTGGAGCGGAGGGCGGTGGTTGGCTGGGCTGTGGCCCGGCTGAGCCAGGGGCGGGGCCATGTGGCCTTTCGCTCGCTGGGATTTCCTGCCCCGTGATGCGGCCCCGGCGCCTCCTCCCACCCAGGGGAGAGCCCGGCGGCCGGCAGTGCTGGGGGGGAGGGGCAGCGGGGAGCCAGGACTCCTGGGTTCTATCTCTGCTGGGGGGGGGGCAGTGGGGTCTAGTGGTTAGAGCAAGGGGGGGCAGTGGGGAGCCAGGACTCCTGGGTTCTATCTCTGCTGGGGGGGCAGTGGGGTCTAGTGGTTAGAGCAAGGGGGCAGCGGGGAGCCAGGGCTCCTGGGTTCTATCTCTGCTGGGGGGCAGTGGGGTCTAGAGGTTAGAGCAAGGGGGGGCAGTGGGGAGCCAGGACTCCTGGGTTCTATCTCTGCTGGGGGGGGGGGGGGCAGTGGGGTCTAGTGGTTAGAGCAAGGGGGGGCAGTGGGGAGCCAGGACTCCTGGGTTCTATCTCTGCTGGGGGGCAGTGGGGTCTAGTGGTTAGAGCAAGGGGGCAGCGGGGAGCCAGGGCTCCTGGGTTCTATCTCTGCTGGGGGGCAGTGGGGTCTAGAGGTTAGAGCAAGGGGGGGCAGTGGGGAGCCAGGACTCCTGGGTTCTATCTCTGCTGGGGGGCAGTGGGGTCTAGTGGTTAGAGCAAGGGGGGCAGTGGGGAGCCAGGACTCCTAGGTTCTCTCTCTGCTGGGGGGCAGTGGGGTCTAGTGGTTAGAGCAAGGGGGTAGTGGGGAGCCAGGACTCCTGGGTTCTATCTCTGCTGGGGGGCAGTGGGGTCTAGTGGTTAGAGCAAGGGGGGGCAGCGGGGAGCCAGGACTCCTGGGTTCTATCCCCGCTCTGCCCTGCGGATGTTGAGTGCACCGATTTATCATCCCATTGGTGTCCCCATCAAGTGTGACCCTGTGGCCACTGAGTCCCGGCTGTCAGGGGGAGGGCCCCTATATGGACCCGCCTGGCCTGTGCCGTGTGTTGGTTTGGCTGGGAGGAGATGCTGCCAGTGGGTGCTCTCCCCAGTGCCATGCTCGGAAGTGCTACCACTCCCCTCCTACCCCACCCCTAATCCTGCTGGGGACCCAGCTGCAGCCAACAGGGCTTGGCCTGGGCCCCCTTTGTGTGTGGAGGGGAGAGATCTGGCTGCCCCAAGCCTTAAACCTGCTAGTCCAACCATTTGGCTCCCTGACCGCTGCGGTGACCCACAGAGCTTGGTGTCTCTAGGCGCTCGGCCGCTCACCCAGCAGCTTTGGAATCCATCTTTCCTGTGTCGCTGCCCACGGGCACTTTCCCTGGGGTGTCTTGGTGTGTGGTCATGTTGTTACCCTGGGAAGTGTTGGTGGCATCCATCAAGTGTGTCTTTGATCTACAATCATAGACCTGGTTAAAGCCAAGGGCTGTGCTAAGCACCTGCCATTCAGGCCAAAGGGATGGAGCAATTAAATATCCCTTTGAGTCGTGATAGCTGGAAGCACCAGGAAGTTGCTGCCCAAGGCAATGGAGCTCACAGCAACGCTAATCACAAGCTAAGGGGTTTCCCTAGGATTGAGTGCCTCATGCCCTGCATTTGCAAGGGGGAATTGATTGGTTGTGAGCAAAAAGAGCAGCCAGACAGTGGGAGGCGCAGTGGAGGAAGCAGAGACCGGGCTGCCTCTGGCCAGGGTGTTGGCTGCAGGGCCAGATGTTGATTGCTGAGCAAGGGACCTGCCTCCTGTTTGTTGGGCACAGGGGACTCCAGCTGTGTTCTTTGGGGGGGAGGGGAACAGGATTGCAGCGAGGAGCAACCCTGACGCACAGGGTCCATTTCTGCTTCTAATGGAAACAGCCTGGCTCTGAACGAACTGCTGCAGCCAAAGGGGCGACACTGTTTCCAGCTGCAAAGGGAAGAGGGAATGTCCCCCGCGTGCTGCACCAGGCAATGGGGAGGGGTGCCTTGCCAGGGTTCAGCATGTGAAGGGTTAACCGTGGGTCCCATAGCTGGGCAGAGCAGAGGCCGTGCATGCTGGGAGTTCCCTTGGGCTAGAAACCTTGGCACAGCCCACCTGGACGGAGAGGCCAGGTGGAGGCTCTGCCCAGGGGTTACCCGCTGGAGGCGAAAGGGGTCCCTTGTATGTGCACTGCCAGGGGTGCAGACCCTGCCCCACCCACCCCTGGGAGACTGGAGCTACTGCTCGGTTCCGAGAAGTTTTGCAGGGAGCCAGGCCTATCCTGATTTCCCCAGCTGTTCAGGGGGTCACTTCCTTCCCCATCCCAGAGGAAAGGGCACCCCAGGCCGCAGCCACACTGGTGACACTGCACCCTGGGCATCCTCGGCTACTGCCCCACACCCCCCTGCTCCTCCCCGGCGTTTGCCAGCCAGAAGGAGAGCAGCTGCCTCCAGCTGCCTGGCTCCTGCCATGACTCCATCGATTGCTCCAGCCTCCATCAGGAGCGGGGAATTAGCCAGGCCTCAGAGCGGAGCATACGGGACCTCGGGCACCCTACGGTAGAGAAGGAGGTGACTGGCCGTGCTCAGGGGAGGGCGGCGGTGGGCATGGAGGAGCACAGAGAAACACTCGGCCTCTGGCGCTCACCAGGCTCAGGAGGGAGATCAGGGGACCTATGCGGGTGCAGTAGCAGCCCTGCAGCGATGGGGTTTGGTCTCAGGATTAGCATACTATACCCAGCACCCTGCCCACTCACGTTCCCAGGCACGGGGAACTGGCCCAACCTGTTGGAGCTGCCAGCCAGCCTCTCTGCCTGGGGCTAGGGGTGCTGCACACACCCCAAGGAAGGGATGAGCCCAACAGCTTCTCCCAGACAGATCTGAGCAGCGAGAGGGGACGTGTAGACCCAGGAGTCCCCAAGCAACCACCTCTGGTTTCCCCATCCAGTTCAGGTGACTGGAAGCTCACCCCCAAGGAGAGCAGCTGGGAACCACAGTCATCTGTCAGCTCCCTCCCTGTCCTGTGCCTCTCCCCTGTCCCAGGGCTGGTCCTCACAGGCCCCAATCCTGAGTCTGAGAAGATTTGCACCGAGGTAAGTGTCTCCCGCCCCCTCCCTGTACCACCCACCGTGGTACGTCCCCAGAATTTAAATCCGCTTCTGTGCCAGATGACAGGAGAGTAGGTGGCATGACACCAATTTTTAAAAAGGCTCCAGAGGAGATCCTGGCAATTGTGGGTCAGCCTGATGTCAGCACCTGGCAAACTGGTTGAATTATAGCAAAGAAGAGAATGATCAGACACATAGATGAACGCGATTTGTTGGGGAACAGCCGGCATGCGTTCTGTAAAGGGCAATGATGGCTCACTAATCTACCAAGATTCTCTGAGGAGGTCAACAAGCGTATGGATAAGGGGCTATCGTGCACTTAGATTTCCAGAAAGCCTTTGATAAGATCCCTCACCAAAAGCCCTTAAGCGAAGTGGCCATGGGGTAAGAGGGAAGGTCTTCTCCAGGATCAAGAACTGGTTAAAAGACAGGAAACAAAGGGCAGGGATAAAAGATCAGTTTTCAAAATGGGGAGCAGGGAAGAGTGGTGTCCCTCAAGGATCTGTCGTGGGACCAGGACAGGTCAACATATTCATTGATGATCTGGAAAAAGGCGTAAGCAGCGAGATGTCAAACTGTGGAAATGATAGAAAACTACTGCGGATCGTTAAGTCCAAAGGGTTGCAAGAGGACAGTACAAAACTGGGTGAGTGAGGAACAAAATGGCCGATGAAATTCAGTGGTGATAAGTGCAAAGTAATGCATATTGGAAACCATAATCCCAACTATACATAGAAAATGGTGGGGTCGAAATTAACTGCGACCCCTCTAGAAAGAGATCTTGGAGTCATCATGGAGAGATCTCTGAAAATACGTGCTGCATCAGTCATAAAAGCTAAAGAAACGTCGGGGATTATTGAGGACGGGATAGAAAATAAAACAGAAAATATCACATTACCGCTATATAAATTCCTGGCACACCCACATCTTCAGCACTGCGTGCAGATGCGGTTGCTTCATCTCAAAACAAAACAAAAAACAAACCCGGGAATTGGTAAAGGTCCAGAAAAGGGCAACAAAAATTATTAGGGGTTTGGAACAGTTTCTGTATGAGGAGAGATTAACAATTAATAACACTGGAACTTTGCAGCCTGGAAAAGATACAACTAAGGGAGATACGATAGAGGTCTATAAAATCATGACTGATGTGGAGAAAGTAAATAAGGAAGTATTATTCCTTTATATAACAAAAGAACTAGGAGTCACCCAATGAAATTAATAGGTAGCAGGTTTAAAACAAACAAAAGGAAGTGTTTCTGCACACAACACAAGGTCGACCTGTGGAACTCCTTGCCAGAGGATGTTGTGAAGACCAGGACTTTAACAGAGTTCAAAAACTAGACGAATGCATGGAGGTTAGGATCATCAATGGCTACTAGCCAGGATGGGTAGGAATGGTGTCCCTGGCCTCTGTTTGTTGGGGCTGTGAGTGGGTAACAACCAGGAGGGATCACTTGATTGTCTGTGCTGCATCCCCTGCAGAGCAGCCAGGGTGGGGAGGAGCCACCGCCCTCTGGGCACCCTGCCTCTCTTACGCCTCTTGAGACTCTGAGGGGGTGTTGGCAGCACAGCCCGACATCCCTGCGTGGGTCTATGACCCTTGCATCCTGAGTGGATCCAGCCTGACGGCCACCCTAGCAGGAGGAGCAGGGCCAGTGTTGCCCTTTCCATGGGGGAAACTGAGGCACGGAGCCAGGAAGGGGCTGGCCTGTTATTCAGGCACAGGGATGGGACTCAAGGCCTGGGCTCTCTTCTGGAACCTCTGCCAGCCCTGGCTTTCTGTGGGCACCGCTTCTCATACAGCGGGGAGGGGGGAGGTAGCCCTGCCCCACATGCGTGCCTGTGGCCATGGGGAAGGGGCACAGCCCAGCTCAGGGACAGGGCCTTAGCTAGTCCTCAGGTCACCATCCCAGGGATGGGTCCAGTGCCCAAGGCTTAATCACAAGCCCCTCCTGGGACCTCTTCTGGGATCTCTGCCAGTCCTGGATTTCTGTGGGACCGGAGGCAGGGGGGCAGGAGGCTGCCCAGGGCCCAGCCACACCAGGACCCCCCCAGAGTATTGCCGGACCCCATCTACAGGCCCTGACGCCCCCCACACGGGACCACCAGGAGATTCTGTGACTCCAACTCAGGGCTGGATCAGAGCAGGCACCTGCTAGAAGGGAAAAGCCCCTTATCTCATTCCCGCCCCTGAACCCAGCCAGCCCCCTGCCCCGGGGCTGGATCAGAGCTGGGCCCCATAGAGGGCTGTTCCCGGCTGGGTACCCCGCTGTGCGCTCAGCGAGGGGCCTGTACCTGAGGTGCTGTCTGTGCACTCCAGGGCGGGGGGCGGTCGAGGAGGGCGCTCAGCGCGTCGCTGGCTTCTCTCAGGGGTTGCCTCCGACTCAGCAGCGTTGTTTGCTCGGTGCTGCACCCCTGCCAGTGCCTGTGGGCGGCTGGCAGCCAGCTGGGGCTGAGCAGGCAGGGCGGGACGGCTCCCCGCCTCCATGGAAACACACAGTGGGGGGGGGAAAGTGTGCAGCTGGGCAGGGCCTTGGAGATGGGGGGAGGACTGCCGGGGGGGCGGTGAGCACTCCAGAGAGCTGGGCCCAGCTGCACCGAGCTGCCTCACTGACACCCACCACAGCCACGCAGGAACCTGGGGAACACTGCCCCCCCAGAACCCAAGAGCCCCCTCTCCCATGCCCCCCAGGACCCTGCCTTGGGAGCACCCTTAGAACCCTGCACTGGGAACCCCCCTCCCCACACTCTGCCCCCTCGGGATTCTACTTTGGGAACCCCCCTCACACAAGCCCCAGGACCCTGCCCTAGGAACCCCCCCTCACGCTGCCCCCCCAAACCTCCCTCCCCTCACACACCCTCCATGGGACCTGCCCAATGGGTTGACTCTCCGGGCCTCAGGCGGATTCCCACCCATCAGCCAGGGCCAGATTCCCACAACCCCACACCCTAATAATCTCATCGAATCCCGTGTGGGAGGTGGCGTGGCCGGCGCTGGGGGGGGGGAGGGGGAGCAGGCTCTCGAAGCACAGGGCTGAGCTTTGCTCATTTTCTCCTTTGAAATACACAGAGAGGGGCTCTGGGCTGTCCCCGTCTCCCCCACCAGAGGGGTCCTTGGGGGTCCCTGTTCCCCAAGGTGCAAGAGGGCAGGACCGATGGCTGGGGGCAGCAGGGGGCAGGTTAGTGCCCCAAGGTCAGAATAGGAGCAGGGCAGCTGGAGGGAACTTGAATTTTGTTACGGACTGAGCCCCGCTCTTGCTGCTGCCCCAGGCACCTGGCAGATGGGGTCACACAAACACATGCACACACGTGCACACCCCCATGCAACCAAGCATCCCCCACGCCTGTCCCCCAGACACACACTTGTGCATGCCCTCACTTCTGGCCCCACATCCAATCAGGCATCCCCCACGCCTGGGCACGCCCCCACACCTGTCCCCACCACACATACCTAGGCACACTGCCCCACCTCTGTGCCCACAAAACCACACACGCACTTCAGACACATACCTGCGGCCATACCCCCAAGTTCTCCCAACACCAGGGGCGTCCAGCCCTTTTGTGTCTAATGCAGAGGGTGGAAGGGGCTGGCTGGGCACGGGGAAGCCAGCCAGGCAGGCAAGCTGTGTGCTGTCCCTCGCTGGGCTGCCAGCCCAGGTTTGTCAGGCTCAGTAGCTGGGCCCAGCCCCTCTGCTCGGCTGGCTGGCCAGACTGCCGGCGAGCTGCCCACGCCGGTGCCCTCCTGCGCAGCGGGAACGGGCAGCGCCTGCCAGGAGAGCCGTGTGGCAGGAAGCCGTGGGAACCGCAGGGCACATCCCCGACAGTGGGAACAAAGTGGGAGCGATCGAGTTACCGAGGGGCCTCTAGTGCATCCCGGCCCCCTGCCACTCATCGCCTGGGCACAGGGCCCACGCTGGCTGCATGGCCACCCTAGCACTGCCCCCGCCAACCTCCCCCGCCCAGCCGAGGCGCCGCTGCAGAGGCTTTCCCTGGTGGGGTCCCCCCATCGCGGCATTCGCCCGTCTCCTCCTTGGCACCGTCCCGGCAGCGAGCTCCCACTCCTCCTGCTGGGGGAGCAGAGACTCCGCCATCAGCTCCGGCGCCGGGGAAGTCTGGGCGCCGGCGCTCAGCCCCCTGGCCCGTACCTCCTCGCCGCTGAGCCCACAGGGAGGCCCCGCTTCCTGCTGGGCTGGCCCAGGACCAGCCACCTGCTTCACCTGCCGGCCTGGCTACCGGTTGGATGGCTGCCTGAAACCCACGGAGCTGATTGGCCGTGCCATGGCAGGGGGCGGGAAGCAGCACTCAAGTGCCCATCTAGCCCAGTGCCCCAGGTGGCTGCTTCAAGATGCTTGCAGGTAAGTGCCAGTGGCCCATGCCCTGCTAAGCCCCTGTCCTTGGTGCCATCTAGTGGCAGGGAGTTCCAGAGGTTATTCCCCCCCCCCGCAAGTGTGAAACCCTCTGGATCTGTTTGGCTGCTCCAAGGTGACAATGGCTGAATTTTCTGCCCCTCCTTTGAGTGCTCCCTGCACTGAAGTTATCTAAACACCCCTAATGTTAACCCTCTAGTGCTCCACCGCCACAGCCACCGCCAGCCTCCCCTCTCACCACACCCACCCTCGGAGTCCCAGCAAAAGCACACCCCAGCCCCACCCCATCACTGCCACCTCAAGAATTCCTCGCTGTGCTCACCCGCTGGGTGACACCGAGCACGGGGCCTCGCCACCTCTGGGGCCATGCAGGGTGCCCCCCCCCCGCCAGGAGTGGGAGGCTGGCTGCTCCTCGCCCCATGTGCGTACCTGCCTCGGGGTGGGGGGGGAGGGATCCAGCCCTGGAAGCTGCTGTCTCACCCAGACTGTAGAGGGCTCCGCACCCCTAGAGCGTAACGTTTGGAGGTGGGGGGAGAGAAGCCAGCTGGGGGAGAAGCTGGCTGTCGGCACTTTTGGGAGCAGGGGCAGGAAGACTCTGGGCATGGCCTGCGGTAGGGGGGGCAGAAATGCTTTGAGATGCCCCCCCCCCTTGCATTGTGCTGCCCCTAAGGGCTGGACTGGGAACAGCAGGGTCACTGGGTGCAGGACGGTCACGGTCCAGGGCCCGGGGAGCAGACGAAGCCACAACACCGGCCAACGGCTGGGAGCGGGAGCTAGACAAACGCAGGCTGCAAATAAGCTGCATATTTTTAAGGGGGAGGGTCATTCGCTGGTGAAACAGTTTCCCCAGGGCTGTGGTGGAATCCCTATCACGGGCCAGGCCATGTGTCAATCAAAGCGGGATGTTACCCTCCAAGTGATTGGGGGCAGGGCTAGCCGGACTAGCTGGTCACAGTGAACCCTTCTGGCCTTGGAAGTATGAATCTGCCAGCCTATTGTGTGGCTCCCTGCTAATGGCTGGGTCACAAAGGGTAACAGCCCGCTACTGCAGTCAGCTAGTGCCGCTCCTCTGGGAGCGCAGGTGCCGGGGTCCATGCCGCAGGCTCTGGGCTCACACCCCGGCTGCCAGGCCACGTGGTGGTAGGGCCGAGGAGTTGCTGCAGGCACTGGGCTGTGCAGCTGCGGTAGGGGTTGGTGCAGCTACCTCTGGTGGAATTTCTCCCCTGAATGTTGCTTTTAGGAAACGCCACATGGACAGGACATGGCAGAGATGGCCCCAGGCTGCACACGGGCATCAGGAGATGGCAGCAGGCCAGGCATTCCCCTTGTGCAATTGCACGTTGGTAGTGTGTAATCACAGGGTTCCCGGCCCGGGCAAATTCATTCGGTGCAAAGCAAGGCCAGGAAGGGGGCTGCTGGTAGAACGCGCTGGAGGCACGGACCGCTGGGTGGGTCTCTGGATGGTCCCTCCGGCGCGGAACACCTGTGGGTCTGTGCAGCATCCCTGCAGTGCATGGGGCCCTGCCTCGCTCCCTGCACCAGCCAGAGCCTGCCCCGGAGGGGAAGTGAGAATGAAACCCGGGGGCTCTTCTGCCAGAGGCAGCCCCGGAACAGGAATTTGACTCACTTCAGAGAGGGAAGTTGGGACACGTGAAAGCTGCCGAAGCCGCGCGGTGTCAGGCGGGAGAGCTGCTCCCGCCCGCTGCGAATGGCTGGCCTTTGGGCCCTGCTGAATGCACCTGCAGCTGCCCTGGAGGCAGCGTGGCAGGAATTTCCCACTGTCCTTTGGAGCTGCTCCCCTCCCAGCAGGCCATGGGGCAGCAGCACAGACCCTTGAAGTGGCCAGCAAGGGCTGCCTGGAGCAGCTGGGATGTGTCGGGGGGAGGGGTGCCAAGGCCCTGCCCCTAGTTTTAGCTTCTAGGGCCAGCCCCAGAACAGGTTCCTCCAGGGGCTAGGCTGGGGAGTGCAGGGGCAGGGGGAGGGCTGGGGTGTGGGCAGACAGAAGGGGCGGGAGGCTGGGGGAAGAGACACTGAGCAAGGGGAGATTCAGCGCACGAGGGGGGCAGTGCTGGGGCTAGAGGCCCACGGCTGGGGCGCTGCCAGGGCCAGAGGGGTTGGCATGGCTGTGGTAGGGGAGACAATGAACATGCCAAGCAGAGATGGAGCCTGTGCAATGCAGCTCCCTGCACCAGGCCACTGGGTTTGGGGGAGCTGAGTGGGGGGCGGGGACCCTCGGTCGGCTGTGGGTTTCTAAGCCCCCTGCCTCAGGGCCTGCAGACCTGCTGGGTGCGCTCTCCTGTGCCAGCCGGTCTGCTCGTCATCTCCAGGCTGGAGTAAGGGTCCCTCTGACGGGCGCTGGCTGGACACCCGCTCCGTGAATCTGGCTCCACAGCCCAAGTGGACGCAAGCCTGTAGGGGGCGCTCTCCCCTGCAGGCAGGGCTGGCCCAGTGCCCGAGGTCAGCGCCAGGGGGCACTGTGACAAGGGGATCAGTAGGGGGCGCTCTCCCCTGCAGGCAGGGCTGGCCCAGTGCCCGAGGTCAGCGCCAGGGGGCACTGTGAGAAGGGGTTCAGTAGGGGGCGCTCTCCCCTGGCTGTCAATGCCAAACCAATGCCCCTAGGGGGCGCTGTGCTGCAGGGAGCAGGGACTCAGTAGGGGGCGCTCTCCTCTGCTGCCAGTTTTGCCCCAGGTCAGCTCACGGGGGTGCTGTGCTGAGAACTCTTGGGGGCTCCAGGCTCCAAACGTGGCGAGCTGGTGAGAGGGTCGGGGCTTGCCATGCCCATGCTTTCGAGAAGGGGGAGCTGCAAGCGTCCATGCTGCCCCGGCCCCAGACCTAGGCTGCTCCGGCTCCTTCCCCCTGAGTCAGCCCCACCTTGCTGCCAGAGGATCAGAGTCCCTTTCGCTCCCAGCCCTGATCCCAAATTGACGCCAACACGCTGGGGAGCCAGCAACACCCAGCGCAGGTGCCTCCTTAGCTCTGCCCTGCTGGGTGCCCACCTCAAAGGCCAGGGGGTATTTGCTGGGTGAGTCCTCACTGCTGCCCCTGGGAGGGGGGGGAGTTAAGGAGATGTGGGCAGAGTTAAGGTGATGGGGAGGAAGCGCCAGAGCTGAGTCCCCGCACCAGTGGCAAGTGCCCTTGTGCCATCCCAGTATTCTGGGGCAGGGGCGGTACCTGGATGTCCCTCCCCAGCCAGGCCCTGGGGGCAGGGAAGGAGGGGCGGATCGTATCCCTCTAGCTTCACCCCAAGGGGCAGCCTTGATGGGACCAACAGCGTGGAGGCCCCCTGGGCACGTCCTGCCACTTTAAGAGCTGCCCCCCCCCCCCACTTCCTCATGGCCGAAAGGGGAAGTGTTGCCCGCATCCACCCTCCCCCCCTCCCCGCCTGGCCGGCCCGGAGGCTGCAGGACTCGGCAGCACCATGGAGCCAGGTACCGGGGCTGCCCCTGCCCCCCCCTCCCCGCTGCCCTGCCGGGACCCCGCACCCCCGGCCTCAGCCCCACGTGCGCCCGAAGTTGGAGTCTCCGCTTGGGACAGAATCTGCAGCTTCTCGGGACTTTGTGTCCTCGGAGCTTCCTGACCCCCCCGGCCCGCTCCCGTCGCGGGGGCTGCAGATCGGGACCGAGGGGCACCGGCGGGGCTGGCGGGGGAGAGGGGGGCACTGGTGGGACTGAGGGGGGCAGGGCTGGGCTGGCAAGGGGGCTGTTGAGAGAGAGGGGGCACTAGGGAGTGTGGGGCCCAGGGCTGGACCAGTGGGAGGGAGGGGCACTCGGGGACTGGGGGGGGGCAGGGCTGGGCAGATGGGAGGGGCACTGGCAGGGCTGTGGGGGGTCAGGGCCGGGCTGGCGGGAGGGAGGGGCACTGGGGGGGGGGTTGGGGCTGGGCTGGTGGGAGGGAGGGACACTGGGGGGGGGGGTTGGGGCTGGGCTGGCGGGAGGGAAGGAGAGAGGGACACTGGGGGGGTTGGGGCTGGGCTGGCGGGAGGGAAGGAGAGAGGGACACTGGGGGGGTCGGGGCTGGGCTGGTGGGAGGGAGGGAGGGACACTGGGGGGGTCAGGGCTGGGCTAGCGGGAGGAAAGGAGGGGCACTGAGGGGGTTGGGGCTGGGCTGGCGAGAGGGAAGAAGGGAGGGGCACTGGGGGGGTCGGGGCTGGGCTGGTGGGAGGAAGGGAGGGGCACTGGGGGGGTCCGGGCTGGGCTGGTGGGAGGAAGGGAGGGGCACTGAGGGGGTCGGGGCTGTGGTCTGCTCTTGGTGGCTCTTTCCCCATTCCCCTCTCTGTCCCACGTCTGTCCCTGCAGGTGGCATTGGCAACGCGGCGATGGCGAAGGACCCCGATCTCTACCAGGAGGCTCTGGGCAATGGGGTGGCTGGTGATGTGGCTGGCCTGGATGTGGGGGAGGCTCAGGTGAGCCCGAGGTCCCTGCAGACCCAGGCCGGCTGTGGGCCAAGGGCACCGTCAGTGCTCGCAGCCCCAGGGGCCCCGCCAGGCTTGAGGGTCGCTGGCCGGTTGGAGGGGGAGGGATGGAGATAAGTGTGCCGGCCCCACCGGGGAACAGCCTGCCAGCCAGGCCGGGTTAGGGGCTGACCCTGAGTCTGGGCCTGCCTCCCTCATGGCCCCCTGGTTCTCCTCAGCTGGATGACTTTGTGGGCGCCCACCCCGACTATAACGAGGAGGAGGAGGAGCGCAAGTACTTCCGCCGCAAGCGCCTCGCCGTCATCAAAAACGTGCTGGCCGCCAGCCTGGGCGGGATGCTGACCTACGGCGTCTACCTGGGTATGGCCGCCCGCTGCCCCACACCGGCCCTGCCCCCAACCATCTACCTGGGCATGGCCCTGCCCACTGCCCCACACCGGCCCTGCCCACTGCCCCACACCGGCCCTGCCCCCAAGCATCTACCTGGGCATGGCCCTGCCCGCTGCCCCACACCAGCCCTGCCCACTGCCCCACACCGGCCCTGCCCCCAAGCATCTATCTGGGTATGGCCCTGCCCGCTGCCCCACACCAGCCCTGCCTGCTGCCCCCAAGCATCTAACTGGGCATGGCCCTGCCTGCTGCCCCACACCAGCCCTGCCTGCTGCCCCCAAGCATCTAACTGGGCATGGCCCTGCCTGCTGCCCCACACCAGCCCTGCCTGCTGCCCCCAAGCATCTAACTGGGCATGGCCCTGCCTGCTGCCCCACACCAGCCCTGCCTGCTGCCCCCAAGCATCTAACTGGGCATGGCCCTGCCTGCTGCCCCACACCGGCCCTGCCTGCTGCCCCCAAGCATCTAACTGGGCATGGCCCTGCCTGCTGCCCCACACCGGCCCTGCCCGCTGCCCCCAAGCATCTAACTGGGCATGGCCCTGCCTGCTGCCCCACACCGGCCCTGCCTGCTGCCCCCAAGCATCTATCTGGGTATGGCCCTGCCCGCTGCCCCACACCGGCCCTGCCCGCTGCCCCCAAGCATCTACATGGGTATGGCCCTGCCCGCTGCCCCACACCGGCCCTGCCCGCTGCCCCCAAGCATCTACATGGGTATGGCCCTGCCCGCTGCCCCACACCGGCCCTGCCCGCTGCCCCCAAGCATCTACATGGGTATGGCCCTGCCCACTGCCTCACCCCCTCCTGGCCCCATTTTCTGCTCTTCAGCCTAGCTGAGAAGCTGACTTACAGCATCTACGTGGGTCTGGTTTCCCCCCACCAGTTCTTCCCTTTTAGTCCTACCCAGTGTCCCCTTGCCTGGGCGTGATGCTGAGATATGGTGTCTATCTGCGTACAGATCTCTGTTCTGGGGCCCTCTCCCACTTCCCTCTTGCTGCTGGCTGTTACCCACAGCTTTTCCTCTGTCCCCTCTCCCCTCCCTTCGCAGGTACCTGCTGGAGGGGACTGCCTCTCCACTGCCCCTCCAATCTCAGGGGAGTGTGGGGTGGATGGGGGGCAGATTCTAAGCATCCAAAGCCCTTGGGTAGCAGCCCCCACCCCTTGCCCCTGGTAACTTCCCCCGTCCTTTCCCAGCCGCCCCATCCTGCAGGGGAGGGGCCCCGTGCCTCTGGGTCCAGCCCCCCCAGGTGCTTGTGGGCGCAGGGCAGGATTCACCCTGGCGTGTCCCGTCCCCCCAGGCCTGTTGCAGATGCAGCTGATCCTGCACTATGACGAGACGTACCGGGAGGTGAAATACAGCAACATGGGGCTGCAGGACGTCGACAGCAAGATGCTGATGGGCATCAACGTCACCCCCATCGTGGCCCTGCTCTACACGCCTGTCCTCATCCGGTAGCAGCCCAAGCTGCAGCCCCCCGAGTCCGAGAGCCCAGCCCCTGAGCCAGCCCCCACCCCGGGGCCAGACAGGAGCCAGCGTCCCCTAGAGGGGGAAGGCCCTGTGTCCCATTCCATGTCCCCCTGAGCCACCCCTCCACCGTCCTAGAGCCTGATCGGAGCTGGTGCCCCCTAGAAGGGAGGGGCCCCGCGTCCCATTTCCCGCCCCTCGAGCCAGCGCCCCTGTGATGAAGAGACCCAGTCCCGTCCCGCGAGGCAGACGGAGCCGCCTGGGGGGGCCGGGGCGTAGGGTGCTGCCGCTGACCCGGCTCCCCCTCCCCACGGCTGTGCAGGTTCTTTGGCACCAAGTGGACCATGTTCCTGGCCGTGGGGATCTACGCCCTCTTCGTCTCCACCAACTACTGGGAGCGCTACTACACGCTGGTGCCCTCGGCCGTGGCCATCGGGGTGGCCATCGTGCCCTTCTGGGCCTCCATGGGCAACTACATCACCCGGTGAGCTGCCCCGGGGCAGGGCCCCGCCGGCGGGGAGTGGGAATGGGGGATGGGGCTGGGAGCCCGGGTGTTGGCGTTCCTAGGGAGGGCGGGGGGTGCTGCTGCTTCCGCCCCCTCCCCCCCCGCCCGCCGCACGCTCACGACTGCCCCCCGCAGGATGGCACAGAAGTACTACGAGTACGTGAACTACAAGGAGGAGCATGTGCAGGAGCAGAAGCGCGCCCCTCGCGGTGCCTACAACGCCTACATCATTGCCTTCCAGAGCCTCTTCTACGGCTGCTTCAATGTGAGGGGGGCCGGGCACGGGGGAGCCGGGAGGAGGGCTGGATACGGGGGGCACTGGGGGAGAAGGGAGGGGGGCTGGGCACAGGAGGGGCACTAGGAGAGCAGGGCTGGGGGCTGGGCACAGGAGGGGCACTAGGAGAGCAGGGAGGGGGGCTGGGCACAGGAGGGGCACTAGGAGAGCAGGGCTGGGGGCTGGGCACAGGAGGGGCACTAGGAGAGCAGGGCTGGGGGCTGGGCACAGGAGGAGCACTAGGAGAGCAGGGAGGGGGGCTGGGCACAGGAGGGGCACTAGGAGAGCAGGGCTGGGGGCTGGGCACAGGAGGGGCACTAAGAGAGCAGGGCTGGGGGCTGGGCACAGGAGGGGCACTAGGAGAGCAGGAAGGGGGGCTGGGCACAGGAGGGGCACTAGGAGAGCAGGGCTGGGGGCTGGGCACAGGAGGGGCACTAGGAGAGCAGGGCTGGGGGCTGGGCACAGGAGGGGCACTAGGAGAGCAGGGCTGGGGGCTGGGCACAGGAGGGGCACTAGGAGAGCAGGGCTGGGGGCTGGGCACAGGAGGGGCACTAGGAGAGCAGGGCTGGGGGCTGGGCACAGGAGGGGCACTAGGAGAGCAGGGCTGGGGGCTGGGCACAGGAGGGGCACTAGGAGAGCAGGGCTGGGGGCTGGGCACAGGAGGGGCACTAGGAGAGCAGGGCTGGGGGCTGGGCACAGGAGGGGCACTAGGAGAGCAGGGCTGGGGGCTGGGCACAGGAGGGGCACTAGGAGGAACGGGGAGACACCCCTCCTGCACACACTGACAGGCCGGCCTCCCCTGCTGCCCGTTGCTGTGTTCCAGCTGAGCTTCGTCTGCGCCCAGATGCCCACCCTCTTCTTCCTGAATTCCTACCTGTACGACCTGAACCACACGCTCTACAATGTGAAGAACTGCGGTGAGTGGGCGCCTCCTGCTGGCCGAGGGGCAGCGACCCAGCCAGCGCCTGCTGCCTCCTCCCGCCCCCACGACTGGCCTGGCGCCAGCCTGGCCGCTTCCACTCCCCCTCACCCCAGCACCTCTGGCTTGTCCCCTGCCGGCTGTGACGCGTGTTTGCTCCCCAGGCACGCTGAGCAAAGGCATTCTGCTCGGCTTCAACGCCACCGTGCTGCAGAGCCTGCCACGCAGCATGAACCTCATCATCGTCGAGAGCGTGCTCATGGGCACAGCCTTCCTCTCCATGCTCATGGTATGGCCTGGGGGGGCGGGGCCTTCCTTTCCATGCTCATGGTATGGCCTGGGGGGGGCGGGGCTTCCTTTCCATGCTCATGGTATGGCCTGGGGGGGCTGGGCCTTCCTTTCCATGCTCATGGTATGGCCTGGGGGGGCGGGGCCTTCCTTTCCATGCTCATGGTATGGCCGGGGGGGCGGGGCCTTCCTTTCCATGCTCATGGTATGGCCTGGGGGGGGCGGGGCTTCCTCTCCATGCTCATGGTATGGCCTGGAGGGGCGGGGCTTCCTCTCCATGCTCATGGTATGGCCTGGGGGGGCGGGGCTTCCTCTCCATGCTCTTGGTATGGCCTGGGGGGGGCGGGGCCTTCTTTTCCATGCTAATGGTATGGCCTGGGGGGGCGGGGCCTTCCTTTCCATGCTTATGGTATGGCCTGGGGGGGCGGGGCCTTCCCCTCCATGTTCATGGTATTGCCCGGGAGGGTTGGGCCTTCTGCTCCATGCTAACAGTGCAGACCAGTAGGGGGAGCTCTCAGGATGCTGCCCCAGGTGGGTGCAGTGGGGTCAGGCAGCCCATGGTGGGAGCTGGGCTGGAGCTGGGGAAAGGGGCAGTTGGTGGAGAGGGGGATTGTTCTCCTCAGGGCTATGCCCCCCCCACATCAGCCTGACCCACAGCCCTAGCCGGCTGCACCCATGGCGCCGTTGGGGTGGATCCCTGCCGTGCTGGGCTGCAAGGTCTCCCCTACTCGCCCCCCCGCCCCAGGTGCTGATCCTGTGCGGTTCAGCCTATCGCCCCACGGAGGAGATCGACCTGCGCAGCATCGGCTGGGGCAACATCTTCCAGCTGCCCTTCAAGCACATGCGGGACTATCGCCTGCGCCACCTCTTCCCCTTCTTCATCTACAGCGGCTTCGAGGTGCTCTTCGTCTGCACCGGCTTCTCCCTGGTACGCCCGCGCCCCTCTGCGGATTGGGGGGTGTAAGTGAGGCGTAGGCACAGGCAAGGGGGGGTACAGTGATCTGAGGGGGCTGGGCACAGGCAAGGGGAGTACGGTGCTCTGGGGGCACTGGGCACAGGCGAGGGGGATACAGTGATCTGAGGGGGCTGGGCACAGGCGAGGGGGGTACAGTGATCTGAGGGGGCTGGGCACAGGCGAGGGGGGTACGGTGATCTGAGGGGGCTGGGCACAGGCGAGGGGGGTACGGTGATCTGAGGGGGCTGGGCACAGGCGAGGGGGTGGAGCTGTGTATATCAGGAGGGCAGAGGGAAATGGCAGGGTGGGGTGCATTCACCTGAGGACTGGGAGAGCGAGGGGGCTGGGCCGTGCAGGGGAGCAGGGGTTGGGGGGGAGCCCTGCACTGAGGTGGGGCTGAGGGTGGGGGAGGGGAGCCATGCCACGCTAAGCAGCACCTGCGCCTCCCCCCAGAATTACGGCGTCTGCGCCATCGGCCTGGAGAAGCTGGCCTACATCCTCATGGCCTACGGCTTCTCGGCCGCCGCCTGCTCCAGCCTGGCGCTGTCCATGCTGCGCCTGCCCCGCCAGGCCCCGCTGCTGGCCGGCGCTGCCACCCACGCCCTCCTGCTCATCGGCCTCTTCTGCTGGGAGCCCCGGCACGGCGATCCGTCCCAGGCCCCCCTGCTCTACCTGGTGGCCGCCCTCTGGGGACTGGGCAGCGCCCTGAACAAGACCAGTCTCAGCAGTGAGTGTGGGGGGGTCAGGAGTCGTGGGGTGGACTCTGGGCTCTGTCTGTTGCTCTGTGTGTCTCTCTCTCACTCACAAACACACACACACACACACACACACACACACACACACACACACACACACCATCACTCCCTGTGAAGCACACACCCCACTGCTCCCTGGGACGGACGGACACACACACACACACACACACACTCTCTCTCTCGCTCCCTGGGAGAGACACATACAGCACCTGTCAGGCTATGCCCCCTATAGCCGCTAGGAATGGGCGGGGCAGTGAAAGCTGCGGGTGCCTTCTGGCGTGCGAGGTGCCGGCGACGCTGCCTTGTCCCACTGGCAGCCCAGGTGGCTGGAATGGGGGCAGGTCCCGGCACCACGGGGTGGGCTCTGAAATGGGGCTTTGGAGCCGTCTGTGCAACGGGGAGACCCTCAGCCCCAGGTTAGCTGGGAACGGTGACCCTGTCCTGTAAGGGGGAGGAGCCGCTGGCTGTCTGTCTGTCTGTCCCACCGCAGCGCTCCTGGGGATGCTGTACCAGGACAAGGAGCGCCAGGACTTCATCTTCACCATCTACCACTGGTGGCAGGCGCTGGCCATCTTCGTGGTGTACCTGTGGTCGGGGCTGCCCATGAAGGTAACGGAGGGCTGCTGCCAGCCTGCTCTCGGGTGGGGCAAGGAGGCGCCGGGGGCTGGGTTCCTGGGGGGCACGGGCCGAAGCTGCAGGACTGGTGTGGGACAGGAGTGATTTTCCCCAGCCATAGAGGCAGGGGGCCCTGGAGGCTCAGGGAGATGGGCTGAGACTGTCCTTCGGCTTTCGATCACGTGGGTCACTGACGGGCCTGTGCCTGGCTCAGTCTGCACAAGCCCTTCCTGGGATTCCCGGGGGGTATGTTGGAACCCCCCTCGCCCGCCCAATGCCACATGACCTGCTGACCGCTCCGGAGGCTCACGTGTGTGGGGCGGGGGAGATTCCAGCCCCACCCTTGCTCAACACGCCCTCTCCCCTCCCCCAGGCCAAGCTGTCCATCATGCTGCTGACCCTGCTGGCCTCCGTGGTCTCGTACCTGTGGATGGAGCACAAACTGGTGGGGCACGTGATCTACCGTGTGCCCAAGATCCCCAAGCCGCGGCACAAGGTGCGGGGCTACCGCTACTTGGAGGCCGAGAACTCGGACGAGACGGGCTCGGAGGGGGAGGGGGAGTCGGAGCAGGACAGCGACGGCTCCCAGGGGGAGCAGGCCGGGCGCCGGCGGAAGTGCGCTTATGAGCAGACGCTGGGGGAGGAAGAGGAGGAGAAGGTGGACTAGCCGCCCCACCCCCATGCCTGCATCCTTCACTAACTCACTGCAGCTTCCCTCCCATGTCGCTCACTGAGTCTGGTGCTGGATTGTCCCCCCGCTGCCCTGTGCCAGCCTGGTCTGGCGGCGTCCCCTGCCCTCTCGCAGGCCTGGAGGCAGAGCGGGTACCCACATGCCAAGGCGACCTGCTGACTATTCCAGAGGCACTGGGGTTCTGCCACGACTCCCAGGCCGTGTCCCAGGGCCGGCTGGCAATGCAGCTGTTTAGCATCAGGCCCTCTGGCCTGCCCCCCGGCATGCCTCCTGCACTACTGGGGTCTCCTTTGTGCTGCTGGAGCTGGTCAGGAAACAGGCCTGCTCTCCAGGGGTAGGCACTGGCTTGTCAGCCCCGGCCTGTGCGTGGTGCTGTCGCTAGGGAGCCCGGCCCAGCCCTGGGAAGTGGGCAGCGGGGATGTTCCCATCTGCCAAGAGCAGCCGGCGCTTTTCCCGGCACAGCCAGGGCCCACAGACAGGGACAAGGCCTGGCCCGCATGGCTCTCCTGGCAAAGCGAGAGCGTGGACCAGAGAGCCCTCTGCCAGCCCTCCCTTCCACGAGGGCCTCACCCTGCACTGCAGTGTAGCACCCCTCGGGCAGGTACCCTGTGAGCGGGGAAGCCCACGAGGCCAGGCCAGTCGGGGTGCTGGGGCTGCAGTGCCCTGCCCCACAGCACGGTGGCTGCGAGTTCCTGCTGCAAGCAAGAAGCAAAGCAGGCTGAGGCTTCAGGCCCTTCCCCTGCCCGCACTGTGTGGATCTGGGCTGTGGGGAATGCGGCTTGGGTCCTGTGGGGGCAGGTCACACGCAGGCCAGATGCCCTGGCACCCTGGCCCAGACCAGCAGGTGCACGTTGGGGCCCACAGCTACCTCGCCAGGCTGGCTCCCTGGCCTCTCCTGAGGAGCCCCGAGGGCAAGGGGGACCGTGTGAGTGATGGGGAAGGTTCCGTGGTGGCTGTTGGACCGATGTTGGGGGGGACGACAACAGTTGGGGTGATACGGAAGGTTCTATGGCGGCTGTTGGAGCGATGTGGAGGGGGGAACAGCCGTTGGGGTGACGTGGAAGGAGCCGTGGCAGCTGGGACTGAGTGGGTGGAGCTGGGAGGAGACACAGCTGGAACCTCTGGAGGGGGAAGCGTTGGTGACAAACCACCCAGGAGAGTTCTGCTAGGGTCAGATGGGGAGAGGGACCCAGGGCAGCTGCCAGGACAAGGATGAGAGCGGAGAGGGGCAGAGCAAAGGGGGTTGTGCCTGGCCCAGCACTGTGCCCAGGGCGGCTGGGTGGCCCTTGCTGCCTGACTCCTGCCACACTAGTAGGTACAGCTAGTGTGCGGGGTCACACCGCATGGCTCCCGGAACACTCCAACTCATCATGCAGTGACCCCAGCATGCACCCCCACACCGGACCAGGCCCTGCGCTGGCCCCTCCCCCGACACTGGAGGGGGTCCCACGCCAGCATTCTCCCTAAATAGTTTGGGTCCTCCTCCCCCACATGGCTGGGTCTCACGCCGGTCCCCTCTCTGTACCCAGTCAGATTCCACACTAGCCCTCCCTCCGCCCCCACTGCAGGTCCCTCTCACTTCACACTCCAGCTCCTCCTCTGAGCCCCCTCCCTTTCAACTCCAAGTGTCACCCGCACACACTTGCAGCAGGTCCCTGGCCCATGGGAGCTGGTGCTTCCCCAGGGCTGAATCTCTTTTTCACACCCCTCTGATTTGCTACTTGACTAAGTGCCTCAGGGATTCGGCGCCTCTGCCTTGGCAGAATGAATCAAGAATCAAAGGACATGAAGAGAAGAATGTCATGTGTTGCTTAATCAAACATCTAGCCAGAGGAATTGGAATAAATTTGATCTCGGTGCTACTGAAACCCACTGTTTCCTCTAATTTTTTTTTCCATTTGTATGCAGAATAAATTTTGTTCTGTGCACCAAGATATGTGCAGATGTGCACCACCAGAGGACACACACTGCCAGCTGTGGGCACTCTGCTAATCAGCTGGGCAGCACTGGACTCTCTCCTGGGGGCTGCCTAAGTGGGCCGCTGATGGGAACCCTACTGAGACCCAGAGGGATGAGTCTCACAGCTGGGTGTTAAAATCAATGGTGATAGCCTATTTAGGAAGGATTCAGTGAGCAAAAGGGGGGAGGAGGGACCCTCTGTGTCAAACCTGGCATGTCCTGTTTTCAAGGCACCAATAACATGGAAGAAAAGGACCTTGAATGCTTATGGGTCCTAACCGATAAAGCTCACACGATGGGCATAGGCTGTGAGTTTATGTGAGCCTGTAGTACCTGGGGGCCCAGGTCCAGCAAAGTTCGGGACTGGGTCTCCCCTGGCCCCACCTACTGCCTCCATGCAATTTAATGCCCCCCCCCCCCCCGGCCTGGGGATTTCATCTCTCCCCTGGCCCCACAGGGAAGGGGGGCTGCCTCTGTGCACTGCAGAGTCCTGTGGGGGCAGCACATGGAGACCACCACCCTGGGGCTGCAGGGATGCTAGTGCTGGGGGGCCACTGGTGGCCGCAGGACCCCGCAGACCATTTTAAATGGCCCTGGGGGCAGCAGGCAGGGCCAGGGACAAACCGGGGGGTAGGGGGGAGTATGGAGACTCTAACCATCTGGAGCCATTGCCAGAGGGCGGTGCCCCAGGTAAGCCTGGCATCCCAACCCTCTCACATACCCACATTCCCTCCCAGAGCCTGACCCCTCACCCCCCCTGCACCCACATTCTCACCCAGAGTCTGCACCCCTGCAGTCCTCACGCACCCCAATAGCCCAACTTCCTCCCAGAGCCTGTACCCCAGTGCCTTGCCCTAGCCCAGAGCCTGCACCCAGCACCCAAATTCTCACCCAGAGCCTTAGGCAAGTGGGGGGAGGGAGTTTGAGTGGGGAAGGGGGTGCGGGCTCTGGCTATTTTGGGCACCAACAGATTGAAGACTGGGTATTAGCGTCTGCTACCAAATCACTCTTGAGGACTAGCACGATCAGCTCCTTACACACCTATCAATAATTGTAGGAAAAAAGGTTGCATGATCATACACTGGAAATCTCATGCTGCCAGTACTAAAACATCCTTGAAATGTCTAAATAATATAGATAACAGTTTCCTAACTCACCAATTGTTGCATCCAACACAGGCCCCTCTACATTATATGTTGTCTTGACAGACACCAGAGGAACTGACAAAAATTAAAATGAATGATAACTTAGGATCGTGACCTGTGAACAGAATAAAGTCCATACCATATATATATATACAGGGCTCGACAATTAGGGCAGGACAATTTTAGCTTGGTGCGGCTGCGTAGCACGGTCAGCACATGCGCAGCGCGGTCTGCACATGCGTAGCGTGCGATTCCACATAGCTGGTGAGTAGGGCTCGCTGCCGCTTGGCGAGCCCTGTGTGTGTGTGTATATATATATATATATATATATATATATATATACACACACACACATTAGTTTCCTTAAAAGGGCCAGTTTCACAAACCTGAAAACAATTATAAGTGAAATCAGCTGGGAGGAAGATTTTAATCAGAAAAACATGAATGATAATTGTATGACAACATTTTACTAGATGCCCCAAAAGCCAAAATTAAGGAAGAAAACCACATTATTTAAAAATGACCTGATTTAGAAAGGAAATGAAGGCAACTATAAAAATGGTATATAACAGATGGAAGAAAAAAAGTGGATAGTAATGACTACAATCAGAAACTAGGAATTGTAGAAAATGGATAAGGGAAGCCAAGGGACACAAAGAGACCTTTATGGGCGAGAGTTCGGGACAAAAAAAGAAGGAGATTTTAAAAGTACATTAGGAACAAAAAGAATCCTAACAATGGTATTGGTCCATTACTAGATGGAAATGGTAGAATCTTATAAATATTTTAGAAAGTGTTTGTTTGTTTGTCCCAAAACATCTCAGAAACGGTAAGAGCTAGAAATACAACATTTTGCATGGATACTACTGATTTCCTAACTTAAATAACAGGATTGGTTATATTCCGAAATCCTCGTGGAATGAGGAGTAACGGTAGTTCGGACTAGGAAGCCTAGTCCGAACTACCTAGTTCATGCCGCGTGTAGCCGCGCTGCACGGGGTTCAAACGAGCAGGGATTTAAAAATGGCGGCGCCCAGTTTATGCAAATGAAGCCCGGGAAATTCAAATCCCGGGCTTCATTTGCAAGTGCAGTATGCCTACATTACCCCGCTAGTTCGAACTAGCGGGGTAGTGTAGACATACCCTAAGAGAAAAGTATTTCCAATCAAATATGCTATAATTGACGTAGTTCAATGAATTAGTGAACTGGCAAGATTTAGACGGAGCCTGAATCCGTAGAGAGGCCAATATAATTGACGTAGTTCATTCATCACACCTTTTACTATATTTTCCCCGGGCGACATCGGGTATTACTGTTAGTTATAAATAAACTTGCACAAAAGGCAAGTGTTCAATAAATATTTCTTATTGTATTTGGAGGGAAAAAGATGGTGTAGTCATGCTATATATTTTTTGGGGGAGAGAAACAAACTTGGCAAATGTGTTTCATGATGACAGTTGGTTAATAAAGTTGTCCTCTCTCACTGACATTTTCTCAATTTTAACCAAACTGAATGTGACTATACAAGGAGGAGGCAATTATTTATTTTGAAACTGGGAGCAGATACACACATTCCAAAAGACATTAGCACTGGGGCAAACACACCTGAAAAACAATCACCCAAGCTATGACATGTTCCCAGCTCTGTTACGACACACAGAGGAAAACAGCATCAGTGAAGAAAAAGCGAATGAAATGGAAAGTGTCACATCGTGACATCTCACTGTTCTGACAATTTTTGTCACCTGTTTCCCAGCAGAAGGGTTTGAAAATTGAAATGAAACGCGTTGGGTGAAAGATCCTTCTGCTTTTGGAAATCCTGGCTCAGTAACGGAGCTAAATGTGATTCCTGATCAAGAAAAAGTTGCTGCAATGCACCTGTGATCACACACTCAGAATATGCCACCAGACGTTGAAATGTGTCATCATTTTGGATAAGTGTTTTCAAAGACTATCCACTGTTACGTAAGATTAGTGTTCTGTTGTGGTCATGATTCATAACAGCCTACCCATGCACGCTGGGATTTTCAACTTTGACAAGGTTAAAAACAAAAGGAAGAAACTGACTCAACAGCTCACCTGAGGTGCATCTTTTGAGCCAGACTGGGCCAAGATCCTGATCAATAGGTAGGTCCACCCAGCACGTTATGTAAGTGAAAAGCCACTTTCCTGCATTTCTCCTGTATTTAAAAATGTTTTACAAGTAGTGTCACTGTCTACTTCTAAAGCTTCAGAGGGGGAGCCAAGTTAGTCTGTAAATGGAAAGACTTAAACAACAACAAAGAATCTGGCAGCACCTGAAAGACTAACAAAACATGTAGATGAGATCCTGAGCTTTCGTGGGCACAACTTCATCTGAAGAAGTGGGTTGTGCCCACGAAAGCTCATGATCCAATCTACATGTTTTGTTAGTCTTTCAGGTGCTGCAGGACTATTTTGTTGTTTTTTAAGTTTGTCTAATTCTATTGGAACTTGAAGTGATGAGGTTTAAGCTAGCATGTCTTGCTCTTTGTTGTGATTTGATGATATTATTGTTTGGGTTGTGGGAATAAGTATTTTGCTTCCACTGTATCTCTCTCTCTCTCTCTCTCTCTCACTCACTCTCTCACACACACACACACACTCTCTCTCTCTCTCTCTCTCTCACACACACACACACACACACACACACACACACACACACACACACACACACACACACACACACACACACACACACACACGACAGGGTTATTGGCAGAGGGTTGCCAGATACTTTCACAAAAAATACCAAACATGGCAGGAAAAAAAATAAAAACCACACAACCTCCCCCCGCCCAGTCACTGCACCTTTAAATCCCCACACTCCCCTGCCCCCACCAAATGCGGCAGGGGAGGAATGTCCCAAGCAGCCTTCCATCCAAGAAAAACAGAAAATACCGGACATTTTACATGTGCAGTATTTTCTGTTTTTTTTTTTATCAGACAGAGGCCACAAATACAGGACTGTCTGGGCCAATCCCAGACAACGTGGCAACCCTACGTTTGAAATCCAGTGCACAGCATGGAGGAGTTTGCTCAGCCTCAGTCCTTGAGTCTCCACAGGCTTCCTTGAGTGAGCCTCCCCTACTTCATTTGTGCCTCTCTCATACTTTCCCTCTCCTCCAGTCCTGCTGCTGGGTCCCAGCACTGGCTGTGAATTTGAGGGATGCTCCCGCTTCCATACTTCAAAACAAATGAAGGGGCCTTGAATTCACCATTCAGAGGAGGGCTCCACCCAGCTCCTCTCAAAGGACTCCTCCACAGCTGACCCAGTGCAAATAGATTTGCTGTCCTTATTTGTGTCCTGCCATCAGACCCACCCACAGCACTGCAGTCCTAAATACTAAAGTCACCCACACACTACTGTCCCGCCTGCCTTACGAGCTACCCCTTTTTATCCAAACCAGCACCTGGGCCCATCTTTCCGACACCTTCACATGGAGATCCAGGGATCAACGTGGCCCAAACTGAGCGCCTGACGTCCCCCCAAGCCAACTTCTCTTTTCTCTTTCACTGTGGACACTGCCCCGACAGTCCGGGCTTGGCCTCTCTACGGATTCAGGCTCCGTCTAAATCTTGCTAGTTCACTAATTCATAGATTCCAAGGTTGTGATAATCAATTGTGTCTTCCTGCCTAAAAGGGGAGAAAACTGCCCCCAAATAAATCCTGGGCAGGATCCCCCCCCAGTTCAGTCTTTGGGGACACTGGGCAGAGCCACCCCAGTGTGGGCATTGTGGGGTCTGAAGTCAGGGGCCACTATTCGGGGCATGTCTTTAGTGGGGGGAGAGGCCTTGGCCATTGTCCATCCACGTGGGTTGTGTGAGGGCCCTCCTTATGAAGTTGGTGGGGTCTATGCCCTCTAGGTGCAGAGAGCCTTGGCCACGGCCCTCCCCTCATGTAGATACTGTGCCCCCTAGGTGTGGTAGGGGCCTCTGCTGAGGGTGCAGGCTCTGGGTGTGACGGGATGAGAGGCTCGGGATGCAGGAAGAGGCTCAGGACTTGGACAGAGGATTGTGGTATGGCGGGGGAGTGAGGGTCGTGGGCTCTGGGAAGGAGTTTGGGTACAGGAGGAGACTCCGGGCTGGGATATGGGAGGTAGTCGGGGGTATTTGGACCTGGCAGCATCTGCTGCAGCTCCTAGGAAGTAGCACTCGAAAGTGCTGTCCCTGCAGCTTCCAGTGGTCATGGCTCCTAGCCAATGGGAGCTGCAGAGCCAGCACTCCACACGCTGCCCCCCCACCCACTAGTGACAGCTCCGCAGCTCCCATTGGCCAGGAACTGTTGCCAAGTGACAGCTGTGCCGCTCCCATTGGCCGGGAACTGGGACCACTGGGAGCTGCAGAGGCTGTGGACCGCACCTTCCCGTGCCTAGGAGCCGCAGGGGTCTGGGAGCTGGGTGGAGCCAAGGGGGCTGGGCCCCCTCCCTGCTACCCACCCGACTTGTAACCGCCCAGGTGGCTGGGCCTTTCCGCCGGGCGCTCCAGCCAAAAACCAGCTGCCTGGCCAGGCCACCCGACCCCTGGTGGGCAGGCGCCTGGGAGACCCCCATTGCTGTGCAGGGTGGGGGGGGCTGGGGCACCCAGCGAGGGCTCCGCGCCCCCTAGGTAGGGCAGCAGCCCTGAGCACCGCCCCTCCCCCCCCCGGGAGGTGCTGAGCAGGGTGGGGAGCCGCGCAGTCCCCGCCTCCCATCCACGTGTCCTCTTCCCCGCCGAGTCCCTTCCTCCTCGCCCGAGACTACAACTCCCGGCGTGCGCCGCGCCGCCGCCTCTGCGCCGGCGCCGGGGGCTGCGGGGCCGCGCGCGGGGCCCGCCGGGGGCTGTAGTGCGCGGCGCCGGCCTCCCGCTCGGCGGCCGCGGCGCGGCGGACTCCAACCCCCAGCAGGCCCCGCGGCGGGAGGCGGCGCTGGCGGTCACGTGGCCGGGAGAGAGGGGGGGGCGGCGCACGGTGGAGCAGGCAGCGGCGGCGGCGGCGCGGCTGGGGCTGCGGGAGGCGGCTGCGCGGTGCGGGCTGTTGTTGTGGCGCCCCGCCCGGCTCGGCTCGGCTCGGCGCGCCCGGAGGCCCGGCAGCATGAGCGACAACGATGACATCGAGGTGGAGAGCGACGTGAGTGGCGCCCCTGCCCCCCCCGGCCCGCCGGCCGCCCGCCAGTAACGCGAGTGTCTCTGTCTCTCTCTTATTGCAGGACGAGCAGCCGAGGTTTCAGTCTGCGGTACGTGCTGCCTTCGCGCCCCGCCCGGCCCGCGAGCGCCAGCGCCGGGGGGGCAGGCCGAGTGCGCCGCGGGCGGGCCGGGGAGCGGACCCAGCTGGCGCTGGGCTCATGTGATCCCGGGCGGACGGGGGTGAGCGGCCGGGGCTGGCGTCCAGGCAGGGAGATGAGTAGGGGGGTCCGGGACCCAGCAGAGCCGGTATCAGGCGATGTGTAGGGGGGTCCGGGACCCAGGAGAGCCGGTATCAGGCGATGTGTAGGGGGGTCCGGGACCCAGGCGAGCCGGTATCAGGCGATGTGCAGGGGGGTCCGGGACCCAGGAGAGCCGGTATCAGGCGATGTGCAGGGGGGTCCGGGACCCAGGCGAGCCGGTATCAGGCGATGTGCAGGGGGGTCCGGGACCCAGGAGAGCCGGTATCAGGCGATGTGCAGGGGGGTCCGGGACCCAGGAGAGCCGGTATCAGGCGATGTGCAGGGGGGTCCGGGACCCAGGAGAGCCGGTATCAGGCGATGTGTAGGGGGGTCCGGGACCCAGGAGAGCCGGTATCAGGCGATGTGCAGGGGGGTCCGGGACCCAGGAGAGCCGGTATCAGGCGATGTGCAGGGGGGTCCGGGACCCAGCAGAGCCGGTATCAGGCGATGTGCAGGGGGATCCGGGACCCAGGAGAGCCGGTATCAGGCGATGTGTAGGGGGGTCCGGGACCCAGGCGAGCCGGTATCAGGCGATGTGTAGGGGGGTCCGGGACCCAGCAGAGCCGGTATCAGGCGATGTGTAGGGGGGTCCGGGACCCAGGAGAGCCGGTATCAGGCGATGTGTAGGGGGGTCCGGGACCCAGGCGAGCCGGTATCAGGCGATGTGCAGGGGGGTCCGGGACCCAGGAGAGCCGGTATCAGGCGATGTGCAGGGGGGTCCGGGACCCAGGCGAGCCGGTATCAGGCGATGTGCAGGGGGGTCCGGGACCCAGGAGAGCCGGTATCAGGCGATGTGCAGGGGGGTCCGGGACCCAGGAGAGCCGGTATCAGGCGATGTGCAGGGGGGTCCGGGACCCAGGAGAGCCGGTATCAGGCGATGTGTAGGGGGGTCCGGGACCCAGGAGAGCCGGTATCAGGCGATGTGCAGGGGGGTCCGGGACCCAGGAGAGCCGGTATCAGGCGATGTGCAGGGGGGTCCGGGACCCAGCAGAGCCGGTATCAGGCGATGTGCAGGGGGATCCGGGACCCAGGAGAGCCGGTATCAGGCGATGTGTAGGGGGGTCCGGGACCCAGGCGAGCCGGTATCAGGCGATGTGCAGGGGGGTCCGGGACCCATGAGAGCCGGTATCAGGCGATGTGTAGGGGGGTCCGGGACCCAGGAGAGCCGGTATCAGGCGATGTGCAGGGGGATCCGGGACCCAGGAGAGCCGGTATCAGGCGATGTGCAGGGGGGTCCGGGACCCATGAGAGCCGGTATCAGGCGATGTGTAGGGGGGTCCGGGACCCAGGCGAGCCGGTATCAGGCGATGTGCAGGGGGATCCGGGACCCAGGAGAGCCGGTATCAGGCGATGTGCAGGGGGGTCCGGGACCCAGGCGAGCCGGTATCAGGCGATGTGCAGGGGGGTCCGGGACCCATGAGAGCCGGTATCAGGCGATGTGCAGGGGGGTCCGGGACCCAGGAGAGCCGGTATCAGGCGATGTGTAGGGGGGTCCGGGACCCAGGAGAGCCGGTATCAGGCGATGTGTAGGGGGGTCCGGGACCCAGGAGAGCCGGTATCAGGCGATGTGCAGGGGGGTCCGGGACCCAGGAGAGCCGGTATCAGGCGATGTGTAGGGGGATCCGGGACCCAGGAGAGCCGGTATCAGGCGATGTGCAGGGGGGTCCGGGACCCAGGAGAGCCGGTATCAGGCGATGTGCAGGGGGGTCCGGGACCCAGGAGAGCCGGTATCAGGCGATGTGCAGGGGGGTCCGGGACCCAGGAGAGCCGGTATCAGGCGATGTGCAGGGGGGTCCGGGACCCAGGAGAGCCGGTATCAGGCGATGTGCAGGGGGATCCGGGACCCAGGAGAGCCGGTATCAGGCGATGTGTAGGGGGGTCCGGGACCCAGGCGAGCCGGTATCAGGCGATGTGTAGGGGGATCCGGGACCCATGAGAGCCGGTATCAGGCGATGGGTAGGGGGGTCCGGGACCCAGGAGAGCCGGTATCAGGCGATGTGTAGGGGGATCCGGGACCCAGGCGAGCCGGTATCAGGCGATGTGTAGGGGGATCCGGGACCCAGGAGAGCCGGTATCAGGCGATGTGCAGGGGGGTCCGGGACCCAGGAGAGCCGGTATCAGGCGATGTGTAGGGGGATCCGGGACCCAGGCGAGCCGGTATCAGGCGATGTGTAGGGGGGTCCGGGACCCAGGAGAGCCGGTATCAGGCGATGTGCAGGGGGATCCGGGACCCAGGAGAGCCAGTATCAGGCGATGTGCAGGGGGATCCGGGACCCAGGCGAGCCGGTATCAGGCGATGTGTAGGGGGGTCCGGGACCCAGGAGAGCCGGTATCAGGCGATGTGTAGGGGGATCCGGGACCCAGGAGAGCCGGTATCAGGCGATGTGTAGGGTGGTCCGGGACCCAGGAGAGCCGGTATCAGGCGATGTGTAGGGGGGTCCGGGACCCAGGAGAGCCGGTATCAGGCGATGTGCAGGGGGGTCCGGGACCCAGGAGAGCCGGTATCAGGCGATGTGCAGGGGGGTCCGGGACCCAGGAGAGCCGGTATCAGGCGATGTGCAGGGGGGTCCGGGACCCAGGAGAGCCGGTATCAGGCGATGTGTAGGGGGATCTGGGATCCAGGGCGAGCCGGTATCAGGCGATGTGTAGGGGGGTCCGGGATCCAGGCGAGCCGGTATCAGGCGATGCAGGCAGGGAGATGTGTAGGGGGATCCGGGACCCAGGCGAGCCGGTATCAGGCGATGCAGGCAGGGAGATGTGTAGGGGGATCCGGGACCCAGGAGAGCCGGTATCAGGCGATGCAGGCAGGGAGATGTGTAGGGGGATCCGGGACCCAGGCGAGCCGGTATCAGGCGATGCAGGAAGGGAGATGTGTAGGGGGATCCGGGACCCAGGAGAGCCGGTATCAGGCGATGCAGGCAGGGAGATGTGTAGGGGGATCCGGGACCCAGGCGAGCTGGTATCAGGCGATGCAGGCAGGGAGATGTGTAGGGGGATCCGGGATCCAGGGCGAGCTGGTATCAGGCGATGCAGGCAGGGAGATGTGTAGGGAGATCTGGGATCCAGGGCGAGTTGGTATCAGGCGATGCAGGAAGGGAGATGTGTAGGGGGATCCGGGATCCAGGGCGAGCTGGTATCAGGCGATGCAGGCAGGGAGATGTGTAGGGAGATCTGGGATCCAGGGCGAGTTGGTATCAGGCGATGCAGGAAGGGAGATGTGTAGGGGGATCCGGGACCCAGGCGAGCCGGTATCAGGCGATGCAGGCAGGGAGATGTGTAGGGGGATCCGGGACCCAGGAGAGCCGGTATCAGGCGATGCAGGCAGGGAGATGTGTAGGGGGGTCCGGGACCCAGGAGAGCCGGTATCAGGCGATGCAGGCAGGGAGATGTGTAGGCGGATCCGGGACCCAGGAGAGCCGGTATCAGGCGATGCAGGCAGGGAGATGTGTAGAGGGGATCTGGGATCCAGGAGAGCCGGTATCAGGCGATGTGTAGGGGGATCTGGGACCCAGGGCGAGCCGGTATCAGGCGATGCAGGCAGGGAGATGTGTAGGGAGATCTGGGATCCAGGGCGAGTTGGTATCAGGCGATGCAGGAAGGGAGATGTGTAGGGGGATCCGGGATCCAGGGCGAGCTGGTATCAGGCGATGCAGGCAGGGAGATGTGTAGGGAGATCTGGGATCCAGGGCGAGTTGGTATCAGGCGATGCAGGCAGGGAGATGTGTAGGGGGATCCAGGACCCAGGAGAGCCGGTATCAGGCGATGCAGGCAGGGAGATGTGTAGGGGGATCCGGGATCCAGGGCGAGCTGGTATCAGGCGATGCAGGCAGGGAGATGTGTAGGGGGATCCGGGATCCAGGGCGAGCTGGTATCAGGCGATGCAGGCAGGGAGATGTGTAGGGAGATCTGGGATCCAGGGCGAGTTGGTATCAGGCGATGCAGGAAGGGAGATGTGTAGGGGGATCCGGGATCCAGGGCGAGCTGGTATCAGGCGATGCAGGCAGGGAGATGTGTAGGGAGATCTGGGATCCAGGGCGAGTTGGTATCAGGCGATGCAGGAAGGGAGATGTGTAGGGGGATCCGGGATCCAGGGCGAGCTGGTATCAGGCGATGCAGGCAGGGAGATGTGTAGGGAGATCTGGGATCCAGGGCGAGTTGGTATCAGGCGATGCAGGCAGGGAGATGTGTAGGGAGATCTGGGATCCAGGGTGAGCCGGTATCAGGTGATGCAGGCAGGGAGATGTGTAGGGGGATCCGGGATCCAGGGCGAGCTGGTATCAGGCGATGCAGGCAGGGAGATGTGTAGGGAGATCTGGGATCCAGGGTGAGCCGGTATCAGGTGATGCAGGCAGGGAGATGTGTAGGGGGATCCGGGATCCAGGGCGAGCCAGTATCAGGCGATGCAGGAAGGGAGATGTGTAGGGGGATCTGGGATCCAGGGCGAGCCGGTATCAGGCGATGTGTAGGGGGATCTGGGACCCAGGAGAGCCGGTATCAGGCGATGTGTAGGGGGGATCTGGGATCCCGGGTGAGCCGGTATCAGGCGATGTGTAGGGGGGATCTGGGATCCAGGAGAGCCAGTATCAGGCGATGCAGGCAGGGAGATGTGTAGGGGGATCTGGGATCCAGGGCGAGCCGGTATCAGGCAATGCAGGAAGGGAGATGTGTAGGGGGATCTAGGATCCAGGGCGAGCCAGTATCAGGCGATGTGTAGGGGGGATCTGGGATCCAAGGCGAGCCAGTATCAGGCGATGCAGGAAGGGAGATGTGTAGGGGGATCTAGGATCCAGGGCGAGTCAGTATCAGGCGATGTGTAGGGGGGATCTGGGATCCAGGGCGAGTCAGTATCAGGCGATGTGTAGGGGGATCTTGGATCCAGGGCAAGTCCGTATCAGGCGATGTGTAGGGGGGATCTGGGATCCAGGGCGAGCCGGTATCAGGCGATGTGTAGGGGGGATCTGGGATTCAGGGCGAGCCGGTATCAGGCGATGCAGGCAGGGAGATGTGTAGGGGGATCCGGGATCCAGGGCGAGCCGGTATCAGGTGATGCAGGAAGGGAGATGTGTAGGGGGATCTGCGATCCAGGGCGAGTTGGTATCAGGCAATGCAGCAGGGAGATGTGTAGGGGGGGATCTGCGTTCCAGGGCGAGCTGGTATCAGGTGTTGCAGGCAGGGAGATGTGTAGGGGGGATCTGGGATCCCGGGTGAGCCAGTATCAGGCGATGCAGGCAGGGAGATGTGTAGGGGGGATCTGGGATCCAGGGCGAGCTAAGCTGGGGTGATGCAGGCAGGGAAGTGTGTAGGGGGGATCAGGGGCTGGGGTCCAGGCCATGGGAGGACCTGTGAGGCTCGTGTGTTATAGGTATGGAGTGGGATTCGGAAGGGGCACGTGAGGTAGGATGGGACTGTAGGTCAGGCATGGTGGGATTGGGAAGGGGGGTTTTCTAGATCCGGGAGATGTGGGGTGGTGACAGGCGGGGGAGGTGGAAAAGCGCATCTGTAGCAGACACAGGTGAAGTGGGGATTCAAGATATTGTGGGAAGGAGGGTTTAGGCCCAGTGTGTTTGGGTTGGTGGTGTGTGAGATTGGGGCAGGCAGAGGAGACTTTCTGGGGGGAGAAAGTGTGAGAGATCCAGGGGATAAGTGGGGGTTTGTGGAGAGGACTGTTAGCCTGCTGTGCTAGGTTGGGGGGGTGAACAGAGGGGGATGTAAGCTGGGTGTGCATGAAGGAGGATTTGGAGGGGAATCTGACCCCACCCCTACTGTACACACTCATTCCAAAGTGTGTAGGGAATCTACACTGTGTATGTGGAAGAGATCTTGGCTAGACATAGCCGTGATAGAAGAGGGGATCTAGGCTGGGCTTGTGGGCAGGGGGAGTGAGGGATCTAGGCCAGCCAGGCATGCGGGAGGGGGATCTAGGCCAGCTGAAGGTGCTTGTGGTATGTGGGGGCTGGCTGAGTGTGTACACGTGGGGCGGGTCTCGGCTGGACATGTGTGGGGGAAATTGGGGAGGATCTAGGCTGGGCACGTGGAGAGGTTCTAGCTTGGGCATGTGCAGGATCTAGACCAGGGTGTGAGGAATTGGAGGGGGGCCCTAGTCTGGATGTGTGGGGAGGATTGTGCTGCAAGCCCTGTGTGCGGGGCTCGGCCCTGCCTGGGGGCGACTGGGCAGCGCAGGTTGGCTGCGGAGGAGTGACGGGGGGTCTCGCACACCAGGAGCTGTGTGGGTTTGGGGGAGAGACCCCTTTCTCTGGGGAGAGTAGCATGGAGTGTGCAGGAATTACTGGGCTGAGATCTTCTGGGACAGTAAATATGAATGGGTGACGCTGGCTCTGTCTTGGGGGCCTGGCTGGCTTTTTGATAAATGCATTTAGCTGGGCTGGTTTTTGGCCTCCCGAGCTGCGTTGCTGTCTGAGGTGTCCCTGGTCGGGTTTTCTGTGGGGTCTAGTCTGTAAATCCTGCTCTGCAAGAAGCAGCTCGTGGGACTTAGCTCGGCTTGCCAGGTTGTAGATCGCTGGGCCTTGTGGCTACCCGTCCGATTCCTTGGCTCGCCTTGAGTGTCGTTGTCTGCCTAGACGGTTAGATAGTTTGAGATCCCCTATTGATGCTTATCCCTGTACCAGGCCTTGCCTAGGCCTGTGAGATTGTAATAAATCGCTTGCTCCTTGAATCCTTTGGGGAATGGTGCAGGTTGGCCAAACACGTCTACCCTGTGTAAAAAGACCGTCCTCGGCTGCTCTTCGAATAGGTCTGGGCTGTTTCTGTTCACCCCTGGATGATCGAATTGAATCTTGCTGGCTGGCTTGAAATTGTGTGTGCTCTCCTCTCCAGGAGGCCTACGTCTAGGCAAGTCCTAGCTGTGTGATCGGCTTGGAAGGCCCTTGCCGATAGATATGGTTTCGTAAATACTCTCCCCCTGGCTGTGTGAACGACTCACACAAGCAGCAGGAACAGTGAAAGTGGCTACGTACACGCAGCTGTCAGGTACTGGAAGAAAAGAAACTGAAAGTCCTGGACACTTTTTCAAACCTTTCGGTTTCCGTGATCTTGGGTGTTTCTGGTAAGAACCGTAAGTAAACATGGCTCAGACGGAAGTGGTGGCTGCTTTTTTTTAAGAATCAGGAAGGATTTCAGGTCTCCGCCAGAGGGTGGCAGTGGAGAGGAAGCGACTACTTGAAGCCACGAATTTGCGTGGCCATGTTTATGAATCGCTCGGAATTGCAGTGAAAATGTCTCTTGTTGCAAATCTTCCTCCGCGGCGGTTGAACCCTAAACCCGTTGGCCTCCTGCTAGTGGGGGAGAAGCAGGCCGTGAAATGCTCTGTTTGCACTGCCCAGCTGGACTGAAATGCCCCCAGTAAATTAGCTTTCACCGCTTGGAGCGAGTTGGAGCGTCTACAAAACTCGGTGCTTGCTCCAGACAACTTGCTGAGAGTGGCTGGTGTGGGAAGTGCGGGGTGGCTGCTTTATTTATTTATTTATTTTTTAAGACAAAGGCTTCCTTAGAGAAGTCTTGGGAGCCAATGACTTTGGAAGTCCCTTTGTCTTCCCTTTGCCAGGTGGTGGAAAAGCCCCCCGTGAGCATTGGCTTGGGTTGTTGGCCTGGAGAAGAGCGATCCCCCCGCCGAGCGGTGCGTGGTTCCTTCCGCTCCCTTGCGAATTGATCTGTGTGTGGAACGTGCACCTTGCCCAGAGGGGGGGATGGGGCGCCGTGATACCCCGAGATTCAAGCTGCCGGAAAAGAGCTGCCTTGGTCAGCATTGATGGCCTAGCGCACGTGCCCCCCGATGCACCGTGCCGAGGGGCGCAGTCGCCGAGAGATGGTCCCTTGAAAGCACCCGCGCGGTTTGGGGGGGACCATTTCAAGGGAGATTTTTAAAAGCCGCCTTGTGGCAGCTGCCCCTCCTGGGATCAGGCCCTGGCTTGCCCTGCTCCGATTGGGGCAGGGTGTCTCCTGGCTGCCTCTGGTGGGTTTGCAGAGCAGCCGTGTCCGGGGCGCCGAGCGGGCAGCAGGAGAGCTCTCGGTGCGTGTTCCTCTGGAGCTGGGGCGTGGGCACTAGCGGCTCGTCGCACGTAGTCCAGATTGCTGCCTGCGTGTTCGGCCCGGCGCTGGCCCGTGGGAGACCTGGAAGGGGGCAGCTTTGTGCCTATCCCCCATGTGTCATTAGATGACCTGACGCGGGGTTAGGGTTCAGCTGCTTCCTAGGTAGGCCGGCCCCCCCCGCCTGGGCTGTGTTGGGCCGTGCCTTCTGCTGCTGGTGGGGGCGATGGGAGCGCTCCATCTGTCCCAATGCGGGGGGGTGGAGAGACCAGGTGGGCAGTGCACAGACTCCACGGAGGGGCGCGTTGCAAGGGACGGCTCGTCCGGTGACCGCGACTCTTAAAGGCCAAGCAGAGCCCAGGCCAGCCAGCCTCACGTCTGAGCCAGGGTTTGGCTGGTGGGTGCCAGGCACTGGGGTTGGGAGGTTTCCTTCCTCTCTGGCTGTGCCCGGCTGGCAGCCCCTGCAAGGCAGCGCGGGGCTGGCTGAAGCGGAGCCCCTCCACAGCGCTAACGAGCCTCACGTGGCCACAGGCCGTGCCGGCCCATGAATGAGGCACTGTTGTCACGCAGGCCTCGCTTGGCACCGGGCACGGCTTAAGCCACGGGCGCTGTCGGGGGGGGCCAGGCAACCCCTCCAGAGCGGGGCATGGGAGGGCCCAGGGCTGTCGCCTTTGCTCCTGGCTGGCTTAGGGCTCGCTGCTCCCTGGCTGGGGGCTGCTGTCTGCTAGGCCGTCCCGTGTCTCGTTGCTGCAGGTGGCAGCCCTTGTGCTCTGGGTCTGCGCCCGTCAGCCCTGGCCCTGCCTGCGTTGTCAAGCCAGCTCGCAGGGCGGCCGGGAACGGCGCCAGGTGGAAAACCAAAGCCTCTGCTGAATGTCAATGGCCGTATTCTTCTCCTGCCGTTTGCTCTGGGGGCTGCTCGGCCGCTGGGCCTGAGTGCGCGGCAGCCACTGCTGGCGGCTTTGTGCCTGCTGAGCTCCCCTGGCGCTGCCTTCGAAAGGCCCCGCCGGGAAGGGGGCAGCCCTGGCTCCCAGGACAGGTGCGTCCGGCCGGGCCGTGCTCTCTTGGGGACGGCCCGGGGCTCTGGTCGGGCTGGGGAGCAGCACCCAGAGCAACTGCCCCTTTGGCTGGAGCCAGGGTGGGGAGGGCTGAACTGGGCAGGTGTCCGGCAAGGGGGGGAATCCAGGGCGACTACATTTGGCCTGTCGTGGGCAGCTACTGCTTGCCCGCCCCAGAGCGGCTTGGGGGAAGGGATCTGTGTACCGATAGGGCCGCCGGGGGGCAGCACTTGGAGCCCATGCAGAGCCGGCTCTGGCGACAGTCGAGGGACCTTTTGGGGTGGGCCCTGCTAAGGCAGAAGGGGGTAGCCGGGAACAGAGAGGGCGGCTTCCATTCCTGACGGGCTGCGTCGGGGGCTGGCTCCGTGCAAGCGTGTGGCTGTAGTGAACCCCCCTGTTGGCCGGGGGCAGCTGGCACCCCCGTGGTAACAGCCCAGGGTCGGTGTGGCCTGGCGCTCCTCTGGGAACAGGCCCGCGGGGCGCCGGTGGCAGGGACCTGCCTTTGCTGGGAGGAGGAGGGAAGGTGGATTTCAGGCCCCAGGCCTGAGAGCTCAGCGCTTTGCGAAGCGGAGCCAGCGCACGGCTGGAGCTGAGAGCGTGGGCATCGCCCCGCCGGTAGGTGGGGCACGCCGGGTCCCAGTAGGGCCTGGCAGCTAGCGCACTGCGCGGTGGTGCCAGTGCCCGGGCAGGCTGCCTTGCAGTGCAGCAGCCAGGTGGGCCCGGTGGGAGCGCAGCGTTCTCGTCTCCTAACCCGCCCGTTCGCCTCCAGGCGTCGCTCCCCCAAGCCAGTGCCGCCCGCTCCGTGCCCTGCCCCGAGTCTGCCAGCACAGGAAGGCGGCTGGGATCTGTGGGCACGTGAGGCTGCCAGAGAAGGAGACGCTGGAAAACCATTGCCCGTGCCAGCGTGGCACCTGGCGTCCCATTTGGAGGCCGGACAGGATGATCTCAAGGTGCCATCTGGCTCTGGGATGCAGGGGACCTGCCATGTCCCTTGTGCGCAGGCTGGGAGGAGAGGTGGGGGTCAGAGGCAACGGAGGACGATGGGAGTGAGCCCCGATCCTCCCCAGCCCCACCAGCATGGACAGACGGGGGCTCCCAGCTGAGCCTGACTTCCCCCGCGGCTCCTCAGGAGTGCAGGAGGGGACACGTTGCTGGGGCTGACGTTTCCGCCGGCACCTGGACCACCCCAGGGGATGCCACCCCGGTGGCTGATCTGCACCAGCTGTTCGCTTCCGTCGCGAGTGTTTCTGGTTGGCTGTGAGCGTGGAGGCGGGGCCGGCCGGAGCGTGAGGGCAGGGCCTCCTGCCCCGATGCCAACTCTTTCTCCGTGCACCTGCCTCGAGCTGCCCTGGCTGCCGCTGCCCTTTCTCCTCCCCCTCTTTCTTTGCCTCCAGCAGGGCCGTACCGCAGAGACCGCTGCCCCCGAGCGCAGGGCCGCCGGCGCCCTCCCCGCCAGGCCAGGCCAGGCTGCAGGGCCCTAACCCCCGTCTCTGTCCCTCTCTCGCAGGCTGACAAGAGGGCGCATCACAACGCGCTGGAGCGCAAGCGCAGGGACCACATCAAAGACAGCTTCCACAGCCTGCGGGACTCCGTCCCCTCCCTCCAGGGAGAGAAGGTGAGTTTACTGAGAGACCTGGTGCCCGGCCTGGCTTGGCTGCCTCCCACATGCGTTGCCGGCCGTTCAGAACCGCCCTGCAGCCCAGGCTGAGACACGTGGCCAGGAGCGACCCAAGAGACCCACCCGCCGCTGGGGGCCTGAGGTCCGGAGCCCACGGTCAGTGCTGGGCGGGGTGCCTCAGTGTCAGAGCCGGGGGGCATATGAGGAGATGGCAGCCGCTGACACACCGGGGATCGAACCAGGGCCCTCCTGAGCTGCTCTAGCTTGAGCTGGCAGCTGGTGTCTTCAATGGATGGGCATGGAAGGGCCAGGCCTGAGCGTGGGGGCGGGGCCAGGCCTGAGCGTGGGGGCGGGGCCAGGCCTGAGCGTGGGGGCGGGGCCAGGCCTGAGCGTGGGGGCGGGGCTTGCAGGGGGAGGAAACTAGCCCTCGTCCTCCCGGCCACACGGGGTCTGCGGGGGCTTGGCCTGGCCCCACACCTGGCCTGGCACAGCTCGATTTCCAAACGCTCCAAGTTGCCTGGCTGGTTGGCACGTCAGCCTGCCCTCCCCTGGCAGGGATCCGCGCAGCCGCAGCCCACTTGCTGCAAGCCTTGGGTGCTGCCCACGTGCCTGGGCCACTGCGCTGGGGTAGATGGGCATCCCCTGGCCTGCTGTGGGCAGGGCCCTGTCTCCCCTGAGACCCTTAGTGCCAGGGCATGATCGTGGGGCTTCCCGGAGGCCGGCTGGGCAGTTCTCCGGCCTCGTGCTGGCCGCTGGCCGACCTGGGTTGGAGCAGGCAGGGTCCCGGTGAGGCTCCGTTCCTGGTTCTCGTGGCCTCCCGTCGCACTGGGCCGGCTGGCAGGGCAGGGCTCCCGGGAGGCCCCGTGGGATGGAGCAGCCGTGCCTGTGACTGCAGAGCCTGCCTTTGGCCCTGCGTTGTTTCAGAGGGAGTCGGCGCTGACGCCGGCTCTGAGCTCGGAGGCCGAGTAGGACCCCGGTCCCGGCAGACTGCGGGCGGAGCTCTGGAAAGCACGAGGGAGTGCAGCCCCGGCTCCTGGGGTAGCCCAGAGAGCCGTGTGGAGGCTCCAGGCTGGGCGCTTCCTGCTAGGCAGCATTCCTGGGGAAGCAGTCGGGTCTGTGACGCTGTATCGCAGCCGGGATGGACCCACCCTTCCTCAGTCAGGCTGACGGGGCCCTATAGTTGGCTCCCGAGTCCTAGCCTGGGCTCCTCACGGCCCTGCTGGCTGCTTAGCCCGGCTGCATGGCCGGCCGCCTACTGAGCTGCGGAAAGCCGGAGGCGGGAGGCCAGGCCCCCGCGTTTGGAAATCGCAGTGGGGGAGGTGCCGGGGTGATGCTGTCGGAGCCGGTCTCCCCCTGGGGGGAGCTTTTGCTGCACAGTTCCCTGCTGCCTTGAAGAGATCCGGCCGAAGAAGCCCAGCCCGTGTAATATCCGCTCCTGGGACCATCCTGTCCACAGCCCAGAGGAGAAACTCCACCCACTGCTCTGGGTAGGAGACTGTTATCCCCATGGCGGCCCCTAGGCGGCGAGGCCCGTGGGTCCGGCTGGGGCCGAGGCAGAGTTAGGACTCGTGGGTGCGGTTTGAGAGGAGGCATTGAAAGGACACGGGGCTCTTTCGTGTGTGGCCCTCACCGTACTTCACAGGAGCATTCCCGGCCGGAAACCTGGCCCAAGCACCTGGGTTTGGAGCCGCACTGAGACCAGACTTCTCTGCACAGATCCGCCTGTCCCGTGCGGAGGGCCCCGCCCGCCGCCTAAAACAAGGCCCTTGCACAGCTAAGGCCCGGAATGAACCCCAGTCAGATCGTGACGGGATCGTGACTCCTGGCTCCCAGTCCCTGGCATCTTCATCTAGGCCCTGGGCTATTGGAGAGGAGCTGGAGGGTCGGGATGTGTTTGGCTTTAACTGCGGCTGCAGTACAGCAGGGCTGGGCGCGGGAGACACAGAGCGAGCATCTGAGGGGGAGGCTCAAGCTGCTTGGCCGAACCGAACACGCTTTCCCAGGACGGCCCAAGTAGCTGGCTCCTATGCCAGGCGGGAGGGATGCCCGTGGTCAGCTGGAAGAAACAGTTCAGCACCGTTTTGCTCAGACTTTCCGAAACCGTTCAGCTGGAACCGGAGGCCGGACCTGGGAAATTTCAGCCTGAGCACTCGAAACGGGGGAGAGGGCGGATCGTAAGGGGAAAGGTCGGGCAAGCTGACCGCAGGGGTTTCAACTGCTCCCCCCAAGCAGAGTAATTGGGTCACGTGCGGTGCTGCGGCGGGAAGCGCGGCGCACTACGCCCCCGGGGGGATTCGCCCCTCTGCCCACACAGCACTGGTCCCCCGCAGATTTGTTTGCTTCCCCGCAGAAAAATGACTTTGCTGGGGAGGCAAAGGGAAGCCGCAAGAGTGGTCACGGGACCCTCCCCCCAGTACGTTTTGGGTACCCTGCTGAATCAATGCGGGACAGAGGAAGACCCAGCGGGTGGCTCTTGCCCTTCGCTGGACTCAGCTACTAGTCCCGGCTGGGCTGGGGCGGACGGACCTGCCGCTTTCCCTGCAGGGCAGCCAGGCCGTGTCAGACGCAGCCCCTCTTGTGCTGCAGGGGAGGGGTCACTGTCCAGGGAGCTGCTCCCCCATCCACCCGACCCTCCTGCTGGGTCTCACCCCCATCACACGCACACCTGGAGCCCCGCCCCTCACGTTCCACTCCCCCTGTACTTGAACCTCCCTGACCCAGATCCCCAACCAGCTGCACGTGGACTTGAGCCCTGCTCCCAGAGCTCTAGACCCTCTGCTGAACCCCAGCCACCTTCTCCTGGGACCACCCACTGCCCAGGCTGCCCCACACAGAACCCTCCGCCCACACCTGGATCCTGCCTGCCCACACCTGTGCCTGGCATAGAGGGGCAGGGCCCTGGAGTGTTTGTGGGACAGGCCAGGTCCTTGTGCTGCGGCAGGTGCAGCCTCCCTGCTGAGTCCGTGTTCTGGATGGGGAACGCCCAGCACTGGGCAGCCAGTGGCCTGTGCCCCCCGCTGCGGCCTCCCCTTTGATTTGGAGAAAACGCACAAAGGGCGAATGTCTTGGAGCAGTGCACCCTGGGAGCAGGCTGGACTGCCAGGTGGGGTGCTGGCGGGCCCCTTGCTCAGTGCAAAATGCCAGGGACAGTGGCCTCTGTCCAGCCTGGTCTCTGCAAACTCCTCCCCACTGCTGTCCTCACTTGGCCCCCCTTCCAACGGGCTCAGGACAGCCTGGCTGGTCTCCCATCCAAGGGCTGCCCTAGTCGGCTCCTGCTGTGCTTCAGAGCAGAACTGCCCTTGGGCTGGGACACCCACGAGCTGCCTGTGCACCTGGGTCTCACTCTCCAGGCTGCTCCTTGGGTCTAGTCCCCCCCGCCCCCTCCTCCCTGCAGCAGCAGTGGGTGGGGCTGTGCTTTGGGCGGTTGGTCAGCCCTAGCAAAGCTGGTTCTAGTCTCAGGTACCCTGGGTGCCCCCATGCAGGCTGCATTGTGTGTGCCTCAGTTTGCCAGATGTCAAAGGGGCTGTTGGCCCCAGGCACATGGTTCAGTGTTGGCCGATACTCTGCCGTGCCTGTAACATGCGGGTTTGGTGCAGTTTGTGGTGACTAAGGCCAGGGGGCTGCCCCGGGACAGGGATCACTGTCTCCCCTTGCTGAGCACTGAGCAAGGCTGTCTGTGCGATGAACGACTGCTTTGCAGGATGTGCCAGAAGGGCAGAGTTAAGGTGATGCTGGCAACCTTGACCCCATCAAAGGCTGGCTGGTGCTGCAGCTCTGCCATTCCTCGAACGGTGCCTTTGGGGGGAGCACCTTAGGGGGTTTGGAAAGCAAAAGGAAGAAACAAGCATTGCCACCCCCTTTCCCTTGCTCTGGTCCAATTCGGCCACAGCAGTGCTCTGTTCCGGCCTGCATTCCCCGCAGTCGTGGCTGTTCTGTATTCACAAGCCCTCTCCCATGCTTCCTGAGCCGTGCCAGCCAACCGGCTTCCTGCGTCTCACCAGGGCAGGCACACGGAGCACCCCTCCTGCCTGTGGCCAGAGTCCCGGCAAGGGCAAACTGAGGCAGCGTCACTGTCCTGCACCCCCCGCCATGGGCTCAGGCTCTCCCCAGCCTCAGGCAGCGTCGCTGTTGTGCACACGGGGCGGCTCACCCCACCCCCAATGGGCCCGGTATTGCTGCAGGCTCCAGCCGAGCCCCTCGGCCCCCCTCTCAGTGCCTAGGCCTGCCCGGCTGCAGGGCCTGCGCCCGGCCTGGGAGCGCCCCACGGGACTGAGGTCTTTATTTTGTTATGTTTTTCCCACTATTGCAACAGGCATCCCGGGCCCAAATCCTGGACAAAGCCACCGAGTACATCCAGTACATGCGCCGGAAAAACCACACGCACCAGCAGGACATCGACGACCTCAAGCGCCAGAACGCACTGCTGGAGCAGCAAGGTGAGGGGCAGCGCCCACCGGGCCGGGGCCTGGACACTCCTCAGTGGCTCTAGTGCTGCCTTCCCCCAGCTGGACAGCAGTGAGCTGAGCATGTGGGCGGCCACCCAGCCGGCAGCCTGTGTGTCTGCTGGTGGTGCACAGCCGCACGTCTCAGAGCACAGAATATTTATTCCACACATGGATACAAAATTAGAGGGAACCTTGCCTGGGGTGCTTGTCCTGGCACTGGCTCGCCCCAAGCACCTGCCAGCGGGGCTCCGGGGAGGCAGAGGGGGACTGGGCAGGGCGTTGAGTTGCTGAGCGTTGGGCCTGTCCACTGGAGACTGGCAGGGGGCTTCGTTGCAGTGACTGGGGCTCACCCCAGGGTGCCTGGCTCCATGGCAGTGCCCCTGGGAGCTGGGTGCCCATGCGGCCGCTCAGGAGAGATTCCAGCGCTGTCCAGCGATTAGCAGAGCGTCCCTGGCTTGGATTGGTTTCTCTGGGTGGTGCACACCCGCACATGCCTCACATTAACATTTATTCTGCACATAGACACCCTCTTGCCAGGGGGGAGGGAAGCTGTCCCTTGCTCTGCCATGGCCAGCTGGCTCTGTGCTGGCTCCCATCTGGGTCCCTGCCAGCGTCGGGAGGTGGGTCGCGGCCCCTGGCGCGCCCTGGAGAGGAGCAGGCTGTAGGGCTTTCTGGCCTCAGGCCCACTGCAGGGGGTCAGGGCTGGCCCAGCGTTGGGCGCGTGCCCGCCGGCAGCAGTGCGAGCTATCCCCTCTCCCCACAGTGCGGGCGCTGGAGAAGGCGCGCTCGAGTGCCCAGCTGCAGGCCAACTACTCGTCGGACAGCAGCCTCTACACCAACCCCAAGGGCAGCGCCATCTCCGCCTTCGACGGCGGCTCCGACTCCAGCTCTGAGTCCGAGCCGGACGAGCCTCAGAGCCGAAAGAAGCTGCGCATGGAGGCCAGCTAGACGCCTGGCAGCGCCCCGGCGCCGTTAGCCCCCTGCCCGCCCGCTCCGTAAGGACTCTCCCTTCTCTCGTAGAGGCTCTCGGACTGCCGCTTTCTGCCCCTCCCGCCCCGGCAGCGTGTCCCCTGGGGGCAGCAGGAGCGCCTGGCCCTCGGCTGGACTCTGGGAGCGCTCGGCTCAGGAGACGCGCCCCGTCCCGATTTGACGAGTGTTTCTATTTATACTCGCGCCCGTGAGTCGGGGCTGCTGGGGGAAGGGGCAGAGAGCAGCCTTGCCCGGCGGACATGCCCGGAGCCAGCCTCTCCTCGCCGGGCGGGACAGGCCCCAGGGCAGCCAGCCCTCTGGGCTCCCACGGGGCTGCGGAGGTGTTTTTTATCTAGGGTGAATGGTGATGAATTGCTATTTATTTCCCGCTCTCGTGCGATCCGGCCAGACTCTGCCGCGGCCCCCAGGGCTCAGGCAACAGATTCGCAAAGTAACGATCAAATTTCCTTGCGGGCGGGCGTCCCTGGGCTGCCTGCCCGCCTTGCGGATGTAAATACCCCCCACATTGGCGCTGGTACTAAGCGCGGCTGCGTTGGGCCGGCCTCGTCCTGGGCGGCTGGGCTCTGTTCCAGCAGGACGTGAAAGGGTGCCCGGGCCAGGCGACGGCCGACACATGCGTGTCTGTACCGCTCTCTCCGTCCTGTCTTCTCCTGCTCCCCCTCCCCAGGTTGTGGCATCCCCCCTCTCTAGTGCGCAGCGTGTAGCAGGCCCCCGGGCCTGGGCCTGGCTCCCTCGGGGGAGCTGAAGTATGTTGTACATACAGCCCCAGAAGTGTCTTGCAAGTTAAGGCTTCCCCTTTACTATGAGACTATAAATAAAAATCTTATTTTATCCTTCCTGCGGGTGGCGGCGTCTTCTTACCAGCGTCCCTGCCAGGCCGCCCTCCCCCCACCGAGCAGGCAACGGCCCCCCGCCGGGCAGCGCTGTTGGCAGCAGAATTTGAGGGCACTGGATGGCCCCGGCCCGTTGCCTCTGGGCAGAACTGGAGAGCGAACCCAACGCTTTTCCTCCACACATCTCAAGGCAAGGCAGGATCCCCCACCCCATTTCACCGCTGGGGAAACTGAGGCACAAGGAACTAGCCTGCCTGCGTTCAGACTGAGCCCATCTCCAGGGCCCTGCCCCCAATGCCACAAGCTGGCTTGGCTCCTCCCCTGGGCAGAGAAGGGCAGGAATTGAGCTCCCCTTGGCAGCTCCGCCCCAGGAGGCAGAGGGCCAATCCTGGCATGGGCACACCTGGTTGGCACCTTGTGCCCTCCCCCAGGCTCACTTGGCCTCTCCAATCCCATTAAATACCAGCCCCCCCCCCGGGCAGGGGAGCCAATGGGCAGCTGCTCTGCTCACCACCCTGCTTTATGCCTCAGTTTCTCCTCTACTTTCTGCTTGTTCTAAGCTGCGGGAGGGAGGGAGGGAGGGTGCAAGGACTCTCTGGGCCGGCCCAAGCCCAGATCTCAGGCATGGTGGCACCCAGAACTGGGCTGTGCTGGCAGGTGAGACAGCTGCGTACCACCCCCCTCCACTCACCTCCCAGCGCACCGGCCCCCCCACTACCACCGGAACTGGGGTCTTGTTCAGGCCCCATCTTCCCGCCACGGGACACCTGCCCATCTCGCTTCCTTGGGAGCCCCCCCGCTGACCTCCCCCACAACAGAGCTGTGGCTGGTTAGCCAGGGAAACGGGGCTCTGGTACCAGCTGCGCCCCAGCGCCAGCACCCAGCCTGCAACACCAGCTGGCACCAGAGCCAGGAACCCCGGGGGAATTCAGGGCCCAGCATCCCCCTTGAGGCACAAACCAACCCCCCTGCCCCCAAGGCCAACGCTGCCCCTTAGCACCTACCTTTTTGCCCTCAGCTGGGGGCCACGCTGAGCCCCAGGGCTGCCCCCTCTGGGTGTTGGCCCAGCATGCTAACCCCCAAAGCCTGACCCAGGGGGTGTCCCATGGGCACACGCCCCCTGCTCCAGGCAGCCATGGGTGATGGCAGGTGTCTGGGGGAGGGGAGGATGCCAGGGGCACTGCCTGTCCCTAGGGAAGTCTCTGCTCTGGGTCCCAGCCCCACAGCTCGAGCCCAGTGCTGCCCCCTGCAGGAGCAGGCCCTGCCCTGGGGGAGGGTAGCTTTGGCCCCCCCAGCTCAGCACAGCTCTAGCCTGGTAGCCAGGTGGCTCTGAGCAACCCTGTGAGCAGGCTGGGGCGGCCCTGCCCTGGCAAAGCAGAGCCAAGGGACGACCTTGCCAGGACCTGCTGGGGATGGAGAGAGAGGCAGGGCCGCCCCATGGCCATTGCTCCGCTCCTCAGCAGGGCCAGGGCCAGGGCCAGGCAGCTGGGGCTAGTGTGGGCCTAATGGAGCTTGGCCCTTGGTGTCCGGCTCCCCCGGCCAAGGGGAGAACAGAGCCTGGCTGGACGGGGAAGCTGTACACACACACCCCGAACATGCTGAGCAGCTCCCTCTGCAGAGCCGAGCTCGCAGCCCCACACCTGCTCCCGGGGCAGGCTGGGGGCCAAGGAAAGGCGGGGGGTCAGTTCCGGTTTATTGACACTAGAACGGTCACAAGCCGTTATTCCCAACGAGAATTGCTCCAGGCAGGTTAGTGGGGCCCGCAGCCCTCGGGTGCCCACGGCGGGGGCCTGGCCTGCCCAGCGGTGACCAGAGGGGTTATTTTTGGTCTGGCCAGTGCCCTGGGCTTGCCCCGGCCCGGGGGGAGCACTCTTTGCACCCCCCCTCCTGCCCCAGCGGGGGCCATGCTGCGCTCCGACTGCAGGGAGAGCCCGGCTGGACAGCGTCCGCGAAGGGAGCAGCTGTGTCTAGTCTCCGGCAGGCACTGGCGCCGCCTCCGCCGCGGGCACGCTGGGGACAGGCTGCCGCAGGAAGTGCATGATGGCCCGCACCACGCGGGCGGGGCAGATGTTGTACACAGGGTGCGTGGGCTGCTGCGGGGGGGAAAGAGGCGTTAGCGGCGCTGGCGGGGGGCAGCCTGGTGAGGATGCGCTGGCCCGGGATGGGGGAGGAAGCGTGGGGCGGAGGCACCAGGGGATCCTGCAGCCGAGACATTCTGGCCTGCACCCTGCCGCTGAGAGGAGAGGTCACCATGGGCCCTTCTCACGTGGCAACGGGCCTAGCACAGGGCCACAGCCAGGAGGAGCAGCAGGAGGGAGGCTGCAGCCCAGAGAGTCCACGGGAACCACCTGAGGGAGGCCTGCGGGGACCTAGCCTCAGGGCTGTGCTCTGAGAAGGACCCAGGGCCGTGGGTGGCTCCTGCTGCCACACTCCCCCCCCCCCCCCCCCCCCCCCCGATCCCAAGGCCAGGAACACAGCGCACCTCTCGCTAGGCTGTGCCTGCCGGGGGGCCGTAGCGCACGGGCCGTTCAGAGGCCAGGCCACCGTTGATGCGGGAGCTGCAGGGCGCGCAGCAATTCGCGCCGGTCACGGAGACTGATCTGGAGAAGGCCCCCCCCCCGCCCCCCAGGCAGCCCCCCGCCCCCTCCCCGCTTACCAGGCGGTTCTCCGGCACTCCCAGCACCAGCTCGTGGAGCAGGTCTCCGCTGCCGAAGTGCTGGGCTATCGAGAGCCCGCTCAGGCAGTAGCAGGTGTGGTAAAAATCCCGTGACCTGCAGGGACAGCTGGGTCAGACACACCCCGGCCCACCCCACGGAGCCGCAGCCTTCTCCTGAGCCCTTCGGCGCTGCCCTGGGCCCATGGAGCTCCAGGCAGCCCCCGCCCCGGGTACTCACTTGCCCGGCTTGTCCAGCAGCCCCCCGGCAGGGCACTGGCAGCAGAGGAGGATGTACTCCTGCAGCGCCTCCTGGTGGAACATCCAGTGCGTCATGCTGAGGGCCGGGTCGCCTGGGGAGGGAGCACAGGCCGTGGGGCCCTTAGGGAAAGCGAAGGCAAAGTCCCCCCTTTGCTAGTGCCGGCCAAGGCCAGGGCCCACCCCCAGCCTGCAGACGAAAAGCGGCGCCCACCGTCACATGCCCACTGCCTCCCCACCTCTCCGAGGCCAGGCAGGACCAGGCGCAGCCTTTGCAGGGCCTTACGCAGAGGCCTCAGCGCAGGCCCTGCCCCCCCTCCCTGTGAGGTCACAGCTAACTCAGCGCCCGGGAGGAGGCCCCCCAGGCACAGGAAGCCAGGAGAGTGTCTGGCTGCAGGGATGTGGGAGGTGCAGCCCCCAGTGGGGGCGGGGGAGCATGAACAACGGCTACTCTGACCTCCCCTCTGTCCTACCCGGCACAACCTCACAGTCCCGCCGCAGCAGCACGAGGGCATCTCTGCCGGCTCCGCTAGGGCAGGAAACGCCCCAGGCGGTGTGACGCAGAGCGCCTCCCGCTCACCACCCCCCCGCCAGGGTCCTGCACAAGGGGCGGGGGAAGGGGTCCGGTGTCACCCAGGAAGTCAGTGACAGCTGCGGCCCTGGCTTCCCCAGCCCCGACCAGCAGATCGGCCACCCGCAGCGGGGCAGAAATATCTGCAAACAGAGCAAGCGCCCTGGAGCCAGGCGCACGGGAGCACGGAGCCCCGGCAGCCGCCAGGAACAACGGCGCTTCCTGCCAACTGCCGATGGCTCCCAACTGCCTGCCAGCCGCAGGCGTGAGCAGCACGCGCCCTCGGGTCGGGCCCAGTGGCAGAGACGGGTCCCAGCACGGAGCCCTGCGGAACTCCACGGTCCCCTCCTCCCACAGCAGACAGCACCCTTCACGAGAGCCGCCGGGACCAGCTGGGCGTAGCTAGCGTCCCACGTGGAACGGAAGCCAGGCGGGAAACCTGCATTTCCTCCCGCCGCGCCACCAGGCCTCTTCGCGCAAAGAGCACGCTGGCCGGCACCATCGGCCTTCTGCACAGTCTCCTTGGATTTTACCCCAAGTATCCTTCACCTGCGTCCTTAACTACTGCGAAGGATGGGTCCGTCGACGGCGATTAGCCAGGATGGGCAGGGGCGGTGCCCCTAGACTGTCTGCCAGATGCTGGGAACGGGCGACGGGGAGAGAAATCACTTGATTCCCTGTTCTGTTCACTCCCTCTGGCGCACCTGGCATGGGCCACTATTGCAAGGCAGGATCCTGGGCTAGATGGGATCGGTTGGACCCCGCGTGGGTATCCCCACGTTCTCGCGCCTTCAACATCTGTCCTAAGAGCTCGCCCCCGGGGCAGGCCTGTCATTCCAAGATCACTTTCTTTCCTTCAATCCCAGGACTAGCGCAGCAATTCTCCAATCCCAGGCGATGGCCTCGGAGTTTGCGGCGTAATGAAACCCCCTTGCTTGTAATGGCACCGGCCAGGCCCTTTACAATTCTTGGCTGGCGATTATCCAGGCCCCGCACTTCATTCCTATGAAACCGCCTGACTTCCACCGTGCTGTGGCCTGTCCCCACTCCCATCAGCCAACCTGCCACTGCCCCGGCTCTTCATTACCCCCATTACAAACTGCAGCCAAGCGCTCATTTAAGTACAGTGCCGGGCTGAGCTTAGCTCCAATCCCGCCACCCTACCCCTCGGTGCTTCGCAGTCCCACGATTCCTGGTTTGCTTATTTACACCACTCAAGCACCGTTCCCCGACTGGTTTTAATTCCCCTGCCAGCTCCAGCTCTGTTTGATTTGGCCAGTTCTCGCTCGATCCCTCCACTCTCCGATCCCCCAGAGGTCACTTCCCTTGCTCCGTCTCCTCCATTCCCTGTAGGCTGCTTTCTGTTCATCCCAAATCTCAACTATTTTGACTCTGAAATGCGCAGGAGCAGCAGTTTGGGTGCCTCATTCTCCTCTACAGGCCAGACTGCCCAGGCAGGACTACATTTCCCAGGACGCACTATGGTGACCCCCTTCAAGAGGGGAGGCAGTGCATCATGGGAGATGTAGTCCAATCGGGGAGTGCACTGAGAGAGGAAAACAGTCGCAGGCCACCAGGACTACAAGTCCCACGTCCAAATCAAAACATTCCAGTTTAGCTGAATACCCAATTGATAATGTTCAGGGGCGGATGATAATTTTGCGGGGCCCAGGGCTGCGCTGCAGGGCCCGGGGAGGCACAATTTTGCGCATGCGCCTTGGCAGCAGCCGACCAGAAGTAGCATGCGCAGGGTGCGTGCGCGGGGCCTATTGAAGCGCAGGGCCCGGGGCAGCTGCCCCGCTCGCCCTGCCCTATATCCGCCGCTGACAATGTTTCCAGCCCAATACATGACCCCTCTGGTACAGAGGCAACCCAGCCACCAATGCAGATGACCCAGTAGCCCAGGTCATCCCTGCCTGACTTCACTGTGGCACCAGGACTCACCTTGGGCGTGCAGAGCTCGGTGGAGGAGGGGCAGCAAGCCAGCCTGCCAGAAGGAGTAGCAGCCGTCCACCAGCTTGTTACAGCGGCCCTGGAACCCCCCCTCAAAGCGCATCTGCCGACTGGTGACCCAGTGCTGGGAGGGACAGATGGGGACACGCGTCAGGGCTCTGACAGTCTCAGGCACCACGGGACAGCCAGCTGTGTGGCACCGGCCGTTCCCCTCCCTCTCACCAACAGGAGCAGCCATCAGCATCTTGCCAGCTCCCCTCACTCCCATGGCCAGGACTCGGAGGAGGCGCTGCCTGCCCTCCCCGGGTGTGGGGCACTGTGGGAGATGTAGTCCAGCAGGGAGCCAATCTACAGCGGAACAGCAGCAGGATGCCCCGTGGCCACATTCCCAAACCCAGTTTCTGGATGGGGTTTGGCGGGTTCCATTGCTGGAGGGCGGGGAATCGCCGTTTTGCACGGAAAGGGCTGTTGGTGAAAACCTGATGTAGGCCCCAGTTATACATCCAAATCAGAGCTGGCTGTAGCTGCGCCGTTCCTAGCACTGTGTTACCCTGCCCTGCAGAGCAACACCACGGCAGGACCCTGGCGAAACCCCCCTGCAGCGGGCTTCCAGGAGCCCTCAGCCCGGCCAGAGGCTTTCGAAGGGCCAAGCCCCTGGCAGCGTGTTGGCCTGACAGGTCAGTGCCAGCCAGTGCCCAGGGCGTGGAGTCTGTGCAGCCGAGGGGGAATGCTGCCCCGACAGCAGCATGGGGGTCTCCAGCCCAGCACTGAACACGGTGCCCCCGTAACCACGCTGGCAGGAATGGGGTGGCGTCGGCCTCCTCGGCCGTGTGGGCCCAGCCCCACAAAGGGCCAGGGAAGAGCAGCCCGGCAGAGTCCACTTACTAACAAGCATTTCAGATTCAGCAAGTGCTCCTGCTTCAGGATGACCAACGCCGCCAGGCCACAGAACGTGTATCCTCCGTGGGCCTCCATGCCCGGGACGCCACCAATGCCGCCCTCCCAGTTCTGGCACCTAGTTCAGAGAGGGGCAGGCAGGGAGAACGTGACGCCAACGCCTGCCTGCAAAGGGAGCCCAGTGTGGGGCGCCCCTGTGGGATCTCGCACGGCCCCGCCCTCTCAGAGGGGAGCCTCGTTTCTCCCCGGGGCAGCTCCGCACACCGCTCACCTCGCGATCCACTCGGCCGTGCCCGCGAAGAGCGTGGGGGTGAGGATGTTGGTCAGCGAAGCCACTGAGGCGGCGCAGTAGGCGCTCCTGTGGTGGAAGGACGGATCAGAGAGTCAACGCCCGCTGTTCGCCACAGACGGAGCAACGGCGCCACGAGCACCCAGCCCCCCCTTCCTCCTGTGTGGCTTCCAGTAGCACACCTACGAGATCTGCTCCAGTGCAGGGCCCTTATCCCCAGGAGAGTGTCACCCAGGGCCCCAGGATAACCCCAGGCTCCTACCGGGCGCTTTTCCCGCTGGAGACCTCACAGCGCTTTACAAAGCAGCTGGTGTCGTATCCTCCTCTGGCAGATGGGGACACTGAGGCCTAAGGGATGGGGAACTTTGCCGAGGATAACAAGCTGCGGAGGAGGGGGCTGCGAGTGCTTCGGAGGATAGGGGCATAGTTAAAAATGATCTGGACACACTGGAGAAGTGGTCTGAGGTAAATAGGATGAAATTTAATAAGGACAAATGCAAAATACTCCACTTAGGAAGGAATAATCAGTTTCACACACACAGAATGGGAAGGGACGGTCTAGGAAGGAGTACGGCAGAAAGATCTGGGGGTCATATTGGACTGTGAGCTAAATAGGAGTCAACAGTGTGATGCTGTTGCAAAAAAAGCACCAACATGATTCTGGGAGGCATTAACAGGTGTGTTGTAAGCAAGACATGAGAAGTCATTCTTCTGCTCTACTCTGCGCTGGTTAGGCCTCAGGTGGAGTATTGTGTCCAGTTCTGGGCACCGCATTTCAGGAAAGATGTGGAGAAATTGGAGAAGGTCCAGAGAAGAGCAACAAAAATGATGGAAAACAGGAGCTATGAGGGAAGACTGAAAGAACTGGGCTTGTTTAGTTTAGAAAAGAGACGTCTGAGGGGGGACATACTAGCAGCTTTCAAGTAGCTAAAAGGGTGTTACAAGGAGGAGGGAGAAAAATTGTTCTCCTTGGCCTCTGAGGCTAGGACAAGCAGCAAGGGGCTTAAATTGTAGCAAGGGAGGTTTAGGTTGGACATTAGGAAACACTTCTGAACTGTCAGGGTGGGCTAACACTGGAATAAATTGCCTGGGGAGGTTGTGGAATCTCCATCATTGGAGATATTTAAGAGCAGGTTGGACAGACACCTGTCCGGGATGGTCATGGTGCTGGGTCCTGCCATGAGGGCAGGGGACTGGACTTGATGATCTCTCGAGGCCCCCTCCAGTTCTAGGATTCTAAGTGATTTGCCCAAGGAGGCCCAGCAGGCCAGTGGCAGGGCTGGGAATAGAATCTCATTCTCCTACGTCCCCATCCAATTCTTTGCCCACTAGGTTACACTGCCTCCCTAACAGAGCCCTGCCTTGCAGCGGGAGGCAAGCCAGGAGACAGCTCCTCGGGAAGTGCCTTGGACCGACGCTGCCCCAGAGACACGACGCTGAAGGCCCACTGCAAAAATTCCCCCAGGCCACCACCCCGCTGGAAACCCGGGCCTAGAGCATCTCACTGGCAGTGGTTTGCTTGCCGGCAGAATTAAGGGTCCATCTCCACGGGGAAATGTACCAGCCTAGTCACAGCACTGCAGTTACACCCGGATAACTCCCCTGTACACACAGGGACTCCACAAAGTGGCCTTTTCTGGTGCAGTGTCTATGGGAGGTACCAGCAGAACCACCCTGGCACGGCCCCTGTAGGAAAGTGCCCCTCAGACATCCCTGACTGAGGTAGCCTCCCGCTGCCTACAATGGCATGTGACCATGCCACATGGTCCTGGAATCCATCTTGAACCTGGTATTTTTCCATGGAGTGGGGGGGGGGGAGGGGTGCTGAACAAAGGGTTCCCGCCCTGGGGGAAAATCTATTTAAAGCCCTTTGTCTTCAGCTGGCCCACCCCAAGAGGATACAAAGAACTCGGAAGAAGCTGTAGATCCAGACAGAGGAAAGATCAGCTCTGACTTGAGGGAGCTTTGCCTGCCGTAAGAACAGCAGTTTCGGGTAAGAATTTGCATGTCACAAGATTCTTTGTGGATTAGAACTAGCTAAGCGGTTTCTGTTCTTTTTAACTAAGTAACTTCCTTTGATCGGTCTGCTTTCACTTGCACCCTCTTAAATCCCACTTTGTGTCCTTCATAGAAACATGTCTGTTTATCATCAAGCCCAGTGTAAATGTGTGTTACCGGAGGGAGGAAGCAACCACTGTGCATCTCTCTCTTTCATTGACCAAGGGGGCGGACCTTCTTATAGGACGTCAGACTAAGACATTTCTCTGGGGTTTTGGTCCCATTTATGGGGAGCGGTTTCCTTGGAGCTGAGCCCAGAGCTGAAGTGGTTCAGTGTCTGTGTTGCTCTGCGGGGGGGGGGGGGAGGTAACCCCAATTCTGTGCCTGGTCTGGGGGAGACCAGAGAATGTGGCCCAGCAGGACAGGTGGTGGGAGCCCCAGAGAGCAGGAAGGTGTGTGTCAGTGGCACAAAAGCATGCTGGGGGACTTCTGTGATTCAACCCGTCACAGGGACGACTTCCCACAGCTCCACACCGGCTTGGCCACAAGCGACCAGGCCGGAGGGAGGGGTGAGGTGGGAGTGTCTGAGCTTCCACCGGGAAAGCTGACAAAAGCGATTCCTGCTGCAAGTCCAGGGGCTGGTGGCAACAGCCCATTTCCCCCCTGCAGAGCGCACAGGAGGGGCGCTGGGGACGGTGCCCCACGCCTGCCGCCCCGTCTCACACTGTTCTGGCTTTGTCCCGCACGCACCTGACGTCCACTTCGCCCCCCACGTGCATGATGAAGGAGCCGTCGGGCTGCTTCAGCGAGTACAAATACTCCAAGAGCTTCTCCCTGAAAAGCAGCAAGGGCATCGTTGGGGACGGGCAGGGGCCTGCTGACTCTCACCCGCGGTGCAGGAACCTGGCCAGAGGGGCCGTTCCTGCCTGACCCTGATGTGTAGTGACTGGCTCGCGCCCTGACGCAGGAGGGTTCCCGAGCTCTTAGTAAGGAGATGGTGGATGTTCCCACTGCAGGGTCAGCTCCAGCCTCTTTCACCAAGGGGGTCACAATTGGTTCAAGGCAGTCACACCCCCTGGCCAAACAAACGGCCACATCCCCTCCCAGGCCAGGGGCCAACCCCTAGGGATGGCAGGAGGGGGCTGCCTCCCTGGCAGAGATGTGGGCCTGGCCTGGGTGTTTGGGGGCGGATGGCTCTAGCCTAGGCCTCCCTCCACCGCTGAGAACTCCAATAACCCCCACGGGAGCCGCTTGCGTGTAGCGGGCAGCCCAGCGCCCCGGGCACTTTCCTCGCCAGCCTTCCTCCTGCGTACACACCCGGGCGAGAGCTGTACCAGGCCCTCAGAGCCGGCACGGCCACTGCAGGGGAGGCTGGCTGGGGTTGGGTCACCTGTTGATGACGTTGAAGGCCTCTTCGGTGCCGATGATGCAGAGCGCGCTGACGGCGGCGTAGGTGGGAGCGAGATGGGGGTGCTGACCAGGCCCTCCTCCAAACCCACCACTGGGGCTCTGGCAGCAGCTCAGGAACTGGCAGACGCTGGAGGGAGAGAGGGGGTGGGGTCTATAAAACCTGGGCACAGCTCACCCAAACCCGCATTTCAGGTCTCCAGCAGAGCCCCGGCCTGGCTGCTGAGGGCAAGAACTAGCCGGCTCCCACACCCCAGCCGGCGGCCGCAGCGACGCCCGGCAGCCTGTTCAGAACAGAGTTTATTAGTCACCCCGAGCGCAGCAGGTTAGTGGAGGAAAACAAAGGGTCCGAGCCGGCCCAGGGCACACAGCAAAGCTACGCTGGGTTGATCGGAGCCCAGCGTGGGGACGGGTCCAGGGCACAGCACACAGCAAACCCCCTCCTTTATGTACCTTTGCACTAGGGATGGGACTGTTTAACTGCTTAACCGGTTAGGTTAACGGGTAATACTGACCGGTTAAGATTACCCAATGGGGACGGGAGCAGCTCCCTGCTTGCCTCGGGCAGGGGGTTGCTCCAGCCCCACGGGGGCCCTGCCGTGCACCCCCCGCAGGCAGAGGCTGCTCTGATGTCTGCAGCAGCCCCTCCATCCCCCTCCCTTTAATTGGTTAACCAATTCCACGGGAGTTTACCCCCTACTTTGCCCATCTCATGGCATCGACTATGTGTCGCATCGTACGTCCGGCCCCGCACAGCTTATCCGACCTCACGTTCCCCACGTCTCTCGTCCGTCGCCAGCTTCTCTGCAAGCGTGCGCTGGGCGAGCCCTCGCCGGCCCACAGGGCGCCCGGCCACGGTCCCTCTCGGCTCACTGACTAATGTCACGAACGTTCCCATATGGGCCTGCTGCTCCATTTACCTCCCATGACCCGCCTCCCAGGCAACGGGGCCTCCTTCCGGGCCAATCACTCCCGTCAAGCCGGCCCTACCTGCTCTGTCTCCATAGATCAACACTTTCCCAAGCAGGCCCGTGGCAGGGACTTGCCCAGGGCGGACAGATCTCCCCAAAATCAGGAGCGCCGGTGACAGCTAATGACATCACTCTGCCCCCTGAGAGAGCGCCGAGTAACGTCCTTGTGGAGGGCAGTGGCCTGACGGGCCCAGATGTGAGTCCTGCAGCTGCCAGGGGTCTTGAGGAGTTTGCGGGGCCCAGCGGGGGACACCTCTCTCACAAACCACTGAGCCCTCAGATTGAAAACTCAATGAGGGAAGAGTGCCCCTCCCCTGATCTCTCTCTGCTGGTAACTGGGCTCCTCCTTACACGGCCGGGAAAGGGCTCCAGTCCAGCCCCTTTCCACAGCCAACGCTGTCTCCTGCCCAACGCGATGGAGAAGAAATGGGCGGAGGCCTTGCAGCCTGCAACGGGCCGTGACTGTTACTAATAATCCCTAGCGCTTACCAAGGGTGGTCTTAAAGCAGGACAGTATCTCTGTCCCCATGTCACAGGTGGGGAAACTGAGGCACGGGAGGGGCCTTTCGCCCACACTGGCCCAGCTGGCCAGTGGCAGATCCGGGAACAGAACCCGGGTCTCCTGAGTCTCGGCCCAGAGCCCTTTCCACCCAGCTCCCCTCATGCAGCAGCTCCTGCCTGTACGCTCCACCAACGAACTGAGCCTGGAAGCACCGGAGTCCCCTCCCGCCCTCCCCACTCGGATGCTCCCGTCCAAATCGGTGAGCTGCCGGCCCCGAGTCACACAGAGCAGTCGGCTCTTGGCGCCGCTCCCTGCCTGCAAGAGCAGGGGGCGGCTGGAGTCCTTATCACCACCATCGACAGCTGTCACAAGGTGCCCCCGGGCGCGTGACAATGGGGGGCTATTGTTGGAGCAGGATGAATGGGACAATGTGCTTTTGTGCTGCAGCGGCACCCGTACAGGGCCAGAGTGGGGGCCTGGCTGAGCACCCGGACAGAAGCAGCCCCAGGTGCTCCCCATGGCACACTGAGGGGAGGATGGGTGGTGCCCCGGCACGGCACCCCTGAGCTTGCCAGGACAGGGAGCGCTGGTAGCCCACCCGCAAGGGCGTGGAGGCCTCGGGTCGGCTGGGCAGGTGCTGCTGCAGGACGGGGCGGGGCAGCCCGGGGTTACAACAGGGAGGGGTGCGTGGAGTGGGCACTTCTGGTGCAGCGTTAACCGGCTCCATGCCTGGTTGCACGGCTCCCCTTGCCACTCACACCCACCAGAGACCGGAAGGCCCAGGACACCCAGCTATGAACTACCCTGGAGCACAGGACAGATTCAGCCCCGTCTCTGGCTGCCGGTCCCTTTTCTACAGCACTTCCCCTTCCGCTGCCGTGCACCCCCCTCCTCCGCCATATCTCCGGCCTCTTCCTGCCCTCCAGCGCCAGCCCCCCACTTTCCCTGGGACTGCTCCTTCGAGCTCTGGATCCCACGGTTCCAACCTGACCCAAACAGGCCACGGCCTCCTGCACCCTCAGGCCCGCACCCAACGTGCCAACAGCCTCTCAGGCTCTCAGCGGCACCTGGCCCTTGCAGCCCGGCGGAGGATGCTCCTTCTTGCAGTTGCTCTCTGCGAGCGCCGCTACCCGGAGGGAGAGCGAGGTCTTCGGAGGCGCCAGTCTGCACCCGGACAACACGCCAGCTGGGCTTCTATGCCCATGCTCCGTTGCTCCCAGCCCTGGGAAAGCTGCTGCTGAACCCAGAGGTGAGCCAGGCCAGCTCCCGGCAGGATGCGGGACCCACTCCAGCATTGGCACTGGGAGATGCTGCCAACTCTGTCCGCTCTCCCTGCCTCCCCTCCCTCAGCCCCGTTGTCCTTCCTCTGTCTGCCACACGCTGGGCAGCTCTCCCTCTGCAGGGCTTGGGGCCGCCGGGCTCCCATACCTGCTGACAGTCCTGGGACGCTGGCTGTGACCCAAATCAACGCTCGTGAGCTAAGCCACCCAACAGCCCCGTTTGTGGGTCAGGACAGTTATTTCTATGGCAGACACAGAGGCTCCAAGCCTGACCGCCAGCAAGCGAAGGCCCAGGCCCACACGCTCCCAGGCAGGTAACCCAACGGCACTGCCATGCTGGGAGCTGGAGCACTCCCATGGCACCTGGCTCTGTTTGTGGGCATGGAGCCTGGCCTCCACAGGCGAGGCCAGCACATGGGTACAGAGAGGCCTCCGATCGCGGCTGTCTGAGACATCAGGCCCTATGGGATGCAACCACAGCCACACAATGAATCAGTGGCAGAGAACAAGACTTGGCTAGAAGCCATGGCCCGGACACATGGATGAAGTCTGAGCCCTCTGCCTAGCAACGAGACCTAGCCCCCAACACCGGTTTTATTAGCCGTTGGCCAGAGCAGAAAGGGCCAGTGATACCAAGTCCAGGTCCTTGCCTGTGCAGCTCTCTCCTACTTCCCTCCCATCATCCGGGTTTGATCCTACAGTCAGCAGATGGGAGCCCCTTACACGGTGCTGGGATTGACAAAGAACAGGCCACGTTCTTCCCGAGGGCGAGTCTGCTGCCCCAGGGACGAATTCATCCCGACACACCAAAGCCAGCTGGCTCCGTTCCCCTGCGGCTAAGTCGGAGCCAGCTGCTGCCCCGATTCCCAGAGCTGCCTCCGGCTTTCCAGCAGGGCTGCTCCCGGCCCAGTGCGAGTCAGACTGGGGCCCTTCACACAGGCTGCAAGTGGCTTCTCCATCGCCTCTTAAGACGCAGGGTCTTTCCAAAAGACACCGTCTAGGCCACACGTTGCTGGACTCCAAGATTCCCTGGCTGGTGCTAAACAGAAAGTCTTACTAGGGGGTGGCCATAACGGGTTAAAAGCCGGCCTGATGAGAAGGTGGGATCCCCCATTTTGCCCACTAGACCACACTCCCCCTTTGCAAATATCAGAGACACCAAGACGAGGGCGCTAGGAGCTTGTCTCCAAACGCCCGGCCTCGCTGTCTGCAAACCGCCTCCACTCAGCACCCGGAGCCCTCGCTGAACAAGACTTACTCTGAAGCCACGGACTCCGGGATGGGCTCGTCGAGCAGCTCCAGGCTGTGCAGGATCCAGTAGCACAGCCAGGGGCGGCTGGCATCCAGACACTGCAAGAGGAGAAAGGGGAAAGCGGTCAGGCCCCGGACCGGCGCTGCCGACAGCACAATGCGGTTACCCAGCTGCAGGGAGATGGAGATGGGGCCACGCTGAGGACAACCCCAATGAGGCCTAGTCACTTGCCCTGCTCTGGGGTGGGTAAGCGAGAGACTGAAGCGGTGCAAAGGAAGAGAAGGAGAACAGCCGCAATGCACGGCATTGGGAGCAAGTAGGGCGTGGAACTCCCAACACACCCACGCTCCAGAAAGAACGTAGGCAGGAAATAACCCCCAAACAGTAACAAAGGCTTTCATCCTGAGGGGTCCCAGACCACAGAGCCAGCACAGAGATCACTTCACCCACTGCTGGAATGCAGCCACCTCTGGGGAAGGCCCATTTAACGGCACACAGCAACAGCAGGGAAGCAAAGGGAGACGCCTCACAGATTAAACCTGTCACCTAGAAAGCGGGATTACCTCGTAGGCATCCGTCAGTTGCCTCAGGCCTCTCTTCAAGTAGTGGTAATGCTTCTCGCGCTGCAGGACAAATCTGAAAGGCAAACGGGAGGTGAAGAGCATTCGGAGGCTTCACCCAGCATTTATCAGCCTGCTTGCGTCTTCCATCCCAGGGACACCTGCCATAGGCAGCAAACGGGCAGAGCAGCAAAGCTGTTGGGTTTGAAGACTCAGCAAATCACCCTAATGCTTAGCCGGGAGGTGACGACGGGGCCCTCGTTTTAGGGACGTTCGGCTATTCCTCCTGCCTCCCAACATGCAGCCCGACAGCTGGGGCCAAAGTGGAGCAATGCATGATGGGACCTGTAGTTTCTGAATGAATATGAAAGGCAACATTAGGCTGTGCCAGTAGCTCCGCTAGGCCCCACGTCCAGCCAGAGCACGCTGCAAGCAAACATGGAGTTGAAAAGCAGAGACAGGGATGTCTCGCTCCGGGGCTCGTTCGATGGGCAAAAGGAGAGCGCCCGGTTCAATTGAGTCCACTTAATACACCAGACAATCCGCAGCAAGCCCAGGTAGAGCATTCGAGGCCCTGCTGCGACTTCGGCTAAACCACGAGCGGCGGACATGACAGACAAACGCACCATGCTGCAAAGCTCACCCAAGAATTCCAGGTCAAACCCTCCCTGGGCTTTCACTGCGTCTGCCAGGGACTTACTGTGAGACGTGGTGGTTCGTCGTGTAAGCACTGAAGACCTCCTGCACCAAGTCCTCCACTTTGGTCTGCAGCGAGTGAGGAGAAGAGAAAGAAAAAGAGCCTTAGTTTTGAAAAGCAACTCACCACATTTACCCAGCAAGCAGCATTTGCGACCCCAGCCCATCCAGCTCAGCTCAGCGCAGGGCGTGCCCAAACAGCAGAGTCCCCGACAGAGTAACAGGATTCCAACATAAGCAAAGACTATGCGGGGTCAGAGCCACACATGGCTCCTGTCGCTCTGATCCCCCGGCCGGCGAAAAGGCCTGTAGCGTGGCTACACGGCAGCAGCCTGAACATCACCGGCGGCTTCTCACGAGTGCGTAAGTTCACGCTCACTGAGGGAACGGCGAGAGAAACGCAGGGCTCAGTATCGACATGTGCTCCCAATCCGCAGGGTGGTCTGGTCCCGGGGCAATGGGTCAGGAACGCTTCTGTTCTCAGCCTGGCTCCACCCCCTGGTGGGGCTGTCACTCACCCGCTCTGCCTCGCTTTCCCAGTGCGCAGGGGGCTTTGGAGAGGATCACTCCGGGAGGCGTAGCTGAGCGCTTCGGCCTTGCCAGCCACACGCTGAACAGCCTACACTGTGCGGACTAGGGAAAGTGGGATCGCCTCTCCCTGGTGCAGCTGCAGTTCCGTCAGCGGCCCGGTCCTTCTACTCTACTGGTCCCATAAGGAAAGGGGAAAGAACTACACCCTGTAACTGTCCCAACGAGGGGTTGGAGCGGTACGCCGAAACGGGTCAAACACCGCCCCAACTGAAATAGTCACGTGGGTACAAACCCCCGCGCAGGCGTGTTATCCCTGGCGAGAGAAAGCAACACTGGGGGATGTTCTCCCTGTCCACACACACACACACCTAGGCACTGCCACTAGCGCACGCGGAGGACCTACGAGGCACACCAGTCAACGTGCAGGTCACAGGTAGCTCCCAGCCACCACGGGACAGCGGTGTGTCAAGATGACCAACCTTCGCCAGTCAACAAGAAAGAGCAACAAGGAAACAAACCTTTGAAGCGAGCAGTAACACCCAGCCGGCAATTACACACTCGCCTGGCAACACCTGGCCATGAATTACACACTCACCCATGAATTACACACTCACCCATGAATTACACACTTGCCCAGTAACACGAGCTGTTAAAAACCTTCCTCAGGGTGAGTGAGTGAGTGAGTGAGTGTGTAAGAGGAAGCGGGACACACGCCTGCAAAGGATGGGCTACGTTGACTTGGCTCTGCCCCAGCCCAGGGCTGGACTAGGGATGTACGAGATTACAAAAATGCCAGTTCCACCCAGCACTGTCTCCACGGGGGGCAGGGGAGGTAGAGGCGCTGCGGGAAACGGCGCAAGCGGGGACTGGAGCAGTCTCTGCTCGCACTGCTTCTGCGGCGATTCTCCCGGGAGCCGACACAGTCACGTGGTGAGCAGTGTGCTGGAACAGGGCCTTGGCCATGCAGAAGACGCGGTCCAGGGCCGGGCTCTTTGCTAGAACATCCCAGCTAGTCGGTTTTCAGGCTGGTGCGTCCGTCTCTTCCAATTGGCTGCGATGCGTCAGCTGCTCCGTTTCTGAGACACGAGAGCAGAGATGTCTCAGAGCACGCTAAGAACCACCCAAATGCCCCCCGACAACTGGCCTATGGCCCAAGAGCATCACTGTGTACCCTCGGTTGCTAACGTACAAAGCTGGATCCGGCAGCAAGGAGCGACGTGTTCTGTAAATTTCACTGCTCCCCGAAGGAATCAATTGACGCCAATAACTCTCAAGAGCTTTTCCTCTCTCCTGTCAGAGTCCCTGCCTGATCCAGCAGGGTTTATTTAGCGACGTGTATTATTAGCATTGCCTCACTGGCGGCACCTTTTCAAGGAATCAAAACCCACCCGTAAGCCATCAGTCAATCTCTGATCTGACTTTCGTTTGTCCAGGGAGAATTCATCTCTCCCCAACAGAGAAGCAGCGTATGAGGAAGCTCGAAAAGAAAACCACTCCACAGCCAGGGTCCAGTCCAACCAGCCATGAAGGGGGAAACAGTCGTTAAAAACCTGTTCACTTCACTCTGGGACCCTCCCCTCCGCTCCAAAACGTACTGTCCTCTGTAGCGGAACCTCACTGGCACGGAGGTGGCTGTCACTCTGAAAGGTTCGTCACACTGAACACTCACGGAGGTCTTTCAAAAGTTCACAACTGCACCTGCCTTAATTCAGCTTTGACACTTTCCTGTGCAGAAGAAAAATGCTGCCCCCTCTCCCTTTCATTTGAGTAGTTTATTTTTTTTGGTGTCTGGACACAAAAATACGCAATCAGGCAGCAGCAAACAAGGTGTGTGACTGGCCGGTCAGTTCCTGAGGTTCTGTTTAGGGATGTTAAGAGGCGGGTAATCGACTGATCATGTAGTCGATACAATTCGTATTGACCACACGATTAATATTGATTAGGGGAGACGCTCAGTCCCAGCTCACACCGGTCCCGGAGCTACCTCGCTGCGGCTCTGCAGTTTAAATGTAGTAAGCGCTGCCCAGCTCTTACTGCCTTTAAAATGCAGAGCCGCAGCAGGTATAGCTCACGGACCCAGCACGAATCGGGACTGAGCAATCCTGGCTCGTGCCAGTTCGGGACCACTGCACCTCTGCTAGGCAGCTATTACTACATTTAAAATGCAGAGGTCCCAGACCACTGCTCAGTCCCGGCTCACACCAGGTCCAGCAACTGCTATTCATGGCAGCCAGGGCTGGCCGTGGACAGGGGCTGCTGCCCGAACAACTTTGGCCCACCACGGGCAGAGGTTGCTTTGTAGCAGCCTTCCCTAACTCCCCACCCCCAATACAGGCAGCAGCGGAGAGGAGGGGCAGACAGCACCATGGAGACAGTGCTTGGGGGAAACCAGCTTTTAAGCCAGCTCCTCCCAGCACTGGTTCCTGTTTCCCCCCCTCTTGCTGCCTCTGATGAGGGGGAGCAAGTAGTTGAGAACTTGACTCGATTGCTCAAGCAGCCTAGGCTTATCAGATAGCTGAGCAGTCAACTTCTCACTTACATCCCTAGCTCTACTGCAATTAGCGTGTTGTTATATGGCATCTCCTCCAGCTTGAGTTAAGGCTGGGGGGGTGCTCTACCTCTCCAGACCTTCAAGTGTCATGAATGCCAAGGCCAGAAGACACGACTGTGACCACCCAGTCTGACCTCCTGGATAGCACAGGCCATAGTAGAACCTCTCTGAATTAATCCCTGGATGAACTCGAGTAGAACTTTCACAGGAACATCCCATCAACCCACCAAAGCCGCACGCAAGTCGTTCCGACGGTTACGAACCCTTGCTGAGCCTTCTTTCTAGTCTGAATTTCTCTCTCCTCCCCGTCCAGCCACTGGGTTGCATTCGACCTTGGGATTTCTTTAAAATGGATTCTAATTTTCCCGGGTGCGTGGTGCTCGTTTGGGGAGAGAATCACAGCATCTCTGGGATGCCGCTGACTCTTCAGTTACTCCGTTTTAACTATTTGTTGGGTAGGAATCCAAGAGATTAAGACATTTTCACATGACGATGATCTAGCAACAGATTTTGGTCCCTCCTGGCCTTATTGTGAATCACCGGCAGAATCTCACCCGCTGGCCCCCGCATCCATCCCAGACCAGGGAGAGCACAGAGTCTGAATTTAAACATCAACTCGGTGTGTTAGTATGACCCACCAGCCTGGCTTGGAAGCACACACACTGCGTGGCAGCCAAAGCCCATGGCAATATCTTTTCATCATGTAACGATCTGGATGTGGCTTGAGTATTCTTTGGATCCGGAAACCAATCCAGGTTTTTCTAGTGTTGCCGTTGACAAAATGAGGTTTTATTCCATGGGGAGAGCTGGGAAACTATAAACACAGCTCGTCACGCTGCTCCCTGGAGATGCAAATTAGAGGCCAGGCCTTGTGTGAGTCAGAAATACTGAGCTCCCCTCGCTGCTGTAGGGAATCTCTCCAGGACAGGAGTGAAGCAGCTCGGCGCTTACAAAGCCACAGTGAGAACAGAGGCTACCAGTCTCCAAGGACCTTAAGCCAACACCTTTCATTAGCACTAGAAATTATTTAGTGTTTCTCTCACAGGAGCACTCCCAGGCCCCTACTGGGATCAGGGCCTCTCTGCAGTAGGGGCTGGGCATGAAGAAGATCACAAGCCCTTTCCCCTGAGCGCTTCCATGCTAACTAGACAAGCCAAATAAACCAGAACTAGACAGTAAGCCCCTTGGAGCAGGGACTGTCATCATCTTGTGCCTGTACAGCGCCTAGCACCACAATGGGGGCGCCCAGGTGCTAACATCATACGTACGATCACAAGCAGGACGTCAGAAGAGATTTTTCTTCTCCTCAAGTCTCCCCCGTGTTCACTCTGTGTCCATCTGCTTCCACCACTGCTGACCCAGTGGGGCCCCCGCTTTCCACCTCGCAGGCCTCAAAGAAAGCAAGCCAGGCTCAGCCTGGGGAGGGCAGAAGAGCAGCCAACACATGCTGATTAAAGCAACACCCAACAAAACAATCCTCTGTTTCTAGGAAAACGCTCACGCGAGACGCATCTCAAAAAGCACCACTCGGAGCGGAGGCGTTGGGTAAACTCTTCCTAACAAAGGAGGGGAAAGAAACACCACTCAGCTGAATCAGGCCCCACAAAACTCTAAGAAAAGGGTCACAACGGGCGCATGCTTGGGCCACGTGCGTGCTTTACCAACAGCGTGAACACAATCATGAGATGTGCTCTCTCAAGAGCACCGGCCTTGCCCAGCGTAGGAAGCATTTGCACTCAACTACCCCAAACCAGGCACACAAATAGTTGTTTACCTGCTCTACGATACTGGACACTCTCCAAGAAACACGGCGCTTTTCTTTTGTAAATACCTGATTAACATGCTCCCCATGGCTGCCTGGTTCATCTGTCACGTCCACCTGCTGTTGCTCATGTTACACATAGGCCACAAGCTCTTTAGGACAGGGCCACCTGTGTTCTCCCCAGCTAGCACCTACCAGGGAGAGGTCTCAGTCCACGACTGGGGTCTCGGCTGCTCAGCAACCCAGATAGTGAACAAGAGCAGCTTCAGGTGCGCAGGACTCGGAAACTCTTCCAGAACCAGAGCGCCTTCCTTCTTCCCCTAAGCCAGCGTGTCCTGGGGAGCAGGCGAGCTCTCTGCGCTACAGCAGGGGAAAGCCCCACCTATTCAAATCCTTGCTTTGGGAAACGGCTCTCTCGCCGCCTTCACAAAATCCAGCTCCTATTGGTGCTGAACCTAGACAGCCCTTCACAAGTCCTAGTTCCACCCATCACCTCATGTTTATATGAAACCAAGAGCACGTTAGCCACTGTGAGAACATAAGAACAGCAAGAGTCAGAGCAAATGGTCATCTAGCCCAGAATCCTTCTGACAGTGGCCAATGCAAGGTGTCCCAGAGAAAGTTAACAGAATGGGGAACCATTAAGTGATTCCCATCCCTGTCATCCATTCCCAGCCTCTGACAAACAGAGGCTAGGGACACCATTCCTACCCATCCTGGCTAATAGCCACTGATAGGCCTAACCTCCATGAATTTATCTAGCTCTTTTTTGAACCCTGTTCAAGTCCTGGTCTTCACAACATCCTCTAGCAAGGAGTTCCACAGGTTGACTGTGCACTGTGTGAAGAAAAACCTCCTTTTGTTTGTTTTAAACCTGCTGCCGATTAATTTCATTTGGTGACTCCTAGTACTTATGTTATGGGAACAAGTAAATAACTTTTCCTTGTTCATTTTCTCTAAACTGGTCGTGATTTTATAGACCTCTATTATATCTCACCCTTCTCTTTTTTCCAAACTGAAAAGTCCCAGTCTTATTCTTCTCTCCTCCTAGAGAAACTTGGGGGTAGGCAAGAGAAATCAGAATCCTAAAGGGGTACGGAACCTGGAAAGGTTGAAAGCTGCTGGTTTAAACAAGGCACTGTTGACTGCTAATATTTAAAGACAACATTTTGCAGGTGTGCCCCAAACCAGGGTTAGATGGCCCAGTGGCAGCCTGAGGCTTGCACATATGGCGTTTGGGCACAAACTACAGGCAAGGCTACATACGCCAGCACCTGTCTCCCAACTCAGTACAAAGCTGGAGTGTGAGCAGGGTATTCATAGGAACACCTCACTGTGATTCGGCCCAGGAAGAGTGCACAGACACTAGTGCAGAACACTTCCAGTACACACAACCTGGGCAAGCAGCCCCTTAATAACGAGTCAAAAGACTTACACTGTGGAAAGGGGATGTAGCACTAACTGAACAGGTCTCTCTCTGAGAATCACCCAGGATTAGGGATGTTAAGTATCAGTTAATTGAACAGTCAAGTAACCTCGTGAATTCTTATCAGTTACTCGATTATTCCATAGTCCCCAGGAGTTGGGCCAGCAGCCAGTGCGCTCTGGCCCCACACTTGAGCTGCCAGGCGGGAGCTGCTCCGTGAGGAGGGCCAGTTTACAAACCAGCTCCCCTTGTGGACTGACTGCCTGTCACCCCACACTGCTGCATCTGATACAGAGGTAGCAGCATGGGGTGACAGCAGCCCGTCTGGAGGATGAGGCTGAGCTCCCAGGCCCAGCGTGAGCTAGAACTGAGCCAGACTGCCCACCCACCTGCCACCTAATACACTTTAAATGCAGAGCCACAGTGGGGGTAGGTCCCCGGCCTGGCACAAGCCGGGACTGAGGTGGGCTGCTGGCCAGCCTGCTAAAAAATGTACTGGAGCGGGGCGGAAATGCATGTAGTCTACAGCATTAACCTATAAGCTTTTGCTTATTGGTTAATCGACTCGCCTATTACATCCCAACCCAGGATCCAAAAGCATTTTCCTGCACGCTGCCCTGCCCTGGGGGGTGAACTCCAGAAATCAAAGGCAGAGCATGAGCCAGTGGCTGGAAGCTAGAGCAATTCAGGCTGGAAGGAAGGTGTAAATGTTTAACAGGGCAGGGAATTAACTACTAGAAGAACTTACCAAAGGTCACGGTGGATTCTCCATTACTGGCAAAGGTTAAAGTAAGACTGGATGCTTTTCTAACAGCTCTAGGGAGCGTTAGAGGGCAGGGCTCAGGCCCGTGGGAGTCAGACTGCGATGGCGCCTTCTGGCCTTGGAATCCATGAACATCCGGATCAGCACCAATGCTGAGGTATCAACAGGCCCTGCCATGAGTCTGAGCTGTAACGGAGTCCCCAAGGGCCCTGCCGATTTCCAAAACTAAGCAAAGGGGAGGATTTAAGTGGCTGCCATGGGACATTCAGAGGGGGGGGCCATTTCTTTTTGCAGACACTAATCAGTGAGAAGCGGGTAATGTTTGCTTATCAGGCTGGACTCCACAGACCGGGAGTGTGGCCGTGTGGCCCAAACCCATGGCTACTGGAAACAACTCCGACGTGCAGCACCGAACAGCCAGCACGCCCAGCTGCTCAATGCTGAGAGGAAGCCTCCAACAAGACTCACTGCTGAAATCTACAAGGCCTCAGTACTTTGTGGAGCTGGGGAACATTTCCTGCAGCCGGAAGAAAGACTATGCACGGTTATGCTGGCGCAAGCAACGTTTTCTGACATCAAAGTGGAAGTGTTCTAATTGCAAGCATGTTGTTCCACAGTGAGAATTAAGCATCAAGCCAGAGGGCTGACGAGACAGACATCCAGGGAAGACAATCAGTGCACAAAACTCTGGGTGGGTTAAGTATCGGTTCTGTATCCTACACTTCAGAATGCCAGGGCCATACTGACCTATTCTCAGCATGCATCTCCATTTCTCAGTGTTTTCTCCTTGTTAAACACACTTGGATATTTCTCCCTCCCCATCAGGCCTCTGACCTGACAGAGGTGACACATACAGAAAGAGAGAAGGAAGAAACATGCTCATCTTTGTTACCACCAGAGAGAACATACCATTTTCAACACAGATGCATCAGGTTTGAGTCAGACAATTAACGCAGAGCTCTCAATAAATACCACCCCCGTGACTAAGCGCGCACACATGCACCACACAGCCAGCCAGCATAGGCACCCAAATCTCTCAAGAGAAGGGATCAGGAACCAACAGCCTGTAGGTTAGATCTGGCCCCCAGCTTACTTTCATCTGGCCTGCAGTGAGGCTTCAGATTTAAGTTGATCAGTGAGGGTTTTTTTGCTTGTTGGGAGCCAGGTCACTGAGTTTTCGGGGGTGGTTGTTTTTGCTTCTCACTTGTGTGTGATCCCTGATTAATTTTTCTGTGGGTCACTAGCTCCGGACTGAAAAGAGGGTCCCTGCCCCCCATCTCAATCCTAATCAGCTACCCTCTGTGTGAAGAACCGTGCCCCTTTATATAAAGAGACAGCAGCCAACTGGTCCTGATTATGAAAGCTATTAATGGATCAAAGCCCAGCTGCATTAGAGACTGCATCTCCCCCTCTGAAGCCATGCAGAGCAGGGCAAAGAGTGCGAGAACCTGTAAGAAACTGAGATAAGGGACACAGGGGATTTGGCTGCAGCACTAGCTCTTTCACAGGAAATTAAACTAAACCAAAGCCTGAGCAGCTTTAGGAAACGTCACCCCATCTCCTTTAACACAGCTTCTCTGCCAGAAACAGAACAACTCCGAGTACAACAAACCTACCCCCAAAAAGAGCTTCCCAAGGCCAGAGAAAGGAGAAGAGCCGGAAGACTCCATGTCCTCGTGATGCCTATCTGGTGAACGTGGAGGGGGCCCAGATCCTAGGGTGATGGGCACCAGTACAAAACCCTAAAGCGGATGGATCTTTTTTGAGATCTTTCCACCGCTCTGAGCCAATGCTAGTAGCTGCTTCTGAAATTGCCACTGGGCATAGAGATGAGGACAGAGATTATCACCCCCCCAGATAAAAAAACCCTTCTATTATCTGGGTCACTAACACCAGCCTGGCCTCTTTTGTCCGCTCCTTCCAGCCTTCCCATCGCTCCGGCCAACAGACCCAGGCAAGGCCAGCGCACGCGGCTCCACAGCCACATGCCCCTTTCCCATGCCTGGGAAGAGCCAGCCAAGCACCTTGCCACAGCAGCCGGTGGCCAGCGACGCTTAAACTAAGTCCCCACACGCGCGAGTCTGCAGGGAGCGGGGCGCTGGGCAGGGCACCCGCGCTGGGTGCCATGCGCCCTCCGCCCCGGGGGAAACTGAGGCAGGGGGCAAGGAAGGGATTTGCCCAGCGTCTCCCGGCAGGGCAGTGGCAGGGAGGGGGGGCAGCTCCCGGGCCGCTCAGGCCCCAGCCCAGGGCGCCGCTGGTTCGGCTACGCGGGCTCCTCGTTATAACCCCCCCCCCCGCACCCCAGCCAGCGGCAGGGCAGGTACCCGCCCGAGCTAGAGCCAGAATGGCCCCTCCCCCCGCTACACCCCCCTGCCCCCTTTTAACCCCTCCACCGCCGAGCCCCTCCCCCCTTTGCACCCCCCTGCCCCCCTTTTAACCCCTCCCCCGCCGAGCCCCTCCCCCCTTTGCACCCCCTGGCCTCCCCCTTTTAACCCCTCCCCCGCCGAGCCCCTCCCCCCTTTGCACCCCCCTGCCCCCCTTTTAACCCCTCCCCCGCCGAGCCCCTCCCCCCTTTGCACCCCCCTGCCCCCCCTTTTAACCCCTCCCCCGCCGAGCCCCTCCCCCCTTTGCACCCCCCTGCCCCCCCTTTTAACCCCTCCCCCGCCGAGCCCGACCCCGCGCGGGGCACGCCGGGAGCCGGAGCGGCCCGGGCCCCCACCTGCTCGGCCGAGGTGAGGCTGCGCACGCCGTCGTCCCGCAGGCGCTCCCGGCCGGGCCCGGAGCCGGGTGGGGGCCGGGCGGCGGCCGCCATGCTCCGCAGCGGAGGGAGCCGGACGGTGGCGCAGCGAGGACAGAAAAGCTCCGGCGCGAGCCGCTCGCCCGCGCCGCCTCCGGACGTGGAGCGGCCCCCGCCCGCGGCCTGCGCGGCGCCCGCTGCCTCCCCCTGCCGGCCCTGGCCGGGACTGCAGCGCTGCTGCCTCCTTGGCGCACGCGCGGCCCCTGCTGTGCGCGTCGCGTGTCTTCGCCATGCGCCTCGCGTGTGCCCCCTGTGCCCCCAAGCATGCCCGGGCCTGCCCCCTCCTGTGTGCCCCTCGCGGCTCCCCTTCCTCTGCCTGCCCCACACATGGCCTCTGCATTGCCCCTAGCATGTCTCCTCCCTCTGCCTGCCCCTCGCGGCTCCCCTTCCTCTGCCTGCCCCACACATGGCCTCTGCATTGCCCCTAGCATGTCTCCTTCCTCTGCCTGCCCCTCGCCGCTCCCCTTCCTCTGCCTGCCCCACACATGGCCTCTGCATTGCCCCTAGCATGTCTCCTTCCTCTGCCTGCCCCTCGCGGCTCCCCTTCCTCTGCCTGCCCCACACATGGCCTCTGCATTGCCCCTAGCATGTCTCCTTCCTCTGCCTGCCCCTCGCCGCTCCCCTTCCTCTGCCTGCCCACACATGGCCTCTGCATTGCCCCTAGCATGTCTCCTTCCTCTGCCTGCCCCTCGCCGCTCCCCTTCCTCTGCCTGCCCCACACATGGCCTCTGCATTGCCCCTAGCATGTCTCCTTCCTCTGCCTGCCCCTCGCCGCTCCCCTTCCTCTGCCTGCCCACACATGGCCTCTGCATTGCCCCTAGCATGTCTCCTTCCTCTGCCTGCCCCTCGCCGCTCCCCTTCCTCTGCCTGCCCACACATGGCCTCTGCATTGCCCCTAGCATGTCTCCTTCCTCTGCCTGCCCCTCGCCGCTCCCCTTCCTCTGCCTGCCCCACACATGGCCTCTGCATTGCCCCTAGCATGTCTCCTTCCTCTGCCTGCCCTTAGGGTTTTGCCTGCCTGCCCCAGCATGTCCCACACCCAGCTCCTGCTGGGACCCTCCCAGGATGCGGTGGCTGCCTGCCCCCACCCTCACTGGAGCATAAGAACTGCCAGACTGGGTCAGACCAAGGCTGTATCTAGACTACAAGCCTCTTTCGAAAGAGAGCATCTAGACGGCAACCCCTTCTTTCGAAAAAGCGAGCCGCTTTTTGGAAAGAGCGCACCCAGGACGTCTGCACGTTCTCTTTTGGAAAAGCCCTGTTTGCCTTCAAGAACGCCTTTTTTCGAAAAAGCACTTTGGAAAAAAAGGCATTCTTCCTCGTAAAATGAGGCTTACCGCAGTCGAAAAACTGCCACGTTCTTTTGATTTAATTTCAAAAGAACACGGAGGCAGCCTAGACGCAGGGGAAGTTTTTTTGGAAAAACCCTGTAGTCTAGATACACCCCAAAGCTCCATGTAGCCCAGTGTCCTGTATTCCAACAGTGGCCAATGCCAAGTGCCCCAGAGGGAGTGAACAGGACAGGGAATCATCAAGTGATCCCTCTCCTGTCACCCATTTCCAGCCCCTGACAGAGGCTACGGATGCCCTTCCCACCCATCCTGGCTAAGAGCCATTGATGGACCCATCCTTCAGCACTGTGGCGGGGGACAGAACCTGCCCACAAGGAATGGCAGGCAGCAGGCACCGGCTGGTCCTATTGAGGACACAGGAGTGGAAGTCCCAGCCCCAGCTCCCCCTTCCATCCATGCTCGTTCTCTCCCTCGCAGGGTGGGGTTGAGAGCAGGCAGAGGTGGCTGAAGCTCCGATTGGGCTTGGCGAGAGGGCTGTCAGATACTTGTTCTGCACTGGAAGCAAGAGGCAGGAAACCAGAAAGAGTCCCTCTTCCTCCATCCAGAGGGGGGTCCCCACGGGGGCCTTGGCCCAGTGCCAGGCAGATGGTAACCTGCTGCAGCTGGCACACGGGGGCAGAGAAAGCTGCCTGGCGAGCGAGATGCCCACAGTGGGCAGGGGCTGGAAATCTGCTTGAAGGGGAAAGCGGCTGGAGACTGAGACAGCACTGGGGGAGAGGAGATTTACTGAGGAAGCTGGACCACGGAGGGCCATGTGCCAGGAGCCCCACCACGAGGACACAGCGCATGTGGATCGGCGCAGGTAGCCACTGGGACACCGATGCCCATGGGACAGTGTTGGCCCTGTGGATTAGAAGCTGCCAGAAAGAGCTGCTGTGTGATGAGCCAGGGGAAGCAAAGACAGGCTGGCAGGGGTGAAACTGAACTTAGCAACCAGAGGAGGGAGAGTTGAGTCCCGCTTGGGGTGACAAGGCAGCATGGGGTGGAAAAACTCCTTTTGCAGGGATGGTATTTTACAGTTTTGTCTTTTCTTCAGCAGGCATCTGATGTTGCTTCTGATTCTTTCTGGTCTATTATTGTTTGGTTATTTCTTTTCTATTAGTCGGCCTGCCGCATTTCTGGGGATTTCTTCTAGACAGTTTAATGTAAGGGTCTCTCCAGTGGGTTGCTTTGCTCCAGCCTCTCCTCCCAGTAGGCAGAACCTAGCCAAGGCATGGATCACCGGTCAATTTCCTCCAACAGCCAAGCCCCGAGGGAGAATCCTGCAGTCTGTGCACATAGAAAGGTGTCTTTTTGCAAGTGAACGTGGGCCAAATCCGTATGCAGTTGGCAAAGGCAACATAATCCAGGAGGCAAAGGGTGCTGATGCCTACATGGAGTGCGCATGTCTGCCTCTTGTCAGTGAGCTCCCCTTTTCCTAGTGCCTAGCCCTGGCGCTGGGAGCTTGCACGGTGTTTGTGTGTGTGCTCGCTCTGCCTCCCCTTGGTTGCTATGGCAGATCTCCGCAGTGGTGCCCTCACATCCTGTGGGAACGGGGAGCCTGTTCGAGAGGCCTGAGCTCACACGCAGCACGGACTCTGCTCCAATCCATGCTGAGGGCGACACGATGGTTTGACTGTGTTTCCTGCTGCCTCCTTGCAGCCAGCCACAGCTGCCTCCAGCAGAGGAGGGAACAAGACGATTGGTGTCTCCTCACACAAGGACCAGAGGGTGATTAATAGAGAAAAAAAGGAAGAAATGGAAAACAGAGAGAAGGAAATCCCTTCTCGACCGGTCGGGCGATTGGCCTGTGGAACTCATTGCCACAGGAAGACATGAGGAGGGCCAAAAGCTGAGCAAGATTCCAAAAGGGACCAGACACTTCTGTGCAGGCCAAGACTATCCAGAGCTGGCACATGTTCTGGCAGACACAGGAGTTCATCGCTGTGGGAGACCAGGATGTCTAACCCACCTGGTTCTAGCCACTCTCAGGGCCAGGATCCTGAGTAGATGGGCCTGGGGTCTGATTCAGGCAGTGTTTATGCTCCTGAAAAGAGGAGTGACTTTATTCCATGTTACACAGCAGCACCTGATCCACATTGTGCCAGGCATGACATACCCACAGAACAGACAGGCCCTGCCAGCCTGGAGTTTGATGGAACAAACTGCCCACCATTCAAATAACAACACAGAACTTTTCAAATAAACCTAGGGGCTACGTCTAGACTGGTATGATTTTGCGGAAATACTTTTCACGGAAAAGTTTTTCCATTAAAAGTATTTCCGCAAAAGCGCGTCTAGATTGGCAAGGATGCTTTTGCGCAAGAAAGCTCTGATGGCCATTTTAGCCATCGGGTTTTCTTGCGCAAAAAATTAAGGTGCCTGTCTACATTGGCCCTCTTGCGCAAGTATTCTTGCACAAGAGGGCTTATCCCTGAGCGGGAGCATGAAAGTATTTGCGCAAGAAGCACTGATTTTGTACATTACAAAGTCAGTGCTCTTGCGCAAATTCAAGCGGCCAGTGTAGACAGCTGGCAAGTTTTTGCACAAAAGCAGCTGCTTTTACGGAAAAGCTTGCCAGTCTAGATGCAGCCAGGGAGTTCAGTACAAGTAAATATGTTAAAAAAAAACAACAACAACCCACATGCAAGTTGCAATGTCCAGCACTCAAAAGGCAGAAAACATTCCAAAACCAGGGGTTGCTTTTGCAGCCTGAACACAGCAGTCTGCAGCATCAGGCAGCCCATAACAACACGATCAGAGAGTTCTTTTTCCCATAGGCCCACTGCAGCGTTCAGCACGCAAACTGCCCTTCTTAGTTTGTTTGGTCTTTGTTTTCGTCTCAGCTAAAATGCTTCCACTGCTTCCTAGAAAAGGAGGAGGGGACGATCCATTAATTTGCCCCCCGGGCATCATTTCAGAAGAATTCTGGGGCAGGCAAATTGTGCCAGCACAGAGGAAAATATATATGATATAGACTGTGAAGTCGGGAGCAGGGGGATCAGAAAGGAGAGCAGGTAGACTTAGGAAGAGCAATGGAGCGGGCCAAATGCCCCATGTATAGGGCCCTACCAAATTCATGGCCATGAAAAACCCATCACAAACTATAACATCTGATCATCCCGCCATGAAATCTGGTCCTCTCTGTGCTTTTACTCTATATGGATTTCATGGGACAGATCAGCATTTCTCAAATGGGGGTTCTCACTCAAAAGGGAGTTGCATGGGATTGCAAGATTATTATGTATGGGGGGGGGGGTTACCGTACTGCCACCCTTACTTTTTTGCTGTTTTAAGAGCTGGGTGGCCAGAGAATGGCAGGTGTTGGTTGGATGCCCAGCTATGAAGGCAGAACCTTGCCAGCAATACCATTCCATGCCACCTTACTTCTGCACTGCTACCCCTCTGCTGCCAGAGTCGGGTTTCTGGCTAGCAGCTGCTGTTCTCCAGCCACCTACCTCTGAAGGCTGTGCTACCATCGGCAGCAGTGCAGAAGTAAGGTAGCAATACTATAACCCCTTTCCCTGCCCACAGCTCCTTTTTGGGTCAGGACCCCTACAATTACAACACTGTGAAATTTCAGATTCCAATATCAGAAATAATGACATTTATGCTATTTAAAATCCTATGCCGATGAAATTGACCAAAAGGGACTATGATTTTGCTAGCAAAAGGACAGCCCTGTTTTGCCCCTGTTACAAAATTCTTGGAACTGTTTCACTGAGAAGCACTAGCTTTTCCTTGCTTTGCAAGCAGGGGCTTTAGAGGGGCTTATTACAGTGAAAATCCAACTAAATCTGGCAAAATGACCAACCTTTTTAAAATGTCAGTTTGCACATGCTCAGAAGAGACTTGCTAGAGCTGGGCAGCTAAAATCTCAGTAGAGTTCATCCACCGGCCATGTTCCAGCCAAAGGCCACAGCACTTGTCCCTGCAATTGCAGCAGGGGAGAGGAATTGCAGACTGCAAGGGGGCCAAGGGCAGGAGCAGAAAGGGGTGGGAGAGAGGATAGAAGAGGGGAAAAGGTAAAGGGGAAAGGAGTTGGAGCAGGGAGGCAGTAGCAGGAGCTAGAGAGTGGAGATTGGGACAGAGAGAGGCAGGGACAGAAGAGTCTGTAACCACTAGACACTGCCCTCCAGACTCTTGGCAAGGGCAGCCTTCATCTCTCCGTGCCTCAGTTTCCCACGTGTGTCCACCATGAGTGCTGTGAAGATCATTCATTCATGTTTGAGATGTTCCCAGCCATAATGCCTCAGGGAATGCCCTGGAGGAAATGGACTGTTCTGTTTGGATGCTGCAGTGAATAACGCAGGGGATGTGCACTGACTCGGGAAGATAACAGGCCGTATTGAACAACTGCCCATGCCCAGAAGGAGACAGGGCTCTATGGAACCAATAGCAGACCGGGCATCTCCTAATTTTTAAGGGCTCTACATTGCAACTTAAATGTTCTTTCAGTGGAGGGCTTTCTAACGTTGTTATTCCTGTAGATTGTGTCTGCAGTGCGAGGTGTAGCTCCCTATCTCTTAGGGAGAGCTGCAGGGTGGGATTTCACACCCTGTCAAACGGGCAATCACCGGCAGATGTCTCGGAGAAGGAAAACCCACTACAAGCATTGGCTTCCCGAGAGGTCTCTGCTGGGCCTGCATGATGGCCAGAGAGGAAGGAGAAAGAGCGACTGTTGCCTGTAAAGAGGCAGGAACATTAGCTGTGCTTTAAGCAATAGGAGTTGCAGCTGGCCAGACTCAAAGCAGACTGAGGGGAAAGCAATTAGTCCGAATTCCCAGCACTATTGCAATGGCTGAAGGCAGAGAAATGAAGCCAGGGTACAGGTGTGTTGTGACAGCACTGGGAGCACCCTGTGGTGCCAGGTGCTGCCCAGACACACAGTGACAGACAGGCCCTGTCCCGGCTGAGATCAGGGTCCTGTGGGGCAGGGCGCTGCCCAGACACACAGCAAGAGACGGGCCCTGTTCCAGGGTACGCACTTCTGAGCCCCAGACACAGTGAGACAGGCTCTGCCCGGAACAGCTAACAGTCTAAATGCACAAGGGATGAGAGGGGAAGGCAGGTGCCCCTCTCCCCTCACCCCCAGGACCCTTTGGGTTAATCCGGTCTGTTCAGAGACCCATGGCTAGTAAATGTCATTCCACAGCCTCATTCCTCACAGCCTCTCCAGGCCAAGGAGGCATTTGAAAGCTGATGCCACCAAGCTCTCTGCAGCACGGTTCCATACCCAACAGGGTGCCCCTTTGCCTGGCAGCTCCCACAGAGCCAGGCACCGGAGACAGACAGGCACGTCCTAGGGCCTTTCCCCAGGGCAGAGTGTAGATCTGCAGCTGCAGGGCCATGCCCAGATATGCCACGGCCAACAGAGGCGCTTCGGGCCAGGAGCTGCCAGCAGGGCAGGATTAGCACTGCCCAGGGCAGCAGGCACACTCCAGCACGGCTCCCCCCTCACGCTGGAGCCCCGCCCCACCCCTGCTTGGGGTGGCAACGGCAGGGGCCAACCTCCCAAAAGCGACCGGTCTCTGAGTGAGTCACCCCAACCCATCCTGCCCAGAGCCACTGCCCTGGCCCCTACCCCCCCTCCTCCTGCCCACGGCCACTGCCCCCCACCTCTCCCCCTCCTGCCCACAGACACTGCCCCCCACCTCTCCCCTTCCTGCCCACAGACACTGCCCCCCACCTCTCCCCCTCCTGTCCACAGACACTGCCCCTCACCTCTCCCCCTCCTGTCCACAGACACTGCCCCCCACCTCTCCCCCTCCTGCCCACAGACAATGCCCCCCACCTCTCCCCCTCCTGCCCACAGACACTGCCCCCACCTTTCCCCCTCCTGCCCACGGACACTGCCCCCCACCTCTCCCCCTCCTGCCCACGGACACTGCCCCCCACCTCTCCCCCTCCTGCCCACGGACACTGCCCCCCACCTCTCCCCCTCCTGCCCACGGACACTGCCCCCACCTCTCCCCCTCCTGCCCACGGACACTGCCCCCCACCTCTCCCCCTCCTGCCCACGGACACTGCCCCCACCTCTCCCCCTCCTGCCCACGGACACTGCCCCCCACCTCTCCCCCTCCTGCCCACGGACACTGCCCCCACCTCTCCCCCTCCTGCCCACAGACACTGCCCCCCACCTCTCCCCCTCCTGCCCACGGACACTGCCCCCCACCTCTCCCCCTCCTGCCCACAGACACTGCCCCCCACCTCTCCCCCTCCTGCCCATAGACACTGCCCCCACCTCTCCCCTTCCTGCCCACGGACACTGCCCCCCACCTCTCCCCCTCCTGCCCACAGACACTGCCCCCCACCTCTCCCCCTCCTGCCCACGGACACTGCCCCCCACCTCTCCCCCTCCTGCCCATAGACACTGCCCCCACCTCTCCCCTTCCTGCCCACGGACACTGCCCCCCACCTCTCCCCCTCCTGCCCACAGACACTGCCCCCCACCTCTCCCCCTCCTGCCCATAGACACTGCCCCCACCTCTCCCCCTCCTGCCCACGGACACTGCTCCCCACCTCTCCCCCTCCTTCCCCTGGCCAGCGCCCCCGGCCCCGCCGCGCCCCCTGCAGCCCGGGCAGGTCCCCCCCCAGCCCGGCTCTGCGGCGGCGCGGCCCCGCTCTCCCCCCGCCGGCGGGCGCTGGGGCTGCAGCCGGGCCGGACGCGGCGGGCGGGCGGCGATGGCAGCGGCAGGCGCGGCGCGGGGCTGAGCCCGCAGCCCGCCCGGCTCCCCGCCATGGCCAAGCAGTACGACGTGCTGTTCCGCCTGCTGCTGCTGGGCGACTCGGGCGTGGGCAAGACCTGCCTGCTCTGCCGCTTCACCGACAGCGAGTTCCACCCCTCGCACATCTCCACCATCGGTACCGCCCTGCCCGGCCGGCGCGCGGGGGGGGGCGCTGGTGCCTTGCAGGTGGGGGAGAGGGGGCCCTGGTGCCGGGCAGAGGGGGGCCTTGCAAGGGGGCCCTGGTACCGGGGGTCTGGGCTTGCAGGTGGGGGAGAGGGGGCCCTGGTGCCGGGCAGAGGGGGGCCTTGCAAGGGGGCCCTGGTACCGGGGGTCTGGGCTTGCAGGTGGGGGAGAGGGGGCCCTGGTGCCGGGCAGAGGGGGGCCTTGCAAGGGGGCCCTGGTACCGGGCGATGGGCTTGCAGGTGGGGGAGGGGTCGCCCTGGTGCCGGGGGGCTGGGCTTGCAGGTGGGGGAGAGGGGGCCCTGGTGCCGGGGGGGGGCTTGCAGGTGGGGGAGAGGGGGCCCTGGTGCCGGGCAGAGGGGGGGCCTTGCAAGGGGGCCCTGGTACCGGGCGATGGGCTTGCAGGTGGGGGAGGGGTCGCCCTGGTGCCGGGGGGCTGGGCTTGCAGGTGGGGGAGAGGGGGCCCTGGTGCCGGGGGGGGGGCTTGCAGGTGGGGGAGAGGGGGCCCTGGTGCCGGGGGGGGGGCTTGCAGGTGGGGGAGAGGGGGCCCTGGTGCCGGGCAGAGGGGGGGCCTTGCAAGGGGCGCCCTGGTACCGGGGGTCTGGGCTTGCAGGTTGGGGAGGGCACCCTGGTACCGGGGAGAGGGGGGGCCTTGCAAGGGGCGCCCTAGTACCGGGGGTCTGGGCTTGCAGGTGGGAGAGGGGGCGCCCTGGTGCCGGGCGATGGGCTTGCAGGTGGGGGAGAGGGGGCCCTGGTGCCGGGGGGGGGGCTTGCAGGTGGGGGAGGGGGCGCCCTGGTGCCGGGGGCTGGGCTTGCAGGTGGGGGAGGGGGCGCCCTGGTGCTTGGGGGCTGGGCTTGCAGGTGGGGGAGAGGGCGCCCTGGTGCTGGAGGATGGACTTACAGGTGGGGGAGGGGGTGCCCTGGTACCGGGGGGGGGGGGGCCTTGCAGATGGGGGAGGGGGCGCCCAGGTGCCGGGGGATGGACTTGCAGGTGGGGGAAGGGGTGCCCTGGTACCCGGGGGGGGGGGCTTGCAGATGGGGGAGGGGGCACCCAGGTGCCGGGGGTCTGTGGGGAGCCAGAGGAGCTTGAGAGGGGGCGCCCTGGGATCCTGCGGCTTGTGCGGCGCGTGGGGTCCCTGTGGGGGCACCAGGGGAAGCGGCTCTTTGTTCATCCCCGCGCTGACCTGAGTGCGGGCTGCCGGAGGGGGGGGATCGATGGGGCCGGGCTGGGAGCAAGCAGGGGAAGGGAGAAATAGGCGGGGCTAGGCTGGGAACCACGCCGCGAGAGGGGGGAGTTGATGGGGTCTGTCTGGCAGCCATGGGGTGGAGGCAAGGCGGGAAATCAGTGGGGCTGGGGAGGGAACAAGGCCCCTTCCATGGAAGCTCTCCCCACTCTTGGGTGAGGGGCTGCTGGGGGCCCCATCAGCCGTCACCCACGTGAGTGGCTCCTGGGGGGACTTCAGCAAAGTTTTCTGCATGTGCCCTGTCCCCAAAGGGCCCCTGCACCTCTGCCAGGAAACCTCCTAGAGCAGGTGCTGTCCCTGCTCCGGGTCTCTCCTTGTCCCTGGGGGTATGTGCTGGCTCTTGGCCTAATGCCTGGGGGAGAAATCCTGTGTTCCACAGTCTGGTGACGCCTAAGGGGGCCTGGGTGCTGGAGATCCTACATGTGCTGCTGTAGCTAGTCTGTGACTGAGCCCTCCTGAACATGCCCTGCCCTCAGGTGTGAGGGGCTGGGGAGGAGTAAAACTAAGGTCCTGGCCACGCCATGCTGAGGAGAGGCCCTCTGGCGTGTGGTGCTAGGACGGTCCGTCTTGGTGTCAGGGACAGGTCCCACATTAGGGATGCCATCAGCCATACTCAGTTAGACCAAAGGCCCATCTGGCCCAGTGTCCTGTCTTCTGACAGTGGCCACTGCCAGGTTGCCCAAAAGGGCAGGGAATCATCAAGCAATCCCTCCCCTGTCACTCATTCCCAGCTTCTGATAAAGGCTAGCGGCACCATCCCTGCCCATCCTGGCTAATAGCCATTGAGGCACCTGTCCTCCATGAATTTATCTAGCTCTTTTTTTAACCCTGTTCTAGTCATGGATTTCACAACATCCTCTGGCAAGGAGTTCCACAGATTGACAGTGCGCTGTGTGAAGAAATACTGCCTTTTCTTTGTTTTAATCCTGCTACCTGTTAATTTCATTGGGTGACCCCTACTTCTTGTGTTGTGGGAAGGAGTAAATAATTCTTCTTTATTTACTTTCCCCTAACAAGTCATGCTTTTATAGACCTCTATCCTATCCCTCCTTAGTCTTCAGATAATGCCAAATAATTACCTCCTCTTCTGGAGTTTCTTCCCTTCCCAAACCGGAGCATAGGGCTGTGCGGTGGCTGCACATCAATGACTGTAGCATGTATTGAGTGTGTGGAAAATGTATAGGGTAGCTAGAACCAGGGAGAGAACTCCTGACTGCATATTCCCAGCTCTGCCATGGCTCTGTGGTGTGACCTGGGTTCTGTGCCTCAGTTTCCCTTCCCCAGTTAGTGTCTGTTCAGATGATGAGCTCTGTGGGGCAGGGCCAATCTCTGCTTTCGGCACAGTGCCTGGCACGAAGGGAACCTGAGCTGGGTTTCGAAGCACCGGGCGCTACTGAAATCCCCCTAATGATTAATAGAACCGCCCTTCCCTCCTCCCACACTTCTGGCTCCTTTCCACACTCCTCCAATTTCTCATCCCGCAGCTGATGTTGAGCATTTGCTGGCATCGATACGCTGCTCTTCTGTCTGGGCACACATGCCCTAATCTAGATCCACCAGGCAGGGTGTCAACTTTCTGATTCCCGGAGCAAACGAAGGGGAGTCTGGGTGGGGGTGGGGGTGCTGGAGCATGGGTAGCTCCTGAGGAGGCTTTGAAAGCTTCATAAGCTATTTTAGGAGCGCAGCGGATCAGGTGACTATTGTAACACTCACTGCCTGTCGGCTCCAGCCCTAGTTAAGGTTGCCTGATGCTTTCCATTATAAGACCCTTTTTTTCAATTGCGTACAACTTTGGCCACCTTTAACCGTTTGTATGGAAACCTCCCGGGCACGGTGTCTGCCTCGCTGGCAGGATTGCAGGGGCCTTGGGTAACGTGTGTGTACGGGGGACTTCACCTGCCTGGAAGGGGAGGGGCCTTGTGTGGAACTGGTGGGACTGGAGCAGCCAGCCCCCAGCACTGCCCGGACGATGCAGCTCCCCCTTCCCCTCCATCCCTCAAAGCCGGCTAGAGAGCCATGCGTGGGGCTCCTGTGGTAACAGCAGCCAGGAGCTCCGGGCCCTTTAGGATCGCAGGATCTGTGGGCAATTGCCCCTCTTTGCCCTCCCGCCCCCTGGCGTCAGGCCTTGCTCAGGTGCAATCTCTTTGGGAAGTTGATGCAAAACCCATTCAGCAGTTTCCAAGAAGGGGTGGGGGAGGGAAAACCGATTGTTTTGCCCGTGTTTAAAAAACATTGTTCCAATGAGCGGCTCTCGCACCTCCTTGCTTTGGTTCAGCTGGGAGCTTGCCCTGGGCGTGCGGAGCCTCCTTGTGAAAACAGGTCTGTTTTGGGCCAAGTTATAAACTCTCGTTGCCCCTAGAGCCCTGAGTCTGGCAGCTCCTGGTGGCCTTTCGTTCTGGGGTCCCCTAACCCTTGCGCGCTGGGGCGGGCTCAGCGTGGCTTTTGGCGTGTGCTGACCGTGTATGGTGCAGTGCTGCCTAGTGGCCACAGACACCTCGGGCCTGTTTGTGCTGGGTGTTGTACAAACATACCACAGTCCCTGCCCCAAAGAGCTTCCAGTCTAACTAGCTGAGACAAAGGGTGCTGTGCTCACTCAGCAGTAGGGAAGCGAACCGGTAGCTGGTTAAATGGTTACCCAGTAAGTATCACTCGTAACTGTTTACTGGGTAACAGTTAACTGGTACCTGGAAGCAATCCCCTGCCTGTGGCCCGCCATGGGCGGAGAGCTGCTCCAGCCCTGTCACGCCCACCGCACCACCGGTGGGGGCGGGAGCCAGATTGCCCTGCCTGGCATGGGGCTGGTGGATGTGGAGGCTGCCACCACATAGGGCTGCCAGGGCCTGGGGAGGCAGCAACCTGGACTGAGGGGGCCAGTGGTAGTCCCTGCAGACTGGGGACTGCTCCAGCTGGCCTGATGCGCCCCCCCTCCCCATCCCACTTAATGGGTTAAATGGGATTTTACATCCCTCCTCAGCAGATCGGCAGCAAAACTGGGAGTGTCTGGGGTTTATGGCCAACTTCTGAACAGGGCCGGCTCTAGGTTTTTTGCTGCCCCAAGCAAACTATTTTTTGGCCACCTGCCCTTTTTTTGTTGGCTGTTACACGTTTGCACTTTGCAATTTTTTTTGTTTTGTTTTTGTTTTCGTCCTGGCATTTTAGCCCTATAAAGAGCAAATATCATTTTAATTCTTTTTTTCCCCATAAAGTCAAAGGCGCTTCAAGTAAACTCCCCCTGCCCTGTCACTCGTGGCTGGGTCACAACAGCCTTTTCCCAGCCCTGTCCAGCCCCTCCCTATAGACAAGCACCCCTCACTCCCCACCCGCAGGGGAAGCAGGGTGCAGGGACAGCGCAGGGTGCTGGTCTGATGTTTCCCTGAGTCCTTCTAGTCCAAACACAGCTGGGCCTGCAGCTTCTCTAGAGCGTGCACGAGTCGCCACAAAAGCTTAACTGACTCTTTTTCTCTTTTTGAAGCAAATATAGGGTAACTAGCAGATATACCCAGCATGGCTCAGGTCTGTAACTCAGTTCTTAAAAAAAAAAAAAAAGGAAAGTGTCCATGCTTTACTGAAATGCTCGTGTTTTTCACAAATATAGTGCTGTTTTTATGAGTTAATTTTAGTATTTTTTTCAAGTGTATTTTTATCTTCATCCCTATACATTCTTTTCATTTGTTGTGCTTTAACAAAAAAGGGCTCTAGTCTATTTGGTTTTCAGTTAGGCATATAAAATTCTGTTTAATTAGTAAACTGGTTTTACATTGTTTAACCAGTTAACCGATTAAAGGAGGTATGCATGGCTGGGCTGGAATGGTGCCCCCCTCCTGCCGAGACTGTGCTGGAGCATCCCACCCCCCCCCCCACAAGCAGGGGCGTCTCCAGCTGTGCCCGTGGGGCACTCAGAGCTGCTCCAAAGGGCCAGATCAGCTCCCTGCGCACAGCAGGCAGCATGTGTTTCTACTAGTGGTGCACATCTGCCTGTGCCTGGGTGCACATAACAAAATTTATTCTGCACATGATTGGAAAAAGATTAGAGAGCGCACTGGATTCTTGTCCCTTTGGCAAATGGCAGGAATTGCCCCTTCCTTCCCTAGGGACACTTCCTGAAATGCACAGAGACGCGAGAAATGCACGCTGATCACAAAGGCCCTTGCTATTGCTCCTGGGACAGCTTGGCTCCTGGAGACATCTGGCCCACCCTGGCTGGCTGTCCTAGACACGCTTTTGTGCTGTGCTCATCCCCGCGGTAGCTGAGGGCCTTCCAGCGATGCCTGCGCAATGTGATTAACATCTGTCACATGCTGGCAGGTCTCTCCCCTTGAGTGAGGGCAGGGCTTGTTTTGGTCGTGTTTTTCCAATAGAGCTGCATTGAGAAGAGATGGATCTTGGAAATGAGGGACGTGAAAGGGGAACTGGTTAACCGGTAGGCACCCCCCTAAACAGATGATACTTACCGATTCTGGTTAAGGGTTGGAGCAGGGGAATGCTGAGGGGGCCGCCACAGACACGGTCTATTCTCTTTCGGAGCAGCACCTGTCCACGGGGAGCCTGGACACCCCACAGGTAGGGGCTGCTCCGGCAGGGGCTGGGAGCTGGCAGTAACCCCAGCCCCCGTGTCAGGGCTGGGAGCCAGCAGAACCGGCCGCAGCTCCAGAGTGGCGCTGGGTCAGGAGCCCCGCAAGGTGGGGGCTGCCCCATTCGGGCTGGAGCGGTCCTCAGCTTGAATCCCGTTTTAGCTGGTTAACCGGGATTTTACATCCCTAGCGGAAGTGTTCCTGGCCTCAGAGCAGGGGCGGGGAAGGTTGGGACAGAGCGTAGTTCCTGAGGGAGTTGGTTCCCCACACTGGGACCAGGCCCAGAGGGTGCTCTGTCTCCTGCACTGATGGGCGTTGCCACGGCGACAGAGTCCCTGGTCCCAGGAGCTGAGGTGTCTGTCCTGCCAAGCAGGCCGCTCATAAGAGCCCCAGGCCAAAAGCGACTGTTATGATCATCTTGTCTGACCTCCTGCGTACCTGCCTCCAAACAATCCCTAGCTGTGGGAGCTGAGAGAGAACCAGCCAGGCTTGCTTTTAAATAGGGCCAGGGATGGGTGTTAAAACAAACAAAAGGAAGTTTTTCTTCACGCAGCACACAATCAACCTGTGGAACTCCTTGCCAGAGGATGTTGTGAGCATTAGGAATGTGAAAAGTTAACTGGTAAGCATCACCCAGGGCTGTGAATGTGGATGGCGAACATGGGGCCCAAGCTAACTGGCAACCCCCCTCCCAGACCACCTTGTTCTGTGGGCTCTGGCTTACCCAGGGATGCAGGCCAGATTACATCGAATGGGCCCTTCTGGCCTTCATGCCATTCTGTGCGACTGTGCAGAGCATGGGCCCACGGGCACATACTGCAGGCTGGCAACGGCAGGCCAATCACCCACATGGCTTTGGAGGGCAGCAGACGAGACAACGATGAAGCAATTGCACTCGGAAACAGCGCTGGGGCTATTTTTGGCTTGCCGAGGCGCTCTTGGGCTGTGATGTATGGGAGAGCAGCCGGGCTCGGCACCGCAGCGTCTTGCAGCAAAAGGCCAAAGAAAGGTGCTTTTGCAAGCGTGGTTACCTTTAAGGGGCAGGAGGAGGGGTACAGCCCCAGAGGGAACCAAAGACACCGAATATCCAACAGAAGGACGAGCCTCCTGTTCAGTTCATTGTATGTCTCCAAAAACTGGTGTATCGAGGACTGGATTGGAAGTCAAGCGGTGGCTGTCAGTCGGAGTCAGGCCCACCAATGGGGAGGGGGCAAAGGGGGCAGTTGCCCTGGGCCCTGGCAATTCAAAGGGGCCCGGGGCTCCCAGCTGCTGCCACTCCTACTACGGTGGCGACTGGAGCCCTGAGCCCTTTCAATTGCTCCACGTGGCTCTGAGGGGAGCGGGCAGTCCTGTGGTTTGGGTGGCACTGAGGACTGGCTGCCTGAGGCCCCGCCCCTTCTGCCTGAGGCCCCGCCCCTTCTGCCTGAGGCCCCACCCCTTCTGCCTGAGGCCCCGCCCCTTCTGCCTGAGACCCCACCCCTTCTGCCTGAGGCCCCGCCCCTTCCACTCTTACTGCTGTCAGCTCCCTTGGTTGGGGGGATTACCCTCGGCCTGGAAGGAGCTCAGCTGGTCCAGAGCGAAGCGAATGGGCTGTTTTGTGTGGAACCAGGAGGGGAAAAGCTACTTGGCGGGAAACCAGCAGACTCTGGCAACCCTGCACATGGACACTGGCAAACAAAATGTCTTGTGGGCCACACATAGAACCCCCCTGAGCCGTAGGTCGCCCACCACGGATCTAACGTCTCCGTGAGTGTGAACATAACACACGCAGATCTTGACGTGGGTTGGGTTTTCTAGGGGCCCGGGCAGTGCTCTCCGGTTCTTCCCATGAAGACAGAGGGTGAAGAGTTGCTTGTTGCTTTGCAAAACGGTTGCCCATTCGGGCCGAGGCTTGGTCTCTACTGTGGGCTGGATTGCCCTGGGATATCGCCGCACAAAGGGCATGGCCTTGCCTGAGAACAGAGCTAGGGAAGAGGTAGTGCGGCCGGTGTCTGAATTATTTCCCCGCTCTTCCTGGTTTTAGCACTTCCCGGCTTTGGAGTCAGGATGCGAAATCTTATAGGGTCCTAGGATCACAGAGGGGGCTTTCACCTTCCCTTTGTCAATCCTTCAGGTCTGGCCCTGGTGCCAAGTCCTGGAAGGGCCCCTTGCACAGACACAGGAAAACTTGGGCTTGCCCTTAACCCTCTGCTTTTTCCAGCTGCATGGCACATGCTCGCAAGCCTGCATGAGATGCCTGGGCCAGCCGGTCTCTGACATCAACATGCTCACTACCCTAGAGAAATCACGGGACTCTGAGCCAGGATATCATGAGTTTGAGCCCCTCTTCTGCTGCCTGTTGCTAATACAGGTTGAACCTCTCTGGTCTGGCATCCTTGGGACCTAACCAGTGCCGAACCAGAGAATTTGCTGAACCATGGGAGATCTATATTGTCTAGTAGCATCACCAACACGTCCACTGCTTTCTGGTCTCTCAGAAGGCATTTAGGGGTAAATTAGAGCTAAATAATGGACGCACTAATTTACTATTTCTTCCCCTTTTTTTTCCTTCTTCCCCCCACATTCCCTATTTAGTCAGAAACTGGACCTTTAATAACTACATTCATCTGAAGAAGTGGGTTGTGCCTGAAAAAATTCACAATCCCATCTACATGTTTTGTTAGTCTCTAAGGTGCTGCAGGACCATTTGTTGATTTTTTAAAGTTTTTTTTTAGCACAGAATACTGAAGAGCCAAGACTGATGGCTGGAAACAAACTTTATGGGACTGCTAGAAATTTGGCCACACTCATGATATGTGGACATTTGGCTCACCAAAATCATGTCAGACCAGAGAGTGCCAGACCAGAGAGGTTCAACCCGTACTGTTGAGTATTTCACAGCCCTGATTAATAGGTCTCAGATCCCGACTGTCAGAAGCAGGCAGATATCCTCTTCCTGTGTCTGTGTGGCGACTTACGCTTGCGTAAGGTCACTCCTGGCAGAACTGGGAACAGGAGCAGAGGCTCAGCTGCCCTGCCTCTCAGAATGTACCTGGCAGACCTGTGTGCTAGGCTCTGCTCTTAGAACCGCTGCTCTGCTCACTAGGCCTCACTGCTGGCCCGGAAGCAACACTCTCCCCCCGCACGTAGCCCATTGGCCTAGGAAGCGCTGGTGGGGTATGTGTGCCATCCACGAACGAGGCTTGGGAGATTAGCGTCAGCGTCTGAGAGCAAGGGGCTGGTAATCTGAATGGTTGATGCTCATCTCTAAGGCTCAGATTTTGTCTCTGGTATTTTTAGTAAAAGTCAGGGGCAGGTTGTGGGGAATAAAAATTCACAGAAGCACAGCCTGTCCCCGACTTTTACTAGAAATGCCCAGGAGGTGGGTGGGGGCAGCTAACAGTCCCTGTCCAGCTGCTGTTCCTGCAGCCATGGCTTGAGGAGCGAGCCCCTTAAAGTCATGGAATGACCAAATCGTATCCTTGCTCATCTCCTAAGCCCACTGACGGACAGCTGCAAACACCGAGCCCAGAGCACTGCCCGGGGGGCGGGTGAGCCTGCGAAACAGCACTCCAAGCCTGCCTGGCCAGCACCTCCAGAGCACCGGCCTGCTCCCAGCAGGATGGTTGGAGATGATGCTGTTGCCTACTATTGGGAGCCACCAGGCTTGGGCCAGCACCCTGGCTTCCCCCTACTGCTGCCCCTCTGCAGCACAGAGCCAGCACGCAGTGCGCCAGAGTATGCCACCTGCTCCTCCGAACCCTCCTCTAACACCCAGACAGGTCTCCCAGTCTTATGGAAAGGGGGAGAGGGCATGTTAAGGATGCCTGGCTGAAATCCAGCAGATCCTGGAGAGCAGTGTTCCCTCTAATTTTTTCCATCCATGTGCAGAATAAATTTTGTTATATGCGCTGCGGCATGTGCACCAGCAGTAGGAACACAGGCTGCCGGCTGGGGGCACTCTGCTAATCAGCCGAGTGGCATTGGAATCTCTCCTGGGGGGTGCCCAAGTGCTCAGCTTACAGGGCACCCTGCGGAGAGGGGAGGCTGCGGGGTGCGCAGATGGGATTGGGTGTCTCCGAGGCGTGGGGACCCGTGGGAAATGGGGAGCAGCTTGGGCAAGGAGTGAGCATCCGCCTACTCCTCTCTAACCACGGCACATGCTGCCCTCGAGGGGGATGCACATGGTTGGAGCTGCACAGGACCCAGCCCGCTCTCCTGTCCAGGCTCTGGCCTTACGAGCACAGCCTGGCTGAGAGCTGGAGAGGAGACACGGGGCTGCGTCCAACAGGGGCGGCTCCTGCTGACTCCAGTCGTACCAGGGCACCGTTCTGTCCCTCCGGCCTAGAGGGAGGGGGTGAGAGATCCTGGTAGAACTGCCCATCTCAGCTGGTCAGGGGTTGTCTCTAGCCTAGCACACCCGGGGCGTGCAGGCCTGTGCAAGTAGCTTGCTGTGGCTGCTGATCGCTGGGACGCGGCTCCCGGGATGCAAGTGGTGATCGCGTGGCGTTTGGGGCAGTTTGCAGCCCCGCTCCCTGTAACAGCTCTCCCCTCCCCCTTCCCTCCCCCAGGGGTGGACTTCAAGATGAAGACCATAGAAGTGGATGGTATCAAGGTGCGAATACAGATCTGGTGAGTGCCGAGGGCGGGAAGGGTGCGCTGATCCAGGCCGGGACCCCCCCCCCCCCCCCCCGCACCTCCCCAGCTGGGCCAGTCCTCGGTTTCCAGACCTCTGCCGAATATGCGGCGGCTGCAGGGAGGGGTGGCCATCCGTAGGGGGCGTTCTTCTTTCCCAGGGCCCCAGGGGTTGTGACGGGGGGGGGGGGTGGGGGGTGTCAGCTGCGCAGCCTCCATCAGCTGCAGTGTTCCTGTTTGTCCCCATCCCCACCCCTCTCTGCTGTCCTGCTGTGCTCCGTTCTTGAGCTGCCCAATCCTTCTGCAGAGGTGGAAGCATTGCAGCGGGGATGGGCATGTAGCGTGTGAACTGCTGTGGGACCGAAGGTGCAGAAGTCACTCCTGGGGGGGGGGGTACACACACACACACACACACACACACACACACACTCTCTTTCTCTCTCCTCCCCCTCCCCCCCCCATCCAGAGCTGCAGGGCACTGGAGTCACAGCTTGTTCTCCTCCCCCCCCCTCACTGCCAACAGGCCCTCCCCCACTGGCTCATGGAGAGGGGCCGGAGCTGCTGGCTGCAGTGCTCCCTGGCAGAGGCGCCGTGGCCACAGCTGTCTAGTGCCCGTCCTGGCAGTGCCCACTCACCCGCCGGGTAGCCAGGTGACCCTGCAGATAATGGCACCCGGACCAGAGCTCAGATGGAGGCATGGAGGAAGGAGAGTGTGTGTGTTTGTGGCTTTGCTGGCAGGGATGAGCCCTGCTGGGTGTGCCCCGACGAGACTTTCGGTCCATACCTGGGGCTTCGGCCGGGCACGTCCTGGGGCAGCTGCCCCCTGGTGCCGTCCGGCTGTGTTCTGGTTGTCGCACGCTGGTAGGTGCCGAGCTACCGTGGGTCTGTCTCCTGGAGCTGCAATTCACAGCTGCAGTGCCCTTAGCGTGTGGGGCTTGGCTCCGTGGGGCACCAACAACCAGTCCCCACGACTTCTGTCCATCCCGGGTCTGCTACTGGTCCCCCGCACCTCCCCTCCCCACTGTGCTGTTGCTTGTTCCATGCCTCTTGCTCCCACCCTGGGGCAGCAGGAGGTGCTGTCTCCCTGTCGGGGGCGATGGCACCACGGGCGCGCCCACGCGGGACATAACACTGCTCTGCTGCAGGGACACGGCGGGCCAGGAGCGGTACCAGACCATAACGAAGCAGTACTACCGACGAGCCCAGGTAACGCCGCCGCCCTGGCTGTGACGGCCATACCGGGGGCTGCGGGGTGGGCGGTGTGTGTCTCTATAGACCCTGAAGCTGGGAGCCAGGCCCAGAGTGGCACTTGTAAGACCTGCTGCTCAGGGGTGACCCCGGTAGATTCCAGGCCAGAATTTGGGCCCCGGCCTTCGCTGGCTGAGGAGCCGAGGGCCAGATGTGCTGTGCCAGGGACCGAGGGAGAGGCTGGGTAGCCGTGTGGGCAAATGGCACGGTGGGGATGGGGTTCTCAGGGGGCCACCGAGTGAATCGCTGCCCTGCAAGGTTTCTGTGTCCAGGGCTAGGCTGCCGGGTAGGGCAGGATCCCCCCTCCCCCAAAGAGCTCAATAGAAGGTGGAAGGACACAGGGTCAGGGAAGAGACCCCCCTCTTCAAAATCACCCAGCAGAGCACAGGCAGAGCTGGGGGTGGAACCCCAGTCTCCCAGCCCCCCGCCCCAAGGCCACCTGGGTTCCCTTATGGCTCTTTGTGGCTTGGCCTAAGCGGCCGCCAGGGCTGGTCACTGGGATGGTGGAAGGACTGTAGGTTAGAGATTTGTGCCGGGGCCATGGTATGCGGGAGGGTGGCGTGTCCTCTGCCCTGGTGCACTGTGGGTAAGGCCTCCTCTGCTCCCCTGTGCGCCGGGTCCCGTTGCAGGGGATATTCTTGGTCTACGACATCAGCAGCGAGCGCTCCTACCAGCACATCATGAAATGGGCCAGCGACGTGGATGAGGTGGGCGTCGGCTCAGAGCCGCTTGTCTTCCCTGGGGTCCTCTGGCTCCAAGGGGGGGCCCTCAGTGCGCGGGCAGGCGGGCTCCCTGCTGCGGGAGCCTGGCTCCCAGGAAATGCTACTTGAGCCACCGTGGCCAAGGCTGCCATTAGCACTGGGGGTGATGGGTGCTCAGTGGAGACCCCTTGGAAGGGCTTGGCTCTCAGACGGGGCTGGGCACTGTCCTCTGGGTCCGGCTCAGCCAGCGGGTCCTAGCTGGGTCCCGGGTCACCTGTGGCTTCTGGAAGCCCGAGGGGGATCTCTGCAGTGAGGTTGGGGATATGTGGTGGGCAGTGCCCCAGTGCATGCTGGGAGCCCCGGGATCATGCGTTGGAGCAAGGGAAGATGCTGGGAGCCCCGGGATCATGCGGTGGAGCAAGGGAAGATGCTGGGTGGTGCCCCAGTGCATGCTGGGAGCCCAGAGATTATGCGGTGGAGCAAGGGAAGATGCTGGGTGATGCCCCAGTGCATGCTGGGAGCCCAGAGATCATGCGGTGGAGCAAGGGAAGATGCTGGGTGGCGCCCCAGTGCATGCTGGGAGCCAGAGATCATGCGGTGGAGCAAGGGAAGATGCTGGGTGATGCCCCAGTGCATGCTGGGAGCCCAGAGATCATGTGGTGGAGCAAGGGAAGATGCTGGGTGGCGCCCCAGTGCATGCTGGGAGCCCCAGGATCATGCGGTGGAGCAAGGGAAGATGCTGGGTGGCACCCCAGTGCATGCTGGGAGCCCCGGGATCATGCGGTGGAGCAAGGGAAGATGCTGGGTGGCGCCCCAGTGCATGCTGGGAGCCCCGGGATCATGTGGTGGAGCAAGGGAGGATGCTGGGTGGCGCCCCAGTGCATGCTGGGAGCCCCGGGATCATGCGTTGGAGCAAGGGAAGATGCTGGGTGGCGCCCCAGTGCATGCTGGGAGCCCAGAGATCATGCGGTGGAGCAAGGGAAGATGCTGGGTGGCGCCCCAGTGCATGCTGGGAGCCCCGGGCTCATGCAGCAGGGCTGGAGGAGAGCTAGGCAGTGCTCCGTTGCAGGGTCCTGTGGTGGAGCTCGGGGAGGGCTGGGTGGCGCCCCAGTGCATGCTGGGATGGGCTAACGAGTCCTCCCTTGCCCCCAGTACGCGCCGGATGGGGTCCAGAAGATCCTCATCGGGAACAAAGCGGACGAGGAGCAGAAGAGACAAGTGGGCAGGGAACAAGGCCTGCAGGTGAGTGCCGCTGTCGGGCCTCACGCCACAGAGCACGTCCTGCTCCCCTCAGCAGGTGCCCATGGCCTGGCTCTCTGTGGGGCCCCGTCTCCCCCCCCACTCTGCCTTCCTGGCATGCAGGAGTGAGCGTGCATGTCTAGCGGGAGGGTGGGCTGGTCCCCACGGCACCGGGCTTGGCTTGTCAACCCTCTGAGCCCTGCTCTGTGGCTGTCTAAGGGACTCTCTTGCCTTCCAGCTGGCTAAGGAGTACGGCATGGACTTCTACGAAACAAGTGCCTGCACCAACTTCAACATTAAGGAGGTGAGAGCCCAGCAGTGTTCTGAGATGGGGGGCAGGGTGTGGGGTGCAAGCTCCTTTCCTTTCCGTCAGACAGGCAAGCCTTGGAAAAGAGCCCAGAGTGGATTTTGAGTCAGTCCCTCCCCTCGTCTCCCGGGAGTTCTCCTTTGGCCCGGCTCATCTCCCAAGATGGTGGTGGCTGTCTTGTCCCATGACCGTTATCTCAGGCCACGAATCCGAGAATGACTTTGCAGCTGTGGGTTTCTGCAGCTGTGGACGCGGATGCCAATTGTGTACCCGCGCAGGACTCTCTACATTTGGCAATGTGTACACGGTCTCTTGTAAGGGCTCGACCCAAGCTGTCCCGCCCTAAAAGCCTCACTTTCCTTGCAACAAGAACATGAGAATGGCCATCTCTGTGTCAGACCAATGGTCTATCTAGACCAGTATCCTATCGTCCGACAGTGACCAGTACCGGGTGCTTCAGAGGGAGTGAACAGGACAAGTCAATCATCAAATGATTCCTCCCCCGTCATCCAGTGCCAGCTTCTGGCAGACATAACTTTAGGGACACCTAGCACATGGGGTTGCGTCCCTGACCCTGTGGGTTAATAGCCATTGATGGACCTGCCCTTGGTGAACTTATCTAGCTTTTTTCTGAACCCGGTTATACTTTTGGCCTTTACAACATCATCTGGCAGAGAGTTCCACAGGTTAACTGTGAAGAATTATCTTTCTTGTGTGTTAAACCTGCAGCCTGATAATTTCATTGGATGACCCCTACTTCTTGTGTCATGGGAAGGAGGAAATAAGACTTCCTTATTCACTTTCTCCACTCCATTTGTGATCCGATAGACCTGGGTCATATTCCTTCTTGGTCATCTCTTCTCTGAGCTGAACAGTCCCCGTCTTTTTAATCTCTCCTCATATGGAAACTGTTCCATGGCCCCTAATCATTTTGTTGCCCTTCCCTGCACCTTTACCATTTCTAATGTGTCTTTTTGGACATAGCAGGACCAGAACTGTAGGTGTGGGGGTACATGGATTTATAGCGTGGCACTGTGATATTTTCGATCTTATCATCTATCCCTTTCCTAAAGGTTTCTATCAGTGTTAGCTTCTGCTGCTGCACATTGAGCAGAGATTTTCGGACCGTGACTCCACGGTCTGTCTTGAGTGCTAACAACTAACTTAGCCCCCCTCATTTTGTACGTACAGTTGGGATGACGTTTTCCAATGTTCATCACTTTGCACTTATCAACATGGAATTTCATCCGCCACCCCGTTTTGTGAAATCCCTTTGTAATTCTTCACAGCCCCCATTGGACCTCACCATCTTGAGCAACTTTGTCAAAAGCTTTCGGAAAGTCCAAGTACTCTGTGTCCTCTGGATTTCCCTTGTCCGCAGGCCTTGATGCCCTCCAAGAATCCTAGTGGATTGGTGAGGGGTGATTTCCCTTTACAAATAGGGTTGCCAGGTGTCCGGTATTGAACTGGACAGTTCGATATTTTCGCCCCCCTCCCCCACAGTCTGGTAAAAAAAAAATTCAGAAAATACTGGACACCTAAAATGTCCTGTACTTTCTGATTTTTTCCCGGCCAAGAGGCGAAAATCCTGGGCTGTCCAGCTCAATACGGAGGCAGCCTGGCAACCCTAGTGCTTACCGGATTCCACAGAGGAGCTGTCCGGCCTGGTGTGTTTTTTGCTGTCGTCGTTGTTGGGTATTTTTCCTGAAACCATCTGGCAACCCTATTTACAAAACCCGTGTTGACTCTTCCCCAACAAATCCTGTTCATCTATATACCTGATACTTCTGTTCTTTACTCCAGTTTCAGCCTGTTTCCCTGAATTTAGCCCTACCAGTCTGTCACTCCAGGGATCGCCTCTGAAGGCTTTTAAAAAAATCGCTGTCACTGTAGCTACCTTCCAGGCATCACACCAGTTTACATCTCACGCTTAGTAATTCCGCAATTTTTCTTCAGAACTCTCGTGTGAATCCCGTCTGGTCCTGGTGACTCATCACAGTGTAATTTATTAGTTTATTCCAAAGCTGCTTCTGTCGGCACCTCACTCGGGGACAGCTCCTCAGAGTCACTTAAAAAGAATGACTCAGATGTGGGAATCTCCCTTCCATCCTCTGCAGGGAAGAGAGATACAAAGAATTCATTTCACTTCTCTGCAATGGCTTTGTTTTCCTCCAGTGCTCCATTAGCGCCTGGATCGTCCAGCGGCCCCACCGGCTGCTTGGCAGCCTTCCTGCTTCTGATGTACGTAAAGAAAAATTGCCGTTAATTCTTATGTCTTTTGCAAATTTGCTCTTTAGATCCTTTCATGGCCAGCCTAGCATTTTAGTCTTGTCTCACGAGAGTTCATGCTACATTCAAAAGCATGGGCAGATATTAAGCTCTGTTCCCGACACTACTAGCTGAGTGGCTACATCTTGGTGCCATCTCTATTGATTTTCGTTCCTGTCCGCGGTCGCGGCTGTGACTTTCTGAGATGCTCTGATATCGGTCAGAGGATCTGCCATCTTTGGAACATTAATTCAGCCAATATTTCCCTTGATGGGGTGTCAATATCTTCCACAGTCAGCCCAACCCGAGTTCCCTGTCTTTGGCCAGGCCATCAGCTGCCTCGCTTCCACAATCACCGACCGGTGGTGGAATTCATTGATCAGTCAAGGAATTGCCTTCACATACACATACATCTATCTAGATGTCTCAAGAGATCTGCAACCTTCACACCAAGCAGGCAAGTCACCATACGGTTCTCCCGGTCATCACAAACCCAGCTATCTATGTTTCTAATAACTGAATCTTCCATTACTAACACTTACCTTTTCCTAATGACTGGAGTTCCTTCCCCCGGAGAGGTATCCTCAGTGCACAGTTAACCTGCGGAACTCCTTGCGAGAGGATGTGGTGAAGACTAGGACTTTAACAGGGTTCAAAAAAGAGCTAGATAGATTCATGGAGATTAGGTTAGACAGGATAGTAGGAACAGTGTCCCTAGCCTCTGCTTGTCTGGGCTGGGAAAAGACAGGAGAGGGATCACTTGATGATTATCTGTTTCTATTCACTCCCTCTGAGGCACCTGGCATTGGCCACTGTCAGCAGACAGGATACTGGGCTAGATGGACCTCTGGGCTACGTCTAGACTTCGAGCCTCTTTCGAAAAAGAGCATCTAGACTACAACCAGTATTTTCGAAAAAGCGAGCCACTTTTTCGAAAGAGGGCACCCAGGCAGTCTGGATGCTCTCTTTTGAAAAAGCACAGTTTGCATTACATAGCGCCTTTTTTCGAAAGAGCACTTTCGAAAAAAGGCGTTCTTCCTCGTAAAACGAGGTTTTCTGCGGTCGAAAAAGCTGCCGCGTTCTTTGGATTGACTTTCGACAGAACGCGGCAGCAGTCTGGACGCAGGTAAAGATTTTTCGAATAAAGGCCACTTTTTTCGGGAAATCCTTCTAGTCTAGACACACCCTTGGTCTGACCCAGTGTGGCCGTTCTTATGTTCTCCACCATCGGGGCCTCCCACTGTTGCTGGCCTGGAGTGAGTTCTGCCGGGCGGGCGTTCCCTCTCTGAGCCAGGATGGGCTAGCTGGGAAGAGGGGGAGGAAAGGAGAACGTGTGGCAGCCAATGCTTGGAACTCTCCATTGTTTGCGTTACTGTAGGCGTGACACTCAAGGAGAAGGGAGAGGACCCGGATAGAAGAGGGGGAGACCCGCATCTGAACCTGCCGGGGGGGAGGCGGAGCCCGCATCTGAACAGTAGCATGGGTTGGAGGAGGACATGGTGGCGGGAGCTGCTAGGCTGCCAGCCCGGCCGGGGCCCCTAACGCTGGGCTCTCTCCCGCAGTCCTTCACCCGGCTGACGGAGCTCGTGCTGCAGGCTCACAGGAAGGAGCTGGACGGACTGCGCGCCTACGCGGCCGGTGAACTGAACTTGGCCGAGCTGGAGGAGGAGGAGGGCAAACCCGAGGGGGCGGAGAACTCTCCCAAAGCCTGCTGGTGCTGAAGGGCGTCTCTGCTGCCCGGGCCCCCCTGCCCCACCACCGGCAGGGGCATCCCCAGCTCTGGCTGGCCTGCTCTGCTCTGGCCTCTGCCCGCTCCCTGCGCTGCTGGAGTCCTCCGGCTCCCCAGTGTGTCTCCTCCGCTGTCCCCTGGGTCTGCCGTGCTCTGTCGAGTCCTCCCACCGTGCTGTGTGCACCAGACGTCCCGGGGTCGCCCTGCTGGATTCGTGGCCCCCCACTGGAACTGGATCAGCCTCACGTGACCCTCCTCAGAGGCCCGCGCCGGCGCCGGGTGGATTTTGCCTCTGGCCAGGCTCTCCAGGGAGTGCTTCCTTGTGCTCGCATGGGCTTTGCTGGAACAGGCCTGGCCCCACAGTAACCTGGGGAGGGAGGCTGGGAACCGCCCCTCCTGCCGGTGCCCTTCTCCAGGCGGGGCGTCCCCGGCTGTGGCTTCCTGGAGGGGCATCCTAGACACACAGCTGGAAGCAGCGGCTGGGAGCAATAACTTCAGCTAAATTCTCCCCAGCCGCTGGGCTGCCTGCCATCTGGTGCCAGGCAGGAATCCGGGAGCCACAGAGAAGTGGCTGGCCGGCTAGTGCCTCTGCGAATGGGGCTGCTTGCCTGAGGGCCCGCACTGGGTGTAAGGGCCTTGGGGTTAGCTGCAGGGCTCCCCTGGGCGGGTGAGGGAGGGAGGCAGAGGAGGCCAGGCCTGTAACGCCAGGGGCTAGGCCCCAGCCTCTCAGCACTTGGATAGGCTCAGGCCGGCCTGCACCCTCCTGTGTCCGAGGCCTCCCTCTGCTCCGGACCGGCCGAAGAGCGTCGCGAGTCACTCAGGCCATCTGGCTGGATCCCGGGGGAGCTGGCTGGGTACCAGGAACATGGCGGAGACCTAGAGCCAGCGCCAGCTCAGCCCCTCTCGTGCCTGACTCCTGCTTGGCCGGCTCGAGGTGCTCGGCACCCTCCGGGGTCTTGGGGCTGGTCCGCCATCTTACCTGTGGGACTGTGCCCCCGGGGGTGTCGGAGCATCGCTACTCGTGCCCGGCTGCCTGTCCACGCTGCATGGTTCTGAGGCCAGTTCCCAGCCTGCATCCAGGAGCTTCCGCGGGCCAGAGAAATGGGGGCTGCTGGTGGGTACCCCGGCGAGGAGCTGCCCCGCTCAAGCGGCCCCTGCCTGGCTGGCAGACGGACCCTCCCCGCTTTGCGCTCTGCCCCTCTTGTCCCTTAGGATGTTCTTCGGGGCAGGCAGGCCCCACCTCGCCGGCTGGGAAAGGGGTTTGCTGCCCCTCCCCACCCCAGGAATGTGTTACACCCTCCTGTCTCTTCTCCACCCCTCCTGGCGTTGTGTGTGGGGGGGGGGAGGGGGGCTCCCTTTGTAAGTATTAACCCTTCCTGGGCCAGTGTCAGGGGCCTGGGCAGGACTGAGCATCCTGGACTGCGCGGGTGGGGAGGTGGCTGCTGGGTGAATCGGGCACTGGCTGTGTCCCCTCCCCCATGTCCCTGCGTGTCCTGGGCAGGGCAGGCTCGGCTTGAGTGTCCCCTGGCAAGGAGCGCTCCCCTTGAATCCCAGCAGGGACATGGGGTGGCGGCCCCGCCCCACCGCCGCTGTATGGCAGCGCTGGCTGGGTGCGGCGCAGCATGAGGGCCCCTGACGCTGCGTGGAGGCAAGATTGCACCGTGGGGGGTTGGTTTCCTAGAGGAACGCGCCCAGCTCCTTGGCCCCCCTCCTCCATTGCTAATGGGCCAGGCTTCCCCCCGCGCATGGATTCCACAAGGCCCCTCTGAGCCGGGCGTCCTGCCTGCGCTGTTACCCGTGGCTCTGTGCCACTGGCCTCTGTCCGCGGCCGCGCGCATCCCGTCCTGTTGGAAAACACCCCGCTGCCCCTGTGACCCCCCGGCTGTGTCCCCCCTCGTGCCCTCCGCCCGCCGGGGGGGGCGGCGTGTGACCTGGAGTTGATTATTTTAGACAGATATTTACAGAATAAAGGTGGTTTCAAACCGGTGCAGGGGCTGCATGTTCCTGCTGCTCGGCTGTGGGATCTCGCTGCCTGGAGACAGGGCTGCGGTGCCTTTGGGGGCCTGGCCCGGGTGGGCCCGTGGACGGGCAGCTGCTGCTGCCTCAGCCCAGGGCCACCTGCTCTCTGGGGCTGGGTGGGCGAAGGAGCCCTGACCCGCCTGTCTCTCCTGGCCCTGGGGGCCATCCGCCCGCTGGGGTTTGGGCATGTGGCTCTGCACTGGCTGAGAGCCGCCCCCAGCAGGGCAGAAGGTCAGCGACGCAGACAGGCATTTGGCCCGTGGCCTCTTGTAAGGTAAGTGCAGGATAAGAGCCCCCATGTGCCCCCTGAGTGAAGCCAGGACGGGCCTGGCGTGGTAGCCTGGCCCTGGCCTGGGCAGCTGCTCGTGGTACCAGCTGCAGCCAGGACAGGTAAAGCTGATGTCACGTCCTCATCAGGGGGCTCTGGTTTCTCCGCTGCCCATGGGACGGCTCTGGTTCCAGGCAGCTGCCCGAGGGCCCCGCTGGGCTGGCAATCGGATCCTGCTGCCAGTAATTCCAGCACCTTCTGCCTGGGACAGCAGGGGCTGAGCACCTGGGACCGTGTCCTCTCCTGGAGGGGATGGGAGCACGCAGGGGTGTTCCCTTTCCTCAGGGTGGGGGAGTCTCAAAGGTGATGGAGGTGAGCACTGGGGGCATTCCCCTCGGGGTGTGGGGCAAACTCCCAGGGAGGTTCCCTTCCCCGGGGAGGGATTAGCTGAGCTGCACAGCTGGGGGCAGTAGAGCGATCCCTTTGAGGACTGAGTCCCCGGGCGGTGCCTTCGGGGAGGTGTCTATTTGAATTCTACGGCCCGGCTCTAATGGGAGGTATTTTAAAAGTGTGTCTATAGAAACACACTGGGGTTTAATTCTTTGGGCTGTAATAGTCAAAGGTACGGTCCCAACAGAGTGCATTTGGAAGCAGCCACCTTTCCGAAGGGAGACGTGAAAGGCTCTGTTCTGAGCCAGTCAAAATCCTTTGTCCATTTTTTTTCCCCGAAACCCAATTTCATTGGCATCGACCTGCACGCAGAGCGGGCTGCCTTGCCTCACAATGACTTTTTCTGATGGGAAATCCTCTCCGAAGTTTTGACCTACTCAGGCAGAAGGGAAAAGAAAAGGAAACCCCAATGGAGTCGTGTTATGTTTGAAACGGCCTGTGTTTTTCCCCAGGGTTGAACACTTGTGGCTGGGGAGGCTGAAACAGTTGAGAGACAGGGCCTGCCTCTTGCTGTATCTGAGCAACGCCCAGCCCCACAGAGCCCTTATCTCAGCTGTGTGTCTGGGCAGCACCAGGCCCTGTGGGGCCCTGATCTCCAGATGTCTAGGGCCAGTGGACACGTACCAGTCCTTGTCTGATTCTCCCCCCAGCGCAATGTCTCTGCTAGAGGAGCCGGCAGACTTGAATTACAAGCTAGCCAGCGTATCAGGTTGGCCTGGATTTCCTGCCTGCACTAGCTGGCTGTGCACTGACACCTGCACAGCTCTGACCTGCTGCTTTGTTCTCGGGCTGGAAAGAGCTGGCTCGCTGGCAGGTGAGCGCTCCAATCCCCTCCCACGCGTGCCAGGGCGGGAGAGACCTTTGGAGCCGCCAATCACGTGGCGGGCGCAGGGAGCCTTAAGCCGGCGCCCGCCGTGGGCAGGGCTCACTGCTCGGCTGCAGCCATGGCTCACGTCGCCAAGTCCTTCTACGACCTCAGCGCCACCGACCTCCACGGGGAGAAGGTGGATTTCAACAACTTCCGGGGCCGGGTGGTGCTGATCGAGAACGTGGCGTCTCTCTGAGGCACGACGGTGCGGGACTACACCCAGCTCAACCAGCTGCAGGCCCGCTACCCCCGCCGGCTGGTCGTGCTGGGCTTCCCGTGCAACCAGTTTGGCTACCAGGTACGTGGGCCCCCTCCCCCATGTCCCCTGCCTCCCCAGGGAGCCCTGGGGGTTGCAGGATCATCCCCCGCCGGCACTGGCTTGGCACTTGGGGGACTCCCACCAGCTGGGGCCTGGGAACGGGGGATGTATGCAGCCCCTGCTCCTCCTGTGGCGTCTTGCCAGAGCAGAGCAGCCGCGGGTGCGCACATGGCAGGGAGGAGCCCAGCCCTGGCCACGCAGCAGCATGGTGCTCAGTCCAGCCTGGAAATCAGTTCCAGAGCCCAGGGAACGGGCTGCTTTCTGCCACGCTGCCTTGCACCAGGACGTGGGGCAGGAGCACCCCCGCCCCAGCTCATGCCCTCTTGCACGGCACAAGCAGGTCTCATTGCACTAGCTCATGTCAGCCACCGCTGCATCCAAAAGCCCGGGGGCCTGTGCTGCGCAGCGTGTGGGTTTCGGGTGTTTCTCCTCTCGGCCTCCATCCCTCTCCCTGGCCTGGCTGGCTCCTCCTGGCCACAAGCCCCCAGAGGCAGCCGGGGGGGGGGGGGGTTGGAGCGGCTCCACCCTCAGGCGGCAGAGGCGGGCCCCAGCCTGCGGATGCCTCCCCGGGCTGCCCCCAGAACCAGGCCAGTGTGAGAACGAGAGCAGCTAGAGAGGGGGCAGGGTGGCTGGGTCCCTTCCAGGAGCCTGGCCAGGGGGCTTCCCTGCTGGGACCGTACAAGCCAGTTTTCATTGGCGCTGGTCAGGGTGTTTCCCAGCTCCACGCGCCCCAGGGGGCAAGTCAATGACACAGGACACCCGGGGTCTCTCCCCAGCCCTGCCACAGATCTACTGGGTGCCCAATGGCAAGTCACTTCTCTGCCTGCTGCCTCAGTTTCCCCTTTGCCTGTCTTGTCCGTTCAGCGTGTGGGCTTACCAGGCAGGGACTGTCTCTCAGCCAGGCACCTGGCACCGTGGAGGATGGGACCCCCGTCAGGCAGGACACTGCCCCCCACACACACACACACACTCCTGCTCAGCCAGGGGCTGTGCGGCTTAGGCTGGTGGGATCTCGGTCACGCCCTGCATTCCTGCCGGGGAGCGGGCCAGAGGGAAGGCAAACACACACCTGGCAGAACAGGCCTGGCCAGCGTGGCGGGGGCTGGGACCATCCATGAGTCACGGCAGCAGGGCAGGGGGGGGCCAGGCTGGGCTCCCGTCCATCCCCAGGCTCCACCACGCCCTGCGCTCTGCCCGGCAGGAGAACTGCACCAACGAGGAAATCCTCCCCAGCCTCAAGTACGTGCGGCCGGGCGGCGGCTTCGAGCCCAACTTCACGCTGCTGCAGAAGTGCCAGGTGAACGGGCAGGACGTGCACCCCGTCTTCGCCTACCTGAAGGCCCACCTGCCCGCCCCGGCCGACGAGCCCGCCGCCCTCATGGCCGACCCCAAGTTCCTCGTGTGGAGCCCGGTGCGCCGCGACGACCTCTCCTGGAACTTCGAGAAGTTCCTGGTGGGGCCCGAGGGGGAGCCCTTCAAGCGCTACAGCCCCCGCTTCCAGACCAGCGCCATCGAGCCCGACATCCAGCGCCTCCTCAAGCTCGCCAAATAGCCGGCCCACCGCTCCCTGGCCGCAGCCCCCGGGGCCGGCGCCAGCGCTTTACCGGGTGACGGCCCCCTTCTAAACTGCACGGGGGGGGCCCGACGGGGGTAAAGGAGCTGCCCGCTCGGCCCCTGGGCACAGCCTGGGTCCAATAAACAAGCTGGAAGGAGGCCTGCGTCTGTATTTCCTACCCCCGCCCTCGCGGCAAAGCCCAGCATCAGCCGCCTCCCTCGGCCAGGAGGAACCGGCCTTCCCAGGGGAGGAGGGCAGCCTGCAAGGCTTCGTTCCCCCCCCCCCCCCGGTCTCATCCCAGCCATGTGGGCAAAGGGGCCTGAGCCCTTGCTACTGCCAGGGGAGGATGGAGAAAACGGCAGGGCCCTGAGCGCTCCCAGGGGCTGTGCACAGAGCAGTGCGTGCCCAGGGCAGCAAGCTGGGCACAGGGATGCCCGTCACCCAGGCTGGCAGGGAGGGAGGGGCCCCGCCCGTTAAACTGGCTGAGAGGGCCGGTGCCCCAGGGCCAAGCGGGTTCACAGCTCTTTGTGAGGTGGGTGAAAGGGCTGCAGAGTCTTGCCAAAGGCCAACAGCCCCTCGGCATGGTACCAGCCCGGGCCCCACAGCAAACCCAGACACTCTGCAGCCCCTGGCAAGCCCAGCCCCTCTGCCGCACATCAGGGGCCGTGCCCGGCAGGGGCTGCATGCCCTCACCCAGGAAGCCTTCCCCACCCCCACCCGGTGCAAGGGACCAGGAAGTGATTTCTCCCCCAAGCTCGTCCCTCTACCAGCCCAGCCCCCAGTGTGGTAGCCCCCCCCCCCCCGTACAGCTGCCCAGGGCCTGCCTTCCAGGAGCACCACTCAGAGCTGCTGCCCCATGCCACAAGCCCCACCTGGGGGCCATCAGCCCTGGCGCTGCCCTGCCACCAACAGGGCCCATCTGGCTCCTCTGGGGCGGCTGGAGCAGCCCGTGGGTCAGAATGAGCCTATTGCCAGGCCCCCTTTGTGCGCCCCAGGGACTGGCCCCTCCCTTGCTGCCGAGCTGCGCTCCAGCCCCCGCTCCGCCTGCCGCGGGGGGGACCGACACGGCCAGAGGCTGCCGAGAGTCTGAGCCCGTTGCTGGGGGCAGGGCTGGCCCTGGACGCGACAGACCCAGCAATGGTACCGGAGACAGCAGAGAGCCGGGGGGCCTTCGTGGCTCCCGGCCCCAACTAAGGCAGCCCAAGGTGGGTCCCTGCTGCCATGGTCCCCTCCACGCCCCCTCCCTCCTCTGCTCTGCCCTGCCTCTAGGATTGCAGCCGGGGTGGCTCTGGGGTGGGAGTCACAGAGGGCACCTTGGCCTGGGCCTGTGGTCTAGCAGCTAGCGTGCTGGGCTAAGCTGCAGGGGAGCTGGGTTCTAGTCCCAGCCCTTCCCAATTCCCCTTCACCCCCAACCCTGGGGGGAAGACAGCATCTCCCACTGAGCACGTGCAGCACCTAGCACAATGGGGCTGCTGGGCGCCAGTATAACAGGGCCAAGTGTTTTGGGAGAGAAGCTGGCAGTGGTGTCTCCAGCCCTGCTCTCCTCCTGGCCCTGCTGGCCCTGCCCTGCCAGAGGGGGGGGAGTGGTCCCCAAATGTTCCTGAGGAACAAGGCTTTGTCCTGCTGGCAGCAATGAAGCGTCCCCAACCAGGCCAGGGGTTTTAGCTCCCTGCCTCCCATTACAGTGCCCCTGGGCAGCACAGCCTAGTGGTGAGGGCCCTGGCTGTAGATCTGGGGTCAGGCCCTTCTCACCCAATCCGACCTCCTGTGTAACAGGCCGCAGCCCTTGTGCGGGAGGCATGGTGCCTAGACTCCCGGGGCTGCCTTTGGGGCGGTGGCTCCGCCACTCACCCCCCTTCCTGTTAAAAGCTCCTCTGAATAGCTGGTTTCCGTTCCCCCCACCAGCCCTTGCTGTGCCCAGGCCTCTAGCAGGAAACTCCTCCCCGGTGGCCCCCTGGGAGGTGGGAGCAAGTCGCCTCTTCACCTCTCTCCTGCAGAACTTAACCCACCTGGCAGTCAGGCCAGGCTGCCCCCGCCCCCATGCCAAGCTTCACCTGCCCCACTTGTTGGGGGGGCACTTGGTGCAGCCCCTGGGGATGGCTGGAGGAAAAGGCCCAGCCAGGTGCTCCGTGCTAAAGCCAAGTGACAGCGCCTGGCTAGTCGGGGACACACGGGCACTAGCACGCAGGGTGCCCCCCAGCACCCCATTTCTGTGGGGCAGCACAGACCTGCCCACGCCTGGCCACCCCTCCCAGCGCAGGGGCCCTGGCTTCATGTGCTCTGCGGGGGCAGGGCGCCGGCTGGGCGTAACGTGGCCCATTTCCCTGCCCGTAACAGCTGTGGGCACCTCACCAGCCCAGCCCCTTTCCCTCTGTCAGGGGGCACAGCCCCCCCGCATGCAAACCCGCCCAGGCAGGTCGGCCAGCCCCACCCTGCCCCGGGCTTGGTGGGAAGCAGCCAGGGTCCTGCCGCCGGGCCCCATTCCCACCAGGCCCCTTAGCACTGGGCTCGGGGGTTCCCAGCAGCCGCGTTTCCACGGCACCCTGCGTGGGCAGGCTGTAGCCAGCAAACACGGTGACGGGCCGGCCCCGCTCTCCGCCCCGCCCGCTGAGGGGCACTGCCAGCCGGAGGGAGCTGCACGGCGGGGCCCACCAGAGCCTGGGGGGAAGGGGAAGGGGGTTATGGAGGGCAGCCCCCTGCGGGGATGAAACCACCGCTCCCCGGGGGCTGGGCTGGCTGCAGGCAGCTCCGCTGTTCTGTGCGGCTGCAGCACCAGGCAGGATCGGGGCCCGGTTGAGCCAGGCAGGGGACAGCAACCTGGGGGATCCCACCGCTGCCCCAAAGCGCTCAGTTCACGACCCTGCGCACGCCTGAACAGCCGCTCTGTGCCTCTTCCCGAGGGGGGCAGCCCACTCAGCCAGCCCCGCAGGCGGGCCCAGGGGAGCAGGCGGGGGGGCACCTGTGGGTTCTGTAATGGCAGCCAGGGTGAATTTTATTAGAAACGTGTAAAAACTAGATCCAAGCAGCGCCCCTGGGCACCGGCTGCCAAATTACCCTGGCAGAGGTGGGCACATCCAGAGGAGGGCCCCAGGACATGACAGTAGCTGTAACCCAGGTCTGAGCCAAGGCCCTACCCACTCCTCCCCCTCTGCTCCTAAACACACAGCCTGTCTCCCAGGCAGGCCGGCTACCCCCCATCGCCCCCTCCTTCCTCCAGGCAGGCCAGCTACCCCGTCCCCCTCTTCCTCCAGGCAGACCGGCTACCCCCCATCACCCCCTCCTTCCTCCAGGCAGGCCAGCTACCCTGTCCCCCTCTTCCTCCAGGCAGGCCGGCCACCCCGTCCCCCTCTTCCTCCAGGCAGGCCAGCAACCCCCCGTCCCCCTCTTCCTCCAGGCAGGCCAGCTACCCCGTCCCCCTCTTCCTCCAGGCAGGCCAGCTACCCCGTCCCCCTCTTCCTCCAGGCAGGCCGGCCACCCATCCCCGCATGCCAGGCGGGGGGCCGAGGCAGTGAGGGGGTGCAGGGCGCCAGGCTGTGGGCGACTCAGTCCCAACACAAGGCAGGTGTTTAATGACATGGCGCTGGCAAGAACAGGTGCAGGACGGCGGCCAGACGCTCAGAACAAGGGGGCCGCCTGGCGAGGGTCGTCGGGCAGGATGCTGATGGAGTCCTCGGCCCTGCCGCACAGCAGGCACAGCATGGTGTACTCCTGCAACGAGAGCGCGCGTCAGGCGGGGCCGGGGATCCGGGGGCAACACTCCTTTGGGCTGGGGCAGGGGACGTGGGGGCGCACCCCCACCCTGGCCACAGAGGGGTTACGGAGACCAGGCAGCCCCACCCCACTACACCCGATGCAGGGTCAGGCCAGGAGGGAGGAGTTAAGTCTAGCGGGGGCAGGAAGGCAGAAGGTCCAGCCTGGGCAGGGAAGCAGATCTGCTCTCACTGGCTGTGGGTTAGGGCCTCCTTGCCGGACATGGGGCAGGGCCCGACCCTGAGAGCCCAGGCAAGAGTTAACGGGCCCGGCCGACCCTCTGTTCTGAGCTCCTTGTATTTGTTTCACAGCTTGGCTACCCCTGTAGGGGCAGAGCGTGGGTGTGAGCCGGCTGGGGGGCAGGGCCACTGCGGCACCACACCACACCACACCACACCACACCACAGGGGGCTGCTGAGCAGCGAAGCCCTGGAGGGAAACTGAGGCTGGAGGAGCAGTGCCACAGTGGGCCACCAGGGGGCAGAGATTCCACAGCCTGTCCCCAGGACACAGCACGCCCAAGCGAGTGCCACGCTGGACGGCCGCCCAGAGCACGTTAGCTGGCGGCTTGCCCCTGCCTGGCTCATCCCCGGGGGACTTGTGCAGGCCTGAGAGAGCAAGGAAACGCCTGCACCCAGCTGGCAGGGAGCCTGCCCCCCAGAGCCACAGACCGAACGGGTGCCCGAGCCAGGCAAGCGGCAAAACGCCTCCCTGGCGGCCAGACCAGACCTATGGGGCCTGCTGGTTTCCCCCAGGGGCCAGGCTGCATTGCTCCCTCCCAGCTACTCAGCAGGGGAGTCTCTTCCAGTTTAAAACGCCCCAGGAACTGGGGCATCCACCGCTCCCCCGGGAGAGTGGCCCACAGCTCAGCCTCAGCCTGGCAGGCGCCTCCAGCCTCCTCCTCTCCCTCTCCAGACAAAGCGCCCAGGCTCCCACGCAATGCCCGGCAGGGCAGCAGCGCAGCTGGGAGCTGCCTGGGACCAGCATCAGCAGGCAAGCAGCCCCCGCCAGCCAACGGCTTCGCACGGTCGGGAGACGCAGCGTGGAGCGGGGGGGAGGGGCACAGACTATCCCTGAACAGTCGGCACCTCTACCTGGGAAGGGGACTTGCCCGTGGGCATCTCGAGCCCAGAAGGGCCTGTTCTGCCCAGCGAGCCTGGCCTCCTGCCTCAACCTCCCCCCCCCACGCCTGCATCCAGAACTGCGAGCTGAGCCAGAGCCGAGCTGCAGAGACCACCCAGCCCGGGGGTACAGCCGCCCCGCCCCTGGGTCAGACTGTGGTCCGTGGGTAACGTCCCTCCCTGTTAAACACTGGCACCCTCCAATCTGAACACGTCCCTCTGGGGCGCCTAGCCCCGGGAGCGCGCGCGGCCGGTCTCTGGCAGATCACAGGGCCCCTGCTCGCAGAAATCTGCCCTGCGGAACCGTGATCAAGTCTCTGCTCCGCCGTCTCTTGGGCAAACAAAACCGAGTGGGCTTCGTCCAGCCTCCGCTAGAAGCAGCTTTTCAGAGCTGGACTCCTCCTCTTCGCTCTTTTCTGAGCTGTCCCCTTTGTAGCCCCCGTCGGGGGGGGGCAGCCTCCGGTACCAGGCCAAAGAGGCCTCGTCACCTCCCTGTGCCTGTTGCATGTTTCTCTGCTTGCACATGTGGTCCTGGGGCTCGTCCACCTGGTTTGCACCCAGAGCACAAAGCTTGTCCAAGTGTCCGCTCCCCCGGCTGCAGCCCTTGTTCCTAGTCGCCGGAGGCTGCATTGGGCTGCCCTGGAACACGCTGCTCAGGGGAGCGCAAGACCTGGGACAGGGAGCTGGGTTTGTTCACAGATTCCTGGTTCAAAGTGCAGGTCTCGCCTCCCAAATAACTACGCACCAGGGAACGTGACCAGAGCCTCCCCTAGAGGAAGGGCCAGGGTTAGAGGCGCAAGGAATTTACCCAGCTCCATTTTCCTTTTCCCCAATCCCCCTCCTAGTCACACCTGACTGATGGCAGCTGGGGGCCCACACTATGACAAACCCTCCTCTGCTTCGCAGCGCCCCTCGGGCCCAGACCTGCACTTCCCCACTTGGGGCTCACAGGAGCTGCAGGTGGCTGGTCTTCCTCTCCCCGGAGGCTCACCACACCATGGCCAGGCAGCGCCATGCTGGCTTGGGCAATGCAGGCACCGCCAGGAGGGAAGGACAAGGCCACTGAAGCTTTTAGCCGTCCAGGCTGCAAACCGCTGGCCTTGTTTTCATGCCGCCAACTGCACAGGGAATCGGCCACCCCACACAGACGAGCGCTCCCACGGTGGCCCAGCAGCCCAGCCCTGCAGCAAGCAGAGCCGGGATCAGCTTTATACAGAGGCCTCTAGGTATCCCGGGGTGCGGGGCGTCTGGGCCTGACAGAAACACGCCCCTCCCAGATAGAAGGGGAGAGAGGAGCGGAGGCTTCTCACAGGTGGGACAACTCCGGAAATACACAGCCGAGCCCACTCGCTCCCTCTGGCGCTCACACACGGCGCCCAACCCCAGAATCAGAGCACGCTCCAGCAACGGCGGGCGTGGAACAGACACAGGCTAACTCCAGCTTCCCCAGCTTGGCTCCAGCCACTTCCCTGGCTTTGCCTCTGGTGCGGGCAGCCTGAAGGTGCACCTCAGAGCCGCTAGCAACGGCCCCACAGTGCTGGGATGCCCCACAGCCGCCTGTCCAGCCGACGCACTGCCAAACTCGGCAACCCGGCCCCTCTTGCTGAGGTGCAGCTGTGCCCACTGCCGGGGGGTAATCCAGGGTCCGCCCGAGCTGTCCCCTCTTCCAGCACCACCTGCTCCCCATCTGCCTCCACCGGTCTGGCCATCTCCCACCATGCTGCACAGGCAGGGCTGCCAAACCCGGTGCCAAGGGGGAGGGAGAACACAGCTAGCCAGGGTAGGGGGCGGGTTACACCCATCGGGCCGGAGGCTTGTGGGCCTGGGGCTGCCTCTTAGGCTGGACTCGACCTGAAGACCCCTGCGGACTTTCCTGTGCATAAGAAATGAACAGCTGTGGCTTTTCCAGCAGGCGTGCTGGCGGGGTGTCCACCCTAAGGCCTGATTCAGCGGGGTCCTGCGCTCTCTCCGCTCTGTGTGAGTGTGGGTGGGAGGTGCTCAGCCCTGCCCCTGTGGCATCGGGTCCTAAGCACTCGGGCTGGGATTCTCTATGGTGCCTAAGGGAGTTAGGACCCCAAGTCCTATTCAAAGTCCGTGGGACTAGTCACATAGGTGCTTTTGGAAACAGACCCTCCCCAAGGAGACTTGTGTTCCCTAACCACTACATCCATGCACGGGGGATACAGAGTCCAACCCCCATGCTGCCTGGTCGCTCATCCGCAGGGTGCCCCCGTCGACCGACTCGGGGACCAAGCCAAGCGGGCGGAAGCGCAGCAGTGGCAGCGTGGAGCGCCCAGCTGGGAAGTCAAGCCCCAGGTGGCAGTGAAGCTGCCCTAAGCAAGCCCAGGCAGGGCAGCGAATTCGACCCTTCCCCTGGCTGACGCAGGGCACCTCCCCACGGGCCCCACCACAACTACAGCCTGCAGAAGCCTACAAAGCAAGAGCAGCTCCAGACGGAAACCCACAGAGCTCAACTTCCTGCTCCGGCTGCTGTGGACTTCGGGGCACCTTGTGCTTCCGGGACCCCACTCGCTGGGCTTTGCAAGTCTCAAGGCATTCGTAGGAACAAAGGAGTGTGGTGTCTGTGATTGCTGCATGTGTGACAAAGGGGGGATTTTCAGTGACATAAGAACGGCCATTCTGGGTCAGACCAAAGGTCCATCTAGCCCAGTGTCCTGTCTGCCAACAGTGGCCAATACCAGGTGCTCCAGAGGGAGGGAACACACCAGGAAATCCTTATGTGATCCCTCCCCTGTCACCCACCTCCAGAGAAACAGAGGCTAGGTACTATTCCAACACATCCTGGCTAACAGCCATGGATGGACCTAACCTCCATGAATCTATCTAGCTCCTTTTTGAACCCTGTTAAAGTTCTAGCCTTCACCACATCATCTGGCAAGGAATTCCACAGGTTAACTGTGTGCTGAGTGAAGAAAAACTTCCTTTTGTTTGTTTTAAACCTGCTGCCTATTCATTTCATTTGGTGACCCCTAGTGGGAATAAGTAAATAACATTTAGGGGGTGATGTTTTTATGCCCCCTAGTTTCCCCCATATTTTGCATATGGGGCTCTTTGTTCTCACGGCAGAGAACCAGGAAGGTGGAGGATAAGAGCTGGCTGTAGGAAGGAGTCGGGGCTCTCCTGTGGGAACTGACCACAGAGGTCGGACTGAGACAGAGCCTGAACAAAGCTTGGCTGGGCTCTGGGTGGAGCAGGATGGGCTTGGTACAGCGGTACCCTTCATTTCTCTGTGCTCCCCTACGGCCCTCCCGTGCACTGACTCATAAACCCAGCTGTTTTGGTAGCCCTGAGCGTCAGCGCGCACACAGCCCCTGCAGAGTGGGCACGTCTCTCCCATGCATCCAGCTCAGCTGGACTCACTGGGCAGAGCTCACAGGGTGAAGCAGGAGGGCTGGAGCTGAAACGGTTCAGTCGAAGGAGTGGGGAAGCCAGGCAGCCTGCTGTCAGGGACGAGCGAGACCCCGTGGGGGCCCGGCGTGCTGAAGGATGATTCGAACGCGGGGGTCTGAGCCTGTGGCTCCATGGTAACGACAAGACAACGTACCTGGTACTCGTCCACCACGCTGAACGTGTACTCGTGTCTGGCTATCATGTGATGGCAGTTCTTACACACATCTGGAACGAAAACCAGAGAGCCTGGAGGGAGAGCTCGCTCACCACAGGGGCAGGGAGAGTCTCGTTTCTTTGGACTGAAAATTGCACTGATCAGAGACCAAGGGCCTACTATCTGGGATTGGTGACAAAAAGCCCTCCTGGCCCAAGAGGGTGGGGAGTGGGGTCTGAAAGGCAAAGCCAAGTCCCCTTGGATCCCCCATGGCTAGGCCCACCCAGGCTTCCATTACATTTTGTGGATGTACCAAAGCAATTTTAACATTTGTATTTTACAGCCCCCCAAAAGCTCGGAGAAACTCTTTTAGGGGAGCAGGGCTATTTGTGGCTGGGAGCAGGAGAAATAGTTCAGAACTAGCCAACTTGTCTAACTTGGACCAGAAAAGGAGACTTTCTACTCCTTGACATCCCCCAAAGCAGCACACGCATCTATCCCAAAACCTGAACTCATCGGGAAAGGAGCTGTCTGAATTCAGGGGACTAAGGGGAACATGCCACCTTTAACCATTCCCCACTCCTTACCCGTGTCAACCTACAACCTGGTGCGAATGGCCTCTATTTAAAAGAAAGACGGCAACGAATCTATGAACGCTCCACTGGAACGGACTCTCTGAGCCTACAACTGGCTAGTGCATCTCCGAAGTCACTAACCTGGCTGCCCAAATCCAGCAGTCACAGTCAAACACAATCCCTCTCGCGCCACATCCATTCCATTCTCCTTCCTTGCATTTTGATGTGACTTTAAAAAACTCACGCACGTGGCAAGTAGGAGGTTTACTCCGGGGATTAGGAAGCAAGTGCCAGAGAATTTATGTTCTAAAAACAAAGGGTGAGCTGGCATGGATGCAAAATGCGAACAGACCCAGTGCTGCTTCCCTGATTCTGCAGCCAGTTAACCCCAGTCCCTCTATTGCGTCTGAGGAAAGCCGCAAGCAGCAGCAGATTGACATTAATGAGTCAGGTCAGCGTCACGGGGCTGTTCACAACCTGGGAATATCAGTGAAGCTGTCGAGAATGGCATCAGTTTCAGGCAGCAGCTTATGGGGAGTAGTGGGCAGCCACAGAGGCAGGCGCTGGCGCTGATCCCAGGTGACTCACGAACAGGCGGGTGAGAGACTCTGGCGCTTGCCTTGTCTCGGCAGTGGAGAAGCCGGTGAGGGGGGAGGAGAATGTAGAGTAGTCCGGAATCCTCCAGCCCTGGAACAGCCCTGATTCTGAGCACGGTGACGCACACGCTTACTCGCTGTAGTGCCAGTGCCGTACCACACAGGGTTGTATTGCTCTAGCTCTGTCGGGGGAGGGTGTGTGTGTGTGTGTGTGTGTGTGTGTGTGTGTGTGTGTGTGTGTGTGTGTGTGTGTGTGTGTGTGTGTGTGTGTGTGTGTGTGTGTGTGTGTGTGTGTGTGTGTGTGTGTGTGTGTGTGTGTGTGTGTGTGTGTGTGTGTGTGTGTGTGTGTGTGTGTGTGTGTGTGTGATTTTTTTTAACCCATCTAGTTATACTGGTATGAGCTAAGTTATCCCAGAAAAGATCATCCCCTTTCCTGTACTGAGACAAACCACTCGGATATAAACTCCTTCACGCTGGTATCTCAGCATCCGTGCGAGGAGATGCCCATATTTATAGATTCTTAGCTTAAGGCCAGATGGGACCATCAGATCATCTCATCTGACCTCCTGGACCACCCAGGCCAGGACTAACAGATCTTCCCGGAGGCCTGCGGTCTGGATCTGAAGCCTTGGCGAGAGGGAGCAGAAGCCCCTTCCCTCAGGGGGGATTATTCCAACAGCTCCTCCGAGGGTCGTGACTAGAAACGTGGCCCTTACTGATCATTTAACCTTGTCTGGCCTTAAACCCCAGCGCCTGGTACGGGAACCGCCCTGGGCTCATTTCAGTTGGACAGATTATATGGGTAGACAAGGTCTTATGCACGTTCCAGCCAGGGAGTTATGTGCTAGGGAGCTTGCGAGGAAGATCACAGGAGAATGGCAAAGTAGAAATTTTAGCAACTTTCTCTTTCCCTGGCTCCCTGACTCAGAGCTCTTTCAGGAGCTCCAGCCATCTTTCCAACCACCCTCTGGCTCCATGGGTTCCTAAACTGGAGGGCATGCCCCCTGAGGGGGAGCATGAAGAAATTCCAGGGGGGGCATAAGGTGACCCAGCCCCTCCCCATCAATCCTCCTCTCCCTAAGTTTTGCTGCTATTTTTGTTTTTCAGCCCCAGTCAGTTCCTTTGTTTTTTTTTGCTCAACAAGTTTTGCTGCTATTTGGGGGTGTGTGTGTGTGAGGGTTTCTCAAAAATCAAAAAGGGGGCATGATGCCGAAAAGTCTGGGAACCACTGGAGCCTAACCGATAGCCTATAATTTATTCAAGCCAAGTAATGGGTCTACTCCTCCCCTAAACAGGTGAAATAATAAAGCACCTCGCCTCCTCTGCAGCCTGGGTTCCTAAGGCCTGTGGCTGTGTGCACAATCGCTAGATGGGCAAAATAAGGGGAACGCCTTACGGTCATAAGTGATGATTTCCTCTCCATCATCGTCGTCCATGGCCCTGTTTGTGATCAGCACAAAGTCCCGCTTGTTGCACTCCACACACCCCACGTAGTTGAGCAGGAAGGATCCATTCTCCAGGCAAGTGTTACCCTGCAGTGTTGAGAGAAGAAATGTCCACACCCATCTCCGTGCTACTGTCAAACACCCAATGCCACAATACTGTATGCAGTGGAAATTACTGACAGCACTCACACGGGTTAGAGGAATGGTCAATGTCATTGTGTATGAACCCTGTGTCTAATTCTTTGAATTCCACTAACCTCTTGGTCTCAGCAATACCCCGTGGCAACGAGTTCCATAAGTTTTACAGAGCACAATTAAGTATTTCCTTTTATAGTTTTAAATGCATGTATTGTATTTCAACTCCCATTGTGTTCTTGTGTTACAACGAAGGGCTTGACTTGCCTTCTCTTATCATTCATATTTTTGCATCTCTCTATTGTGTTCCCTCTAATTTAACTCCTCTCTGAACAGCCCCATCTTTTCAGTCTCTTCCCCCAGAGCAGTCTTTCTACGCCCTCATTGTTTTTGTTACTATCTCAGAGCTCTGCTCATTCTGCTCTTTTTCAAGGTAACTCCAGCCCAGAGGCGGAGGCATGGCTGGTTTATGTAACGGCATCGCGATCTCTGCAGCATCATTTCCTTATCCCTTAGGCAGCTTCACACTGTGACTCCTTTGCCGCCTACCACGGCATGGGCAGGGGCTGGCGTCAGGCCGTGCAGAGGCATCGGGATCCTGACATGTGGGGGGGTCCCAGACGCGGGAGGGATTTTCAGAAGTGCCAGGCGCTGGCCTGGGGCCGCACCCGATAAAATCACCAGGAGTCTGTGAACCTAGCAGGGCGCAGGACAAACCCGTTGGGCTGCACGCGGGGTGCACCTGGGCCGCCAAAGGTGCCCAGAGCAGCTGGTAGCCCAGCCTGGCCCGCAGCTGCTCACCGTGACCGGGGGGAGGGGTGGAAGGGAAGGAGAGCAAATTCTGCAGAGGGAGATGGGAGTCTCCCCTCCATCAAGTCTTGAGTCCCGGCGCCCAGCCCCTCCCCCTTTAGCCCCACCCCCCCGCAGGGAGAGAACCCAGGAGTCCCAGCTCCCAGCCCCTCCCCCTTTAGCCCCGCCCCCGAGCAGGGAGAGAACCCAGGAGTCCCGGCTCCCAGCCCCTCCCCCTTTAGCCCCGCCCCCCGAGCAGGGAGAGAACCCAGGAGTCCCGGCTCCCAGCCCCTCCCCCTTTAGCCCCGCCCCCGAGCAGGGAGCGAACCCAGGAGTCCCGGCTCCCAGCCCCTCCCCCTTTAGCCCCGCCCCCGAGCAGGGAGAGAACCCAGGAGTCCCGGCTCCCAGACCCTCCCCCTTTAGCCCCGCCCCCGAGCAGGGAGAGAACCCAGGAGTCCCGGCTCCCAGACCCTCCCCCTTTAGCCCCGCCCCCCGAGCAGGGAGAGAACCCAGGAGTCCCGGCTCCCAGCCCCTCCCCCTTTAGCCCCGCCCCCGAGCAGGGAGCGAACCCAGGAGTCCCGGCTCCCAGCCCCTCCCCCTTTAGCCCCGCCCCCGAGCAGGGAGAGAACCCAGGAGTCCCGGCTCCCAGACCCTCCCCCTTTAGCCCCGCCCCCGAGCAGGGAGAGAACCCAGGAGTCCCGGCTCCCAGACCCTCCCCCTTTAGCCCCGCCCCCCGAGCAGGGAGAGAACCCAGGAGTCCCGGCTCCCAGCCCCTCCCCCTTTAGCCCCGCCCCCGAGCAGGGAGCGAACCCAGGAGTCCTGGCTCCCAGCCCCTCCCCCTTTAGCCCCGCCCCCCGAGCAGGGAGAGAACCCAGGAGTCCCGGCTCCCAGCCCCTCCCCCTTTAGCCCCGCCCCCGAGCAGGGAGAGAACCCAGGAGTCCCGGCTCCCAGCCCCTCCCCCTTTAGCCCCGCCCCCCACAGGGAGAGAACCCAGGAGTCCCGCCCCCCAGTCCCTCCCCCTTTAGCCCCCCCCCCCGAGCAGGGAGAGAACCCAGGAGTCCCGCCCCCCAGCCCCTCCCCCTTTAGCCCCGCCCCCCCGAGCAGGGAGAGAACCCAGGAGTCCCGGCGCCCAGCGCCTCCCCCTTTAGCCCCGCCCCCGAGCAGGGAGAGAACCCAGGAGTCCCGGCGCCCAGCGCCTCCCCCTTTAGCCCCGCCCCCCGCAGGGAGAGAACCCAGGAGTCCCGCCCCCCAGCCCCTCCCCCTTTAGCCCCGCCCCCCAGCAGGGAGAGAACCCAGGAGTCCCGCCCCCAGCCCCTCCCCCTTTAGCCCCGCCCCCCAGAGCAGGGAGAGAACCCAGGAGTCCCGGCTCCCAGCCCCTCCCCCTTTAGCCCCGCCCCCCGCAGGGAGCGAGCCCAGGAGTCCCGGCTCCCAGCCCCTCCCCCTTTAGCCCCGCCCCCCGCAGGGAGCGAGCCCAGAGTCCCGGCTCCCAGCCCCTCCCCCTTTAGCCCCGCCCCCCGCAGGGAGCGAGCCCAGGAGTCCCGGCTCCCAGCCCCTCCCCCTTTAGCCCCGCCCCCCGCAGGGAGCGAGCCCAGGAGTCCCGGCGCCAGTCCCCACTGCCAGGTGTGACGCAGGGAGGGGCCAGGCCCCGCCCCTTACCCGGGCCGGGTACTCGGTCTCTACGCAGCCCCCGCACATGACGCCGCCGCTGCCGCTTCTGCCTTCCGGGAGCCGCCCAGCCTCTCGCGAGAGCGGCCAGCCCCGGCGCCGCGCGCGGCTGGGAGCGTTAGGGGCGGGGCCTGAGCGGCAGGGGCGGGGCCTACGGGTTTAGGGTGGGGCCATGAGGGCCTGGGCGTGGCCTGCAAGGCAGAGGCGGGACTATTTGAATGGGGCGTGGCTTGAAGCATCAAGGTGGGGGGGCTATTGGGAATGGGCGTGGCCTCTGGGAAGGGGGTGTGGCCTGTCAGGGGAGGGGAGGGAGAGTGGCTGGGCCCCTCCCAGAGCAGGGTCTGGGGTCTCTGTGCATGGGAAATCACAGCGTGTGCAGAGAGCTGGGGGGCTCTGCGAAGCCAGCACTAGCCCCCCTAGCCCCATCCCTGGTTTTGTTCTTTTAACAGCCGGTTTCCAGCAAGCAGCAGTAGCATGGGAAGCCAACCCCCCCCCCACCAGTGTTCCTGCTAATCTCTTACATCCATGTGCAGAATAAATGTGAGGTGCACCAAGGCATGTGCAAATGTGCACCACCAGCCGAAATAAAAGAAACTAACTTTGCTAATTAGCTGGGCGGCATGCGAATCTTTTCTCAGCGATCGCCCAAGCGCTCCACTTACAGGGAACACGGCTCCCCACTCTAGCATCACAGGGCTGGGAAAGAGGGGGCGCCACCTACTCAAGACCAAAGGCCTGGCCACTTAGCTAAGGGGCAGGAGCCATAGAGCCCTGGCTTCAAATGAGGGTGTGGCCCATCAAATGAAAAAACAGGGAGTAGGGGGAGCAAAGGTTAATAATGAGGGAGGAAGAGGGCGACACTGAATGGAGAATTCCTGGCAACACCCAGTGCCCCTCAAAGTCAGTTAAAGAGCCAGGGCATTAATGAATTTGAAGGCCTGGTCTCCTTACCAAGAGACATGACAGTGGACCACGCCCAAGAGGAGTGTGGGTTGTACTGGCAGTGGCACCCCCTTCAAAGCTGGGCAGCTAGGGAGTGGCAGCTGCTGGCCAGGAGCCCTGCTCTGAAGGTAGACTAATGAAGCTGCTCTACCCCTTAGCTACTAGGAAGCTGGGTTTTAGCTCCGGCAGTAGATGCTCATGCACTATGCTCCGGCGATCCCAGGTTTTATTCTACCTGCTGACTGGCTGGGCTCTGTATTACACCAGCAGTGCAAAAGCAAGGGAGGCTAAACTGTAACCCCTTCTACAATAACCTTGCAAACGTCCCTCCTCCCCCAACTCCTTTCTGAGTCAGGGCTCTGACCTCTACAATTACAACACTGTAGAATTTCAGATTTAAATTGATTTAAACCTCATGCAATGTATGATTGTTTAAAAATCCTGTGACCATGAAATTGACTAAAACGGACTGTGAATTTGGTAGGGACCTAAATATATATGCTCCTCACTGCTACAAATTCACCGCTCATATTTCAAGTGGGCGCGGGCAACCTACCTTCATTAATCTCTGCGCCAGTTGGAACAGCTGTCCCTTATGCTGTGAAGGGCACACAGACCGATGCAAACACAATTGTGTGGGACACAACACATCAGTGGCACATTTCCTTTGGCGTTCCTTCTGTCTGCTATTGTAGCTAGGACTTAGGATTTCACTGATAAAACACCCTCAATACCCCCAAAATGAAATTGGGGTTTCTCCAATAAATATCAGAAAAGCACCCAAATGATTACTTAGTTTGTGCTGCCTTCATCCCAGTGCAATTTGTATAGACGATGTGCTGCTCCCTGGTTTGTATCGAAGGGTTTGTCTCCAATGGGGCCTTATGTGTACAACAAGGGTGTGATTTTTAAAGTCCAAGGTGCTGTGCACTGGCGTATGTAGACCCTGCTGGTGTGCACTAACGGTTCCCTAGTGCACCGTAATGTAGTGCTGTTTGAAGCAGAACTATGGGAAAACCCACTAGAGGAAAAAAGGCATTGAACACTAAACTGGGCATTCGATAACAAGGATGCAAAGTTTTGCCTAATATGTAAGTTATTTGTCTATATAGCATACACATTTAAATAGATCCTGTTTAGGCAAGAATTTTGGGAAGTACCTCTTAACACTCTTTTTGTTACAGAATCAAAGAGAAAGTCCCACCCCTCCCCAACAAAAAATCCTATTCCCTGATTTTTGAACATCTACATAGAACTGAGAACTTGCTAAAAATAACCTCCCCCAAATGACGTGAATGACCACCCCCCCCCCAAAAAACAGAGCCCCTTCACTTTAGGGCTCTGGATAAAACAGTCTTGCCAGCCTCAGGGGGCAGAGTTAAGACTGTGGGGCACAGAATTCATCTGTGCTTTAGCCTCCACACACTAGTGATGGGTGGTGTGTGGTCCATCAGAGCTGCCCTTGCTAGGGTTTCTAGGAAGATCATCGTGACCGGTGAAGTCAATGACATCATTGTCCTGTCATTACTGCCTCTGATAGTGCTTTTAGAACCGTCCAGGTGACAGATGCTCAGAGGTGACGGAAGGAGATGGCTTTTCCTAATTCCAGTTCAGCCTCAGGCTCCCTAGGGCTTCCTACAGGGAGCTGAAAAAAAGGAAAAAACAGTAAAAAGAATCGTGCAGCACCTTACAGACTAACAAAACATGTCGATGGGCTCATGAGCTTTGGTGGGCACAGCCCACTTCTTCAGCAGCGCTGTTCTACCGTGGACTCTGGTGTGAAGAGGTCTGGCTGCCCTCCTGCCTAGTGCTGTACAAAATGTTTCATTCGCACCTTTCTTCCAGCAAAACAGGCGCGTTCTGTGAATTCACATCAGCTTCGCCCAATCGTTTGAGTCGAAAAAATTTAAAAAAAAAAGTCTGAAAAAGTCAAATGTTTTGTTTTGACATTCTCAAAATGAAACAGCCTGAGAATTCAACCTGATTTGAAAGTAAAAATGTATAAAATGATCAAAGTGAAAGGAAATGTTTTGTTTGACTTAAAACAATTTTGGGTTAGTTGCCTAAGAACGGCCATACTAGATCAAATGAAAGGTCCATCTGGCCCAGTGTTCTGTCTTCCAACAGCAGCCGATGCCAGGTGCCCCAGAGGAAATGAACAGACCAGACAATCATCAAGTGATCCCTCTCCTGTTGCCCATTCCCAGCTTTTGGCAGTCAGAGGCGTGAGACATTCACAGCATGGTGTTGCATCCCTGATCATCTTTTTTGGCTAATAGCCATTGATGGACCTATCCTCCGTGAATGTATCTACTGCTTTTTTAAACCCTGCTATAGTTTTGGCCTTCACAACATCCTCTGGCAAGGAGTTCCACTGGTTGACTGTGCTTTGGATGAAAAAATACTTCCTTTTGTTTGTTTTAAATGGGCTGCCTATTAATTTAATTGAGTGACCCATGGTTTTTGTGTTATGTGAAAGGGTAAATAACACTTCCTTATTTATTTTCTACACACTGTTTATAGACCTCTTTCATATCCCCCCACCCCCCTTAGCAGTCTCTTTTCCAAGTTGGACAGTCCCAGTCTTATTGATCTCGTCTCATACAGAAGCTGTTCCATACCCCTAATCATTTGTACCGTTTCCAATTTCTCTTTGAGATGGGACGACCCACAGTCAAGGTGAGGGCGTACCACCGATTTATATAGCTGCATTATGATATTTTCTGTCTGATTATCTTTCCTAATGGTTCCTAACATGGTTAGCTTTTTTGACTCTCCTGCTGCTGCACTTTGAGCGGCTGTTTTCAGAGTCACCTTGGAGTCACTATCCAAGGTCTCTCTCTGGAGTGGTAGAAGCCAAATGAGCTGCACATTAAAAAAATGGTTTTAGTTTGGCCCTGAAACATGTTCCCCCCCAATTTTTGGAATTGCCGGCAAAGGGAAGAATCCATTGTTTGCCTGGCTCTGCTAACGAGCATGGGCTTCCTCACCAGGGTACCTGGGTGCTGTTAATGAGTTGCTGGGCCAACGTGCTCTTGGCTGCAAGGGTTCCATTATAGGAACATAAAAACGGCCAGACTGGGTCAGACCAAAGGTCCATCCAGCCCAGTATCCTGTCTGCCGACAGTGGCCACTGCCACGTGTGAACAGGTAAACAGAAAAAACAACAAATGGTCTGGTGGCACTGTAAAGACAAACAATACACATAGATGGGATCATGAGCTTTCGTGGGCACAGCCCACTTCCTCAGATGAATGGAGTGTTGGATGTCTAGGACCAAAATAAATAGGGGAGATGACGATGGGGTGGAAGAAGGGAAAATTGGGAGGAGAGGAACAAGAAAAGGCAGTGGGTAAAAAATATATCAAGGGAAAGCAGAGACTATAAGCATCTAAAGACTAGATACCCGTGTGACGGCGCGTCGGGGAGCCCCCGACCCTGCACCCCTGTCCGCAGTAAGATGTGACTCCACCAGCCAGTAGATTAGAGAGGGTTTATTGCTTCTCCGAGGTACAGCCCAGCATAGGATTGATGCAGGCATAAGACGATAAGCCGACGGCCTTAGTTCTCTTGGGGGATGGTGTTACAGGCCCCTGAGCCCCCCTACACTGGTTAGTCTGTTTCCTCCATGCTTCGCCAGGCTCTCACTGCCCAGCTCCTAGGCTCTGCCCCCCAGCCAGGTGGCCGTCTCCGCCTTCCTTCCTTTGTCTCTCCCCCTGGGAAGAGTCTTGTTATCTGCTCAGGCTGGGACTAGGTGTCTGGGCCAATCCACATGTGGGTGAGTCCGTGGGAATCGCACATCCCAGCGCAGCCAGGTGGGGACACTGGGTGACAGAGCAGACAGCCCCGCACTACGTCACGACCCATCATCCGTTCCCAACTTCTGGCAAACAGAGGCTAGGGACACCATCCCTGCCGGACCCCTTCTGTTGCTGCTTGGCATAGAAACCGCGGCTGGGCTAACCACAATCAGAGCGGAGCTGTCCAGAGTCTTGGCTCGCCATATGTTATTCCATATCGGCCTTTTCCTCCCGCATACCCGTCACCCTCCCATCTTCGAGCATCACACGCTGTTGGTTCCCTCTGCTTCAGCGACCTGACAGTTTCCCTCCTGGGAACGCTCCCGCTGGGAACTCGCTTCCTTTTAATTACCTTCCCCTCCCCATGCCATTCGTCTTTTACTTCGTTGCACCGTTCCTCCCCCCCCGGAGCCACGGCAGCGCCAGAGCCACGGCCCGACTGTCTGGGTGCCAGCAGAGCTCTGACAACACGGCGCCGCTGCCAGATGTTAATTAAGCAAAATCAAATCAAGCAAATTAAAACACTGGCTTGTTAAGCTCCCATCTAGGTAGTGAGTCACAAGTGCTTGTTTCTTAGGGGCAGGGTGACTCAGCCCGTTGGAATAAAATAGTCTGAGAGTCACAGACTGGGCTGATGTTCCTCCTGGACGGGCGTCACTTAGAAAGGGGCAGCGAATCGGAGGGAGGGATGTGATGGCCGGTCTCTAGAGCAGCGCTTGGTCTCCCGCCTTTTCAAACACAAAGTCACTTCAACAGTTTAAGTCAATCCAGGATCCAACTCAAACCCAAATGCCTTGGCCCCGCCTCCTTCCCCGCCCCTTCTCCGAGTCCCGCCTCCTTCCCCGCCCCTTCTCTGAGTCCCGCCTCTATCCCAGCCTTGCCCCCTTCCCTGTCCCTTCTCCAAGGCCCCGCCTCCTTCTCCGCCCCTTCTCCAAGGCCCCGCCTCTTCTCCAAGGCCCTGCCCTCCTCACTGGGTGGAGACGGGGTCCAGGGATGTGATGAGGGTAACACCCTGGCATCCCCCTCTTCTGCCTCCCCCCCGCCCAGCAAGCAGAAGGCTCCTGGGGGCAGCTCCAAGGCAGAGCACCAAACCGGAAAGGATCCTCTGTCACAGGCTCCAAGATCGACCAGAGGATCCCGATCTCCTGCTTGGTGACCCCTGCTCTAGAGACGTGTCCCGGGATGGTCTAAGGAGGGCAGGGGACAGTTGTCCTGGCAGGTCTGGGTTGTTCTAGCCACAGGGACGATTTGGGTGCCATAAGAGCTAAAGCCAGGATTACAGGAGAAAAAATCGTCCTCGATGGGATCCTTAGCTGGGGTCAGAACTGGGACGTGGGCTGTCTGGCCTAGTGGGCGGAGCACAAATGGTCAGGCCTAGTGGTCCAGGCCAGAAACAAGAACCAAGGCACAGTCATTGTCCCCTTGTGGGCGGGGCCTGTGGGAGGAGGCGGAGCTCTGCTAGCCCCTTCCAACAGCCGGGCGTGGCTGCCTGGAATGGGAGGGCTGCCAAGGCCCTGGGTTCAAGCCCTGCAAGCGGTGTCACTCAGAAGAGCAGCAGTTGAAGGGAGGGGCCGGTGGAGCGACCCTAGTCCATGCCAGCGGAGGAGCTGGGCCCATGCCGCGCAGGGGAAGAGCCGAGAAGGAGCTGGGGCCGTTTGCTGTGGCTAAGGAGCTGCGACTAACGGACGCGTTATCGGCGAGCCAGCTGGAGGGCGGCGGCGGAGGGGCTGCTTGTACCACGGGCCCTCCCACACTGAGTGGGGTGGAGGGGGGGTCATGCCGCTTGCTTGGCCTGGCAAGGGCTTGGCTGGGACAGGCCATTATCTGAAGCAGGCTCAGGCCGGGGCTTTGTGTTCTGCACCCCTCTGGCTGCTGCTCTTTATCTTTCGCGCTCTAGTGTGTCCATTGTTCGCTGATGTTACTTTGTATTGCACCCGGGCGCGCTGGCTGCAAAGGACCTGGCCCCTAACAGAGCGGGGAGCAAATGGGAACGGACAGTTATTCATCCGGAGCACCCCCAGGCCTTAGCCAACCGCCCCCGCCTGCCCCGTGTGCTAGACATCCAGGGCCACATTTTCCACCTGGTTCAGGGCCAGATTTCTAAGGACTCAGCACCCGCTGTTGGGGGAAGCGGTGATCATCCAACATGCTGGGCTCTCCAGAGCTTGGGGTCTCTTAAAAACCCTGGCCCTAGTAATCCCCCGGCCCTGTCCCAAATGCTTCTAGCTCCGCAGCCGTTCCAGGTGTCTGGCCCTTCTCAAACAGAAAGGGCTCGGGAAGTTTTTAAAGCCCTGGGATCTTGCCAGGCTTTCCGGTCCGGAGAGCTGGGCCCTTCAGTAGGTTCCTCTCCATGTGCCCCTCGGACAGGGAGGGCCAGTGGCCCCAGGCCCAGTTCTCAGGGCAGTACAGCCAGCGTGGGTCACCCAGGATTCAAAGAGACACGGGGTTGCTTTAGGCCAGCGCTGGGCAACTGAGGCTAGTGAGTGGGCGGCATAAGTGGCCCAACTTCATCTCACTGGGCTGCAAGATGGTCGGAACCAGGACGGGTCTCCCGGGAGAGGGCCGTTTTGCTCACTGTGCTGGAGTACCTGGAATGTGCCGGTGGTGCCAACTGAACCGTAGCAGCGCTGGGATTGGCTGCCGAGGGAGCGCCGGGCGCTCATCATCAGTGTTGTGAGCAATCAGCTCGCACCTCCCTCCACGTACCCCGGCTTTAGGTGCATGTCACTTTAGTAAAAATAGGAAAAAACCGACATGGATGGAAACCAGTGGAATCTGGCCACCCTGCGCGTGGGCCGTAATAACTAACATGTCTCCTGGGCCACACACAGCGCCCGATGGGCTACAGACAGCGTTCCCTCTCATTTTTCCATCCGAGTGTGGAATGCATTTTGTTCTGTGCACCGAGGCATGTGAGGACGTGCACCACCAGTACAAACACATGCTGCTGGCTGTGAGCACTTTGCTAATCAGTGGGGTGGGATTGGAATTTCTCCTGGGCAGCCGCCCAAGGGCTCTGCTGACAGGGAACACTGGCCACAGGTTGCTCCCCTCTGCTTTAGGCTCAATGCGGTAGGGTTTGGGAAAAGCCTCCGGCAAAGGGGCACATGCTCCTGGTGGCCTAGTCCCCCCACCCCAGCAGAGTCGGGGCTGGCAGGCAGACTGGCCCGGGACAGGCAGTTGATAAAACCCCTCACTCCTAAGAGCCAGGGGCTAGTTCCTGCACCTGCCTCACCAAGGGAGCAGGAACTGGGGCAGGGGGCACCCCCAGCTTGGATAGCATGGGCGAGCTGGCACGGCCAAGGGGCACCCCAGCTTGGATAGCATGGGCGAGCTGGCACGGCCAAGGGGCACCCCCAGCTTGGATAGCATGGGCGAGCTGGCACGGCCAAGGGGCACCCCCAGCTTGGATAGCATGGGCGAGCTGGCACGGCCAAGGGGCACCCCCAGCTTGGATAGCATGGGCGAGCTGGCACGGCCAAGGGGCACCCCCAGCTTGGATAGCATGGGCGAGCTGGCACGGCCAAGGGGCACCCCAGCTTGGATAGCATGGGCGAGCTGGCACGGCCAAGGGGCACCCCCAGCTTGGATAGCATGGGCGAGCTGGCACGGCCAAGGGGCACCCCCAGCTTGGATAGCATGGGCGAGCTGGCACGGCCAAGGGGAACCCCAGCTTGGATAGCATGGACGAGCTGGCACGGCCAAGGGGCATCCCAGCTTGGATAGCATGGGCGAGCTGGCACGGCCAAGGGGCACCCCCAGCTTGGATAGCATGGGCGAGCTGGCACGGCCAAGGGGCACCCCCAGCTTGGATAGCATGGGCGAGCTGGCACGGCCAAGGGGCACCCCCAGCTTGGATAGCATGGGCGAGCTGGCACGGCCAAGGGGAACCCCAGCTTGGATAGCATGGGCGAGCTGGCACGGCCAAGGGGCACCCCCAGCTTGGATAGCATGGGCGAGCTGGCACGGCCAAGGGGCACCCCCAGCTTGGATAGCATGGGCGAGCTGGCACGGCCAAGGGGCACCCCCAGCTTGGATAGCATGGGCGAGCTGGCACGGCCAAGGGGCACCCCAGCTTGGATAGCATGGGCGAGCTGGCACGGCCAAGGGGCACCCCCAGCTTGGATAGCATGGGCGAGCTGGCACGGCCAAGGGGAACCCCAGCTTGGATAGCATGGGCGAGCTGGCACGGCCAAGGGGAACCCCAGCTTGGATAGCATGGGCGAGCTGGCACGGCCAAGGGGCACCCCCAGCTTGGATAGCATGGGCGAGCTGGCACGGCCAAGGGGCACCCCCAGCTTGGATAGCATGGGCGAGCTGGCACGGCCAAGGGGCACCCCCAGCTTGGATAGCATGGGCGAGCTGGCACGGCCAAGGGGCACCCCAGCTTGGATAGCATGGGCGAGCTGGCACGGCCAAGGGGCACCCCAGCTTGGATAGCATGGGCGAGCTGGCACAGCCAAGGGGCACCCCAGACTGGCTGGTGTGGAGGACCTGGAATGCCCAAGGAGCCAGGGGGAGCTGGCATGGCCCAGGGGCACCCCGCTGGCCAGGGTGTTGCCATGGCAGAGGCGGGCCCTGGTGCCACCCAACCTGCAAGCAGCAGCGGCAGCAGCAGCAGCAGCATCCCCTCCCCCCGCAGCGCCAGCCCCGCCGCACCGCGCCGGGTGTGGCTGAGCCCCGGTGCGGGCCTGCTGCCCTCGGCGCCGCCGCTGCGCTGGGCAGCGCCCGGTGCCCGCTGCTGGCGCTGGCCTGGGGGCCCGCCGTGCTGCATTGCGGGGCGGGCGGCGCCTCCCCCGCCCTCCCCTGGAGCCGCGGGACTATCTGGGCCGGGCAGCAGCGCTGTCCTCGGGCAGGAATGTCCCTGCTCGCCCAGATAATGTTATTTATATCGCAGGGCAGGGCGGCTCCGCGCCGCGCTCCCCCAGCCCCGCCGCGCCCCCGCCTCGCCGCCGCCCGGGACTCCGCGCTGCCGCCGCTGCTCGGCACAGGTGAGTCCGCGCCACCGGCCGGGACTTGCGAGGGGAGGGGGCCGGCTCCGAGGCGCACGAGGGGAGAAAGGGGCCGGATCGGGGGCTCGCGGAGAGGGGCCGCAGGGAGAGAGAAAGTGTCCGGCTCCGGGGCGCACGGCGGGGAAGGGTCCGGCTCCGGGACGCATGGTGAAGAGGGTCCGGATCCAGGGCGCACGGGGGGAAGGGTCCAACTCCGGGGCGCATGGAGGGGGACAGGGCCGGGGCGCACGGAGGAGAAGAGTCCGGCTCCGGGGCGCATGGTGAAGAGGGTCCGGATCTAGAGCGCGCGGAGGGGAAGGATCCAACTCCGGGGCGCACGGAGGGGGACAGAGCAGGGGCGCGCGGAGGGGAAGAGTCCGGCTTCGGGGCGCACGGAGGAGGACAGGGCAGGGGCGCACGGAGGGGAAAGGTTCGGCTCCGGGGCGCACTGAAAGGGGGCCGAACGCAAGGGGGCCGGGTGCAAGGGAGGCTGCAGGGGCGCAGAGAGGGACACAGCCGGGGCGCACAGAGAGGGGGCAGAACGGGGAGAGACCCCCCCACCCCCGCCTTGCTCTGGGCACCGGCCCAGCCCTCTGAGAGGGAGGGGTACTGTGCTGCAGGGAGCTGCCCGGAATGATGCGCCTGGAGAAGCCTATTTATAGCGAGGACTTGGAGACAGTTTCCTGGCAAGCAGCTGGCAGGTGTGCGGTGCGGGGTTGTTTCAGTCCCTCCGTGGCCCCTCCAGCAGGGAGAGTTGCTTGAGGGTCCCTCCCTCCTTCTGGGGGTGGGGAGAAGCCAGTTCCCGGTGTTTCCCCGTGTCCTGGGCTCAGGGACCCTCTCCCAGCAGGGCCCCCTGTGGCCCGGTCTCTGGAAAGCTCTGGTACAGCAGGAGTAAAAGCTGGAGTCGGTGTGTGTTTGGGGCCTGAGTGCCCTACCCCCCTGGTCACCTGGTTGTTCAGATTGCAAGGCCAAGACTGCAGGGCTGGTCCTGGCTTTTGTTCAGCACCCAGGGTCCCGGGCCTATCCCAGGGCTCCTAGGTCCTGCCACAGTGCGAATAAAAAACAAGGGAACGTGGGTGGAGGCAGCCGTCCTGGTACCAGCCTTGTAAAGGGCCGGTGGGCCCAGCTCCCTGTGGGGGTAGACGCTGTGTACAGCCCAGCTGGGTAGGAGGGGCAGGGTGGGTTATGGAGCCTTTCCCCTGGGGGGGCTCCGGCCTGAATCCAGCCGGTTGGTAAGAAGCTGCTGCCATTGTGTGGTGTCTGGCGTGAATGGAGCAGGTCTGGGTTTTGTGGTGGCAGCTGCCCGGAGCCCCTGCCAACCTCCGCTGCTGGCCCCATGGCCTTGCAGGCATCAGGATGGGGGAGGGGTACGCGAGATGGGATCCTGTCTTTGTTGAGTGATGGGAGCTTCCGTGTTTCCCTGGGGCAGGCCAGTGATTGAAAAGAAACTTCCTTGGAAGGTAGACGTGGCTCTTCCCCACTGGGCTGTGGGGGGCGGGGGCACGGGCCGCTCGGTGGCCCCCACGCCAGCAGTGTGGGTGTCTCTCAATCCAGCTCTTGGAAAGTGAGGGAGACTGCCCATGTTGCGTGTGTAGCGTCTGCTCTGAACCCTGGGCTGGGACAGCTGCCGTCCCCCAGCTCGGACTGGCTTCCCCACTTGTCCAGCTGACATGGCCCGCCCTTCCTGTACATGAGCCTGCCGTCTCGTCCTCCCGCCAGCCTCTCTCTGGGGCTGTGTCTCTCCAGCTATGGTCACTGTCGCGGACAGGAGCCAGGGAGGGGCTGTCTGGCACCCCTGTCATGTCTTTGGTGGTTACACCTGCCCAAATGCCAGAAAACACCCCTCTACCCTCCAGGCTGTTCTTTGAATACAACCGGGTGCCATGCCGGAGCACCTACAGCCCACAGGGACAGGGACGCTACAGGGTGTTTCCTGAACCGGCACAACACCCCAGTCGTGTCTCCATCCCCGAGCACCTGGCAGTCCCAGCCCCGGTTTTAGCTTCCTCCCCGCAGTTAATATCTAGACATCCAAGGTGCAAACCCTCAGGCAGAAGGCTCGAGGTGGTGGCTTGGCTCCGGACAGCTGTGCAGATGCTGGGTTGGATGGGGGCATCCTCCTGACACTGAGGATAGGAGCCAAGCGGGCGGTCAGCGCTTTCACGCTTCCGGACTTTCTCCCACGGTGCCCCTAGGGGTGTTAGGCGCTGCCCCGAGCAGGGCCGGTGCCCGAAAGAGCTGCCCAGGGACAGAGCTTGCAAAGAAAACATCTGCTGTTGGGGCCTCCCTGAGCTTCAGATTGGGTGGGCGAGGGGAGCCCCACTCAGCACGCGTGGATGTGCAGACTTTGCGAGAGAGGCCAAGAGGCCACCCAGGAGAGATTCAGGTGCTGCCCAGCTGGTTAGCAGAGCGCCCCCAGCCAGCACCATGTGTTCTTACTGGTGGTGCACATCCACACGTCTTGGTGCACAGAACAAAATTTATTCCACACATGGATGGAAAAAAATAGCGGGAACATGGGACCCCTCTGGATTCAGCTTCTTGCTCCACCACAGACCCCCTGTGTGACATTAGCTTGTCCGTTGGTCCCCTCTGCCGGTGTGTGGCGAGACACCTAAAGGTGGCGAGCTGCTTGGGGTGGGGAGGAGCCATGCGACTTACGCAGCCAGCGAATTCCGTGGGGCAGAGGCCCTGTGTTGTTCTGCATGGGCACAGCACCTCACCCGGCGGGGCTTGTCCTGGGAAACTGAGGCGCCACAAGAAGACACAAACAGGAGAGAGGAAGGGAGACAGGTGCCCAGCGCCCCAGCTGTGGTGGCCATGGCTGTGCACGAGGGGCTTTTACTGGCTGTTTTTGGCCTGGGTCTCAGACTGGCCAAGCGCCACCCTGCTCCCAATTCTGGGTTCTTTGGTTACACTCTTTGCCTTCATCAGAAAGCCTGGATAGCCAGAGCCTGTCCATAGATCCCGGCTCCCCTCAGCTAGGACCCTTGCCTAGGGCAGGCAGTGTTGCCTAGTGGATATAGCACCAGGCTGGGCTTCAGGAGACCTGGGTTTAGTCCCGGGTCTGTCACTGCCTTGCGGGGTGGCCTGGAATAAATCCTTTCTCCTGCCTTTGCTTCAGCTTCCCCATCAGTCAAAGGAGCCTGCTGGCTCTTTAATTATGAGGGCGGATACCTGAGCTTCCATATAGTCCTGACCGGAGCCGCTGGGTGCAGCTGTGACAGGAACATATTTCATTTTCTGACCCCAGATGCATAAGCCCCGACTTTGCCTCCATTTGGGGGGTGCTTGACCCTCTTTCTCCGCCCCAGGCCCCGCACTCACTCCACCCCTCCCCAAGCCCTTCCCCATCTCTGCCTGTGCCTCGTCCCCATTCCACTCCTTCCCCAAGCCCTGCCCCCATCCCACCTCCTCCCACGAGCGCACCCAGTCCCTGCCTCTCCCCAGCCTTCCTAGTGCTTCCTGAACACTGGGAATCAGCTGTTTGCGGCATTCTGGGAGTGCTGGAAGGGTGGGGGAGGAGGTCGGCGGGGCCGCCCACGCACGAGAGGCACAGGGGGGAAGAGATTGGTGCCGGTGGGTGTGCTGCACCCACTAATTTCCCCCTGTGGGTGTTCCAGCCCTGGGGCACCCACGGAGTTGGCACCTATGCCCAGATGCACACTAGCAAGTCAGATAGCGGAGCGGAAGGTAGTGGGAGGGATTTTCTGAGCTCCTCCCACAAAACAGGCTCCGCCCACATGATTTACAGGCCCTGTCACACTAGGCTATGTGGATGTGCAGGACAGGGGCCTGCTGCTTTCTTGGGCTGGGCTGAGCCCGGCTGCGCGTCCCAAAGGCCACACCCGTGCAGCACCAGGAGCCGCCGTGCGCCATGAGCCAGAGGGGCAGCCCCGTCCCTTCCTGACATCCCCTCCCTGCAAAGAACGGGGCAGCTCTCACCTGAGAGCGCCGTGGGCGCAGGCTCTCTGCAGACTCAGGGCTGGGTCCACGTGGCCCCCTGGCGGGCCTATTGCTTCTCACCGCCGGAGCGGCTGACGTCCGACTGTCTTTCGGTGAAAACTGGGATTCTGCAGCTGGAGCGGGAGGCGTCTCTTTGCTGTTCCTGCGCTAATTTCTCCTCTCCTCCTGGCCTGACGTGGCCAGAGCTTTAAAAAACCAGCGAAGCTGCAGGAAGGGGCCGATGGCCTCCGCAGACGGCCAGACCCTCAAATGGCGAGAGGCTTTAGACAGACCAGCCGCGCTTTTCCTTTTCCTCTGAGTTGTGCCCAGCCACGGCTGCTGTTCCCCTTGCTGCAGATTGTTTATCTCCCCACACAGGAAATCGAAGGAAGGTTTCGTCTCCACGACACAGCTTCCAGCCACCCGGGGCTGTGCGGTGTAGACAAAGCCTTATGACTAACTCTCAGCGTGTGTAATCTTCAAAGGGATTTCCAGAGAGTCCCTGACCCCAGGGAGCTCCTGAGCGAATCGTGCGGGATTAGCATCTTGATCCCTATAATGCTGTTTTCCTGGGGCAGCCGCTAACAATTGACACCAGTGACTTAAAAGGAGACCTCCTCCGCCCGGCCTGGCCGCGGGAGAGACGGAGAGGACACGTGAGTGGCAGCGTGCGTTTCCCTGTGGTCTCCCCAGACCCTCTAGGGAGGACTCAGAATTCACACGGATCAAATGCAGCACGAGCCGTGGGGGGGGGCAAGTGTTTGATCATCTGTTATAACTGGGTCACGGGGAAATGTGGATTTCCTCTGCAATAACCTGCAATTAGCCTGATGAAAGTCACCCAACTGGCTCTGTGATGGGGGGGGGCAGGGGGAGGCTACCGTTGCAGTGAAGCTGATCTGCCCATAAGTGCTGGCCGGCGCTAGGCCGGATCCCTTCCTGTTCAGCCGGTCCAGCCGAGTGTCGATTACCACGAAGGATTCCTCCCCGTCCACCTCATGCGCCGCACTGAGACGCCCACCCCCTGCGCTGGCAGTGCTGTGAATGGAAGCAGCCGCCACACCCGTCAGACTCTGCCCCTCCGAGGCCCGGTCTCTCACACCCTGCCCTGGTGTTTGAGACGGGGCTTGATTTCCCACCCGTGGCGCTTCGCGTTGGGGTTGAAAACAGGCCGGGCTCCCCGCGGGCTCTGGGGCTCTGAAGCTCTGTGCAGGGCCCAGAGCGAGTGTTGCTTTAGCTCCATCTCAGGCACCGACGTCTGGTCCTCGTTCTACCGGCGGCTTTGGGCAGGCGGCTCTATCCAGCTTTGGGGTCTGTGGGGTTCCCCCCATTGCTGGAGTCTCTCAATGGATTCAGCCTCGTGTCACGGAGTCATAGGAGCTGGTCTGTGCCGCAGTCCCCTGGCAGGGACCCCTTTAGTGTACCAGGCCTCCAGACCCCACACAGCTCCACAGGGGCGCCAGTAGCCCCCCCGAATTAAAATTGGGAGAGTGTTTGAATTTACAAGGGGGTGTCAGGGCCGATGAGGGGTGACACTGTGAGGGTGAAGGTGGGCTGAATAGCACCATCGTTCATAAAACTGGGGGCGGGTTGGGGAAATGTAGGGGAGTATACACCCACATAGGGGGGTGTAGGGAAAGCCATGCCTACGGCTTCCACCCCTCCCTCACGGTCCTCTCTCTCCATGACTCCTTGCACCAAATCCAGCAACACTAGGCCCCCTCCCCCCCCCGTAGGAGGCCTGTCCCATGGCCCCTGGAGCACAAAGCTCCCCCGGGTATATCCAGTGACAGGGGCAGCCTTTGCCTAACGAGTTGCTCCTTGATTAGTTGCCTGGCTGCAGACCCTGAGAGGCCGGAGAAACTCTGCCATCGCCTAGAGCCCCTCCCCACAAGCCAGTGCCCTGGTGTGATGAAGTGGTGCCGTATTCGCTTCGTTCGCTTTGTTACCTTACGTGTGATTGCGACTGTCCTGCGTTAACCTCCGGTGTGCCTCAGTTTCCCTGGGCACTGCACCAGTGGCAACATGGCGATGGGGTTTTGGGTGGGACGGCCTCCTGCAGGCACACAATAGCTGATGCTTTCTGTTACCGGAACCTGGGAGGGGGGTGTGACCAGGCAACACCTTTTGCCCAGGAAGCAGGAGGCAGGGCGGGCTGCAGGGGCAGACTGGCTGCTGGGGAGGTGAGTGACTCTGGCTGGCTTGGGGTGCAGAGATGGGGGCAGGGCCCTTGGCTCTGATCACCCCTCTTCCCAAGTTGGATGGTGCTGGCTGCTCCTGGTCCCTGTGCTGACCAGTCTGTGCTGCGCTGGGTCCCTGTCACCTAAGACACCTTCTCTCTCCCCACTGGCTGGAGGCTCCTCTGGCTGTGGATGGGGGTGCAGGGCCCGGTGGCTCCCCACCCCTCGGACACACCTGGTTAGCCAGCATCTCTGCTCTCCGTCGCGTCCCTTTGTCCACCAAGGAGAGAGCCCCGCCCCGTCCCTCCCGACTCCTTTTCCCCTTGTTCTCCAGGAACGGTCCCACCTCCTCCTGCCCGAGGGGGGTCGTTCTGCTGTGGGGCGCGACCTGCTCAGGCCTTGGGGGAAGCTCTTTGTCAGGCTGCTGATTTTTCTCCTTTCCAGGCCCTGGTGCCCGGGGAGGGGCTGGGGGGTGAGAAAGCCAGGAGCTTTGCAGCAGGGGTGGGAGTGAGGCTGGGGGGCAGCCGGGGGAAGGAAGCCTTGGCTGGAGCCCAGAGCAGAGGGAGGGTTTGCGTTCCCCGCCCCACTGCCGAGGAAGGTGGGATGAGCTCTGGGAGCAACAGAGCCCCCCCCCCCCAGCCTGCCCTGCACACTCACGGCTGGGGCAGCCTACTGCAGGGAGGGAAGCGACACCCCAGGAGAGCCAGAGCCCAGCAGTAGCCAGCACATGTGTGCGCCCGTCCCTGCCCTCGCCCCACCCAGCCCCTCTCCTAGTTCTGGCAAGGTCCTGGCTACGTGTTTGACACGTGTGTGTGAGAGAGAAAGAGAGAGAGAGAGAGAGAGACTATCGTGTGTGTGTATGCGTGTGTGTGTGTATGTGGGCAAGAGAGAGAGAGACTATCGTGTGTGTGTGTGGGTGTGTGTGGGTGTGAGAGAGAGAGAGACTATTATGTGTGGGTGTGTGTATGTGGGTGAGAGAGAGACTATCGTGTGTGTGTGTGTGTGTGTGAGAGAGAGAGAGAGAGAGAGAGAGAGAGACTATTGTGTGTGTGTGTGTGTGAGAGAGACACTATCGTGTGTGTGTGTGTGTGTGTGTGAGAGAGAGAGAGAGAGAGACTATTGTATGTGTGTGTGTGTATGTGGGTGAGAGAGACTATTGTGTGTGTGTGTGTGTGTGGGTATGTGGGTGTGAGAGAGAGAGACTATCATGTGTGTGGGTGTGAGAGAGAGACTATCGTGTGCGTGTGTGTGTATGTGTGTGTGAGTGTATGTGTGTGTGAGAGAGAGAGAGAGAGACTCTTCTGTCTCTGTGTGTGTGTGTGAAAGAGAAAGACTCGTATGGGTGGGTGTGAAAGAGAGAGACTTGTCTCTGTGTGTGAGACAGACTCTCGTGAGCATGTGAGACGGTGAGAGATTCTTGTGTGTGTGAGATACTCGTGTATCTGTGTGAGAGACAATTGTGTATATGTCTGTGAGTGAGAGAGACTCTTGTGTGTGACATTCATGTTGTATGTGAGATACGTGTGTATATGTGTGTGAGAAACTCGTGCGTGTTGACACTTGTGTGTGTGAGAGAGATATGTGTATGTGTGAGAGAGACTTGTGAGTGACACGTGTGTGAGAGAGATGTGTATGTGCGTGAGAGACTTGTGAGTGACACTTGTGTGTCAGAGAGATATGTGTATGTGTGAGAGACTTGTGAGTGACACTTGTGTGTGAGAGAGATATGTGTATGTGTGAGAGACTTGTGAGTGACACTTGTGTGTGAGAGAGATATGTGTATGTGTGAGAGACTTGTGAGTGACACTTGTGTGTGAGAGAGATATGTGTATGTGTGAGAGAGACTTGTGAGTGACACTTGTGTGTGAGAGAGATATGTGTATGTGTGAGAGAGACTTGTGAGTGACACTTGTGTGTGAGAGAGATATGTGTATGTGTGAGAGAGACTTGTGAGTGACACTTGTGTGTGAGAGAGATATGTGTATGTGTGAGAGACTTGTGAGTGACACTTGTGTGTGAGAGAGATATGTGTATGTGTGAGAGAGACTTGTGAGTGACACTTGTGTGTGAGAGAGATATGTGTATGTGTGAGAGACTTGTGAGTGACACTTGTGTGTGAGAGAGATATGTGTATGTGTGAGAGAAACTTGTGCGTGACACGTATGTGTGAGAGAGATATGTGTATGTGTGAGAGAGACTTGTGCGTGACACGTATGTGTGAGAGAGATATGTGTGTGTGTGTGTATGAGAGAGTCTCGTGCGTGTGACACCCGTGTGTGTGAAACAGACATGCGTGTGTAAGTGTGTGAGTGAGAGGCAGAGAGACTTTGTGTGTGTGTGTCTCATCCATTCCCAGTGGGAGTTGGTTTCTCGTGGGGCCTCCCTGTGACCCGACCTCTCGTTGTTTCGGCCCCACCTGGGCGTTCCCCAATTTCCACCCCTCTGTTCTAGGCCTGGCTGGCTCAGGGTGGACCCAGACCAAGCCTGCCGGAGAGTCTGAAATGGGGGCTTCCTTCCCTGTAATGCCCTGGAGTCTGGAAAGCTCCGGCCCAGCCAGCGTGACCGTGCTGGGCAGGCCGGGGCGCTGGGCAAAGCGCTGGCTCTCTGTGGAGAGCAGCAGGCGGCAGCTCCCGCCCTGGGCTAGCCCGGCAGTCGGTGCAGCGACGGTGGCAGCAGAAAGCTGTCCTCCGCGTCCCTCTGTCTGTCCTTGCCCCGCCCCCGGGCGCCAGCACAGCCGCATCTCTACCTCACTCGGGCCTCCAGCCGCTCGGAACGTGCTTGCGGGGGAGGTGGGCAGAGCCGTGGCTGTGGGGGAAATGACTTTGCCGGCGCCGTTAACCTTCCTCGCTCCTCCTTGTCAGAGCGTCTCTGCTGGCTCAGGCTCCTGCGGAGCCAGGGCACGCGCTTTGGCTGCCAACTCCTGCCCTCACGCCCAAAATACGACACCCAGCTGCTCTGGAGCCAAGAGCCACGGTTCCCAGCTCAGGGCAGAGCCAGACAAAGCCAGGCTGAGTGAGCCGGGGCTGGGAGCGGGGCCACCATGGGGGCTGGCCCACCTACTTCTGCTGGGTGTTTCTATTACAGTTATATCCACAGTCCTGACTGGCATCGGGGCCTCCCCGTGCTGGCTGTTGCGCCCTCATGCCTCATTGTGTCGAGACAGCCCACCGATAATGGCACGGCCAGGGAGGAGACAAGGGGGGAGGCGCTGTGCGTAGACACAGATACCCCCTCACTCTTTTGCCAGCTGCTTCGTTTTGCAATTTCGTAGACTCCAAGGTCAGAAGGGACCCCTGTGATCATCTTGTCCGATCTCTGGTGTTCACCCAGGCCAGCATCTGGCCCCCAAATAATTCCCTGAGCAGAGCTGTTAGAAAAACATCCAGGCTTTTAAAATAGCCAGGGAGGGAGAAACTTCTGCAAGCCTTGGTAAACTGGTCCAATGGGTAATTAATGTCAGTGTTAAAAATGTGCATCTTATTTCCAGGCTGGATTTGTCTAAATTCAGCTTCCAGCTGCTGGATCATGTTAGACCTCTCTTTGCTAGAGGATCATAGGATCCTCGAATTGGAAGGGACCTTGAGAGATCATCAAGTCCAGTCCTCTACCCTCACGGCAGGACCAAGCACCATCTAGATCATCCCTTACAGGTGTCTGTCTAACCTGCTCTTAAATATCTCCAGTGATGAAGATTCCACAACCTCCCTGGGCAATTTATTCCAGTGTTTAAGCACCGGGACAGTTCGGAACTTTTTTCTAATGTCCAACCTAAACCTCCCTTGCTGCAGTCTATCCTCAGAGGCCAAGGAATTTTTCTTCCACCTCTTTGTGACACCCTTTTAGATACTTGAAAACTGCTCTCATGTCCCCTCTCAGTCTTCTCTTTTCTGAACTAAACAAGCCCAATTCTTTCAGTCTTCGCTCACAGCTCATGTTTTCTAGGCTTTTAATTATTTTTGTTGCTCTTCTCTGGACTCTCTCCAGTTTCTCCACGTCTTTCTTGAAATGTGGTGTCCAGAACTGGCTGCAAGAGTGGTCCAAGGCGGGCCACGGCAGCTGGTGCCCCAGGCAGAACGCATGATCAGCACCCCCACCTGCAAAGCCGTCAATGGGGTGACATCATCATTGGGTGCCCCAGAAGCCCCGTGATGTCATCATCGGGTGCCCCAGAAGCCCCGTGATGTCATCATCGGGCACTGTTGAAGGCAGCGCCCTAGGCGATGGCCAAGTCGGCCTATAGTCACAGGCCGCCCCGACTGGACACAATACTCCAACTGAGGCCTGATCAGCGCAGAATAGAGTGGAAGAATGACTTCTTGTGTCTTGCTCACAACACTCCTGTTAATGCCTCCCAGAATAATGTTAGCTTTTTTTGCAACAGTGTCACATTGTTGACTCATATATTTCAATATATCAAATATTTCTTCCCCATGTGAATATTTATAGCCTGTCACCAAGTCACCTCTTTACTTTCTCTTTGTTAAGCTAAATAGAGTGACCCGCTTGAGTCTATTGCTGTGAGGCAGGTTTCTCTCCAGTCAGTTAATTAGTCTCATGACTCTTCTCTGAATCCTCTCCAATTTGTCAGCATCCTTCTGGAATTGTGGGCACCAGAACGGGCTGCAGGATTCCAGATGCAGTTGCACCCGTGTCAAAAGCAAAGGGAAAATAACCTCTCTGCTCCTACTCATGCTCTCCCTGTTTACACGTCCAGAGACTGCATTAGGAACTTGGCCACATCATTGCTCTAGGAGCTTCTGTTTGGCTGATTGTCCACCGCAACCCGTAAACCTGAAGAAGAGCTGTGTGTGGCTCCAAAGCTTTTCTTGCAGCAACAGAAGTGGGTAAAAGATAATATTACCTCACCCACCTTGTCTCCTGTCAATTTTATATCATTCTAGAATTTTCATCAAAATGTCACGTGGGACCAGGTCAAATGCTTGCCGAAGGCTAAGTGTATGACACCAAATGGGTAATCTCTTCAAGAAAAGGTATCATGTTAGTCTGGCAAGTTATCTCTTCCATAGACCCACGTTGCCTGGCCTTGATTACATTACCTCTCTTTAATTCTTGATTAGTCAAGTCCCAATTCAGCCTCTCCATTATCTTCTCCAGAACTGATGTCAGGCTGACAGATGTATAATCACCTGGCTCGTCCCATTTATCCTGTGTAAACATTAGCATAAACATTCACTTTCTTCCAGACTTCTAGAACCTCCCCAGCATTCCACAATGTATTGAAAATCAACATTCACAGGTGAGCAAGCTCCTCGGCCAGCTCTTTTACAACTCTTGGGTGCAGATTCTCTGGACCTGCTAATTGTAAAATGTCTGACTTCCACAGCCACTGCTTAACATCTTCCTGAGATACTAGTGGAATAAAAAAGTGTTATCATCATCACCACAAGATGTTTTTTCCCAAATGCAAACTGTCTTTTCCACATTAGTCTTTATGACTGTACCATTTTCATCTAGTAATGGACCAGTACTATGGTTAGGTTTCTTTTTGTTCCTATTATATTAAAACAATCATTTTTATTGTCCTCAGCTCTGCTGGCCATCCATTTCTAAACAGAGCATAAAAACGGCCACACTAGGTCAGAGCAAAGGTCCCTCTAGCCTAGTATCCTGTCTTCTGACTTTAGCCTTCAACTTTCTGAAGGGAGGTTCCAAAGAGGCCGGAGAGAGGCTGTTCTCAGTAGTGACAGATGGCAGACCGAGGGGCAATGGTCTCAAGTTACAGTGGAGGAGGTCTAGGTTGGATATTAGGAAAAGCTATTTCCCTAGGGGTGTGTCTAAACTACATGGCTCCATCAATGGAGCCATGTAGATTAGGCTGATCAGCAGAGGGAAATGAAGCTGCGATTTAAATAATCGCGGCTTCATTTAAATTTAAATGGCTGCCACGCTGAGCCAGACAAACAGCTGATCAGCTGTTTGTTGGCTTAGCACGCTAGTCTGGATGCTCCCGCACAGACCTGAAAGCCCTTTATCGACCTCCCGGTTATGCCTCGTAGGATGAGGTTTACCGGGGAGGTCGATAAAGGGCTTTCATGTCGGCAGGGGAGCGTCCAGACTGCCCCGATCTCCCGACAAACAGCTGATTGGCAGAGCGGGGCAGCCATTTAAATTTAAATGAAGCTGCGATTATTTAAATCGCATTTCCCTTTGCCGAACAAACAAATCTACATGGCTCCGTCGACGGAGCCATGTCGTCTAGACGTACCCTAGGCGCTTGGGGAAGCACTGGGATGGGTTACCTAGGGAGGGGGTGGAATCTCCATCCCTAGAGGTTTTTACGTCTCCGCTTGAAATTTCCCCATCTGGGATGCTTGAGTTGGGGTTGGCCCTGCCTTGAGCAGGGGGTTGGACTTGATGGTCTCTTGCGATCTCTTCCAGCTCTCATCTTCTATGATTCTACGGCAGTGGCCAGTGCCAGGTGCTTTAGATGGAGTGAACAGAACAGAACAATTTATCCAGTGATCTGTTGCCTGCCACCTAGTCCCAGGGTCTGGCAGTCAGGCGTTTAGGGACCCCCACGGCCCGAAGTTATGTCCCTGACCACTCTCTGGTCTGACAACATCCGTGGTCTGGCATGATTTTAGTGAGCCAGATGTCCACTAGTGTGGCCAACTTTCCACAGTCCCATAAAGTTTGTTTCCAGCCACCAGGCCTGGCTCTCAGTGCTCTGTGCTGTTATTTAGCACGAATTCACCCCTAGATGTCTTCTCAGAGCCCAGTAAGCAGTGGACGTGTTGGTAACATTGCTAGACAATATTGACCTCCTGTGGTTTGGCAAATTCTTTGGTTCGGCACCGGTCAGGTCCGAGGCTGCCGGACTAGAGAGGTTCAGCGTATAGATTGGTGATGCTTGATTTCCCTTTCCAAAAGCTTGCTTTGATTCTTCCCCAGCATGGCCCATCCTGTGCTTTTCCGCGTGGGATAATTCTGCTCTTTACTATTGTCTCAACCAACTTGCCCACCGCTGCGGAGTCGCAGGAGAATGCTGTAGCACTGCTCCCTTGGAAGCCTTTCAGGACACCGAGGCAGCATGCCTGCTGTGTTTGAGCACACTACCGCCGGGGCAAGAAACCGACGCAGCTTTGACCTTCCTGGGTCTAGCCCTGGAGCATTCAGCACTCCTGTTCACCGGGTTTTCGCCTGGACTGTCCGTTATTTGGGTCCCCCATCCAGTAAAAAAAACAGAAAATACCGGACATGTGAAATGTCCAATAGTTCCCGTTTCCCTCTGACGGAAGCCTGGCAGGGACAATTTTCCCCTGCCGCATCTGGCGGGGGAGTGAGGAGTGTGGGGCTATTTAAAGGCACAGCACCTTTTTTTTCCCCCCTTTTTTTTGTGCGGGGGGTGTTTGATCTGGCAACCCTAAGTGAGTCTGCCTGGATGGGCCTCTTGGAGATGCTAAAGGGTTCTGCCCCCTAACTCTGCAGTTCACCATGACTCTCGGCCAGTGTGTAAAATGGAAGGTTCTTTAGTCTCCAGGGACACCACATAGAAGGGCTGAAGGCCTCCCCTTGCACTCCTGACCTGCTTCCAGCTGCCTGGCTCCTAACATGCCCATTGCCTTTCCTCCAGTCTTTGCTTTCCGGGCAGTGTCGCCTAGTTGCAACCCCCTCCTGGTTTTCAGGTTACAAAAGGTTGCCTCCCCTACCCTGAGGGCCTCAGCAAAAGTCCCACACCCGTCCACCTTGGGGAGGCGCGGCTGTAATTTAGGCCTGGCCTACACTGCAGGGCTAGGTCCGTGTGACCTGCCTTGTGTCGACCTGGCTGGGGAAGGGTCTTCACTTAAATCTGGCTCCCAACGAGGTCAGCGACTTAGGAACTCAGCCTCCCCGTGCGGCGCCCAGTCACAGCCGGCGTGGTTAGGTTGACGCAGTGGCCGTGTAGATGCAGCGTTGCTCATGTCAACCGTCACCGGCTTTCAGGAGCCAATGGCGCCAGCTTTGTGGGGACTCCAGGGCTCAAGCACCCCCCCAAAAAATAGAAGATGGTCCCCACCCTTTTGTGGGGCCCAGCGCCTGGACCGGGACCCCGTATCCTGCTCTGCTCACACCCTCCCCTGAGACCCTGACCCCACTCAGCTTCTTTCCACTGAGGCCCCGCCCAGGCTCCCTTCGAGGCCCCGCCCACGCTCGGCCTCTTTCCCTTGAGGCCCCGCCTATGCTCCACTCCGAAGCTCCGCCCACGCTCGGCCTCTTTCCCTTGAGGCCCCGCCTATGCTCCGCTCCGAAGCTCCGCCCACGCTTGGCCTCTCCCGGCCACTGGCCTCTATATTCTTTTTGGCTTTGTGCTGGGGGTGGGCAGGCGCGGGCATGTGGTTTGCCATCACAGCACTCTGTTCAGATGTGACATGGTAGAGCCTCAGGCGCTCCCTAGACCTCGACTTGGACCCGCTTTGGTGGTCAGCGGGGCCAGTAGATAATCTGACCTCCCAGCCCTGCCCAGGGCTGTATCACTGATCACTCAGTTAGCAGAACAGTATCTGAGAAGTTCTTATTGGGTGGCCACATTGCAGGGATGGAAGGGGCTGGAGCTTTTGAGGCTGCAGCTGCTACTCCAGCTCTAAGCCCTGAGCAAAAACGCTTTGCGCAGATGAGCCCTAACGTGGGATCCTGTGCCCCTCAATGTTGCAATGCAGCGATTCCCTGGCCCACAGAGTGGGGAGCAAGCTGTGGCATCCGTGAGCACATGGTACCTGTCAGGGGAAGTAAGATTGGTGGGGGGCTGGTGTTTAATTGAATGACATGTGCCTGAGGCTGCAGGCAACCTGGAGCGCCAGCTCATGAGCCATTCCCAGGGGTGTGCTGCTTAAATGTCATCATTAGGCTCCAAAGTGAACACCATTACCTCTTTCAGTGCTGACTGTTTGAGGAGCAATGTCCACTGGAGGTGCCAGCATTATTGAGGGGAGATATCAGGGAGTTGGTTGCTGGGGTAACGGTGAAGGATTCTGGCTCTCCTGCTCTCAAAAAAAGTCCCCTCCATCTTACTTCAACCGGGTTGACGTGCCCTTTTCCCAAGCCAGATTGGCCCAGCGTGGCGCGCACCTCTCAGTCTGAACCATGGGGCTGGAGTGAGGAAAGGGAGAAACAGCTGTGGCACGGGATCTTTCATTGCTTGTGAAAGGCAGCCACCTCTGGGGCAGAATATGGCGGCTGTTTATTACACCATCCATCGGAAGCCCACACTTCCGCTTGAGAACGCTTCCCTCTGTCGCTGGCTCTGCTGACGGAAAATGTTCCTAAAACACGTGAGAGATTAGCAGGGCAGCTAGGCCCGGACCACTTGGCAGCGCTTTGTGGTGTGTCTTTCGTGCAGCAATCGGGGAGGGAAAAACGTGCTTTGAAAGACCCAGGAAAATGTGATTGGAAACCTCCCTCCCCTCCCCCTCCACTCCTGAGTCAGATCAGACTTGGTAACTGACTAGATTTGACCTTCACTGCGGCCCTTAGCAGCTCCCAGCCAGACTCCGCAGCCATCTGGGCTGCAGGTGGAACGGCCAGGAAAGTGAGGCTGGCAGCCGGCACCGAACCAGGGCCAGGGCGGTGGGGTTCCCAGGTGTCCTCCTTAGCAGAGTGCCTCAGGCTGGTGAACGACAAGGTGGGGAGGGCCTCGTTTGCCACCTGACCCAACTCACAGCCGTCCCAGCCCCACCGTGGGGCACCGGCTTTCTCTTGGATTCCTCCCTTCCTCACACTGCCAGTCAGGGTGGGCCCCGCAGAAGTGCCTGCCCTAGGCTCGGAGTTGGTCTGGCTTGTTGTCAGGCCAGAAGTGCGCACACACACAGACACACACACACACACGCCATTCTCTCTCCGTGCTCGGTGGCTAGCAGCTGGTAGGGCACGCCTGCTATTTGCTGTCCTCGCAAACTGCCCCCGCTGGCCTCGCATGCAGGATACTATCCGCTCTTGTCCTGTCTGCGACCGCTGCTGGCCTTGCACATGCACCTAACTGTGGTGGTTTTCAGCCAAGGGCAGATGCCTCCCCCCAGGCGTGCGCAGGGTCTTCCACGCGGGACAGCAACAATTTGCCTAGTTTTACAACAGGCTCCATAAAAAGTGGGTGCGAAGTCTGTACAGACGACACTTTGCTACCGATAATGACGTATTCGTACGGCTCTGTGTCCCGTCCGCTGACATGTGAGCACAAGAGTTGTGATCCAGTTGATGTATTTTACAGTGATGCGGTAAAAAGGAGGAAGTCAGCAATTTTGCAGTACTCGTGAGGCCGGGACACTTTTGTCGTCTTAGGTCCGGTTTTGTGAGCACGTGGTTTTGAAGTGAGGTGAAACGTGGGGGTTGATAAAACAAATCAGATTCCTGAAAGGGGTGCAGTCATCTGGAAGGGTCGAGAGCCCCTTCCTTACAGCTCCTTTGCCTGTGGTCACGCTGTGTACACAGGTGTGTACACGCCTGGCTGCTCTGGGACTGTGTCCACAATGCAGCCATGCTAGTAGCTAACCCATCACACCCGGCTCCAGTACTGTAGGGAAGGTGTCTTCGTGCTGTCCTCTCCCCACTCGTATTGCTACACACATGCGGCCCACCGTTGTGCTCTCCTGCTGTGAGAATGGGCACCCAGAGACGCTCTGTGCCATCGCCGGGTGCTTTGTGACTACTTGCTCTCTGCTCGCAGTCAGTGCACATGGAGATTCCTCTTTCTCGCTGCCTGGCTGCTGGGTCTTGCTCCCATGATCAGGGTCCCCCTGTTCCCCAGATTTGGGGTTAGGAAGGAATTTGCCCTTGGGTCGGATCAGCTGGGCTCTTGAGGGTTGTTTCTTCTGTCACTGAGGCATGGGGAGCAGCTGGCCTGCTGGGATTGGCTGGGCCCCTCTCAGTTCCCTGGGTGGTACCTTGGTCTCTCCTGGTCTCTGCGGGTGGCTTGCAACAGATTCAACGCTTGAGAGCTGAAATGCTTCAAGTCACTGGGTATCCGGACGGTGCAGGCGGCCTGTACCGGGGGACTGGAATCATCTGATTCCCCTTTTGGCCTGCCGCCGCAGAAACTCCTTGGGATGAGAGCAGGAGAAACGTGATAGCGGAACAAACGTCTGCAGCGCTGTGATGGGGCCAGTGGGTGGAGACTGGCCTGGCTCCAGCTGACGATCTGCCCCGGGAGGGGGAGGGATGAGACCCGCTGCTCACTGTGTGCGAGGTGGCCAGGAACACTCCGACTTGTGACAGCGTCCCCAGACAGGCAGTGAACCTGCAGCCCTCTCTGTGCCGGGTTGGATCCCAGGCAGCGCCAACGTGCTTCTATTCTCCAAGAGGCGTGGTGGCTGGGCCCCTGCTAAGCACGACTGGTTATCTCCAGTGAAACCATCCAGCAGCTTTTGACTGACAGGCCCTTTTGCTGTCTCTGTAGAAATCAGCTTTACTGTGGGGTGAATTAGACACACAGGCTGCCCTCCCCGCCCCCCACCCAGGGCCTGCTCCTGCCTGCCTGGGCTCAGTGCACCTACCTACCTGGGCTCTGCCTGCATGCATGGCGGCAGCCGGAGTCAATGCTACGGCTTCCTAGCTCCAAAGCGGTACCGAGCCAAGGGCCAGCCCTGGTATTTCTGATTAGGGCATTCCCATAGGTGTGGACGGAACGCACTGCGAGATAAGCCCGGGGTGCCGCACAGCCCTGCCTGCCCCAGATAAAGGGCGTTGGCTGGCTTGTTTGGAGAGGGAGGGGGCTTTTGCTTGTTTTTGTCTTCTTTAAAAAACGCTTGTGGCCCCACCAAAGAGCGTTCCAGGGTCTAGAACAGGGCTCTACCATGCTGGCCACGGGTGGGGCTGAGTGAGCCATGGCCCACCCACTTTGTACCCAGGCTCCCCCACCAGCTCGCCATGCACTCCAGCTGGGAGCAGGGCCAGAGCACCAGGGCTTACCCCCCCTTACTACCCCGCCCTCCATTTTTGCACCCCCCCCCGAAATCTGGGCCCATCTAAGTGGTCCCTTCTGGCTACGCCAGCACAGTAGAGCCAAGGGGGGCTGGCTCTGGGATTCTTCCATTTCAGGGCCAAAAAGGGATAAGAGTGATCTGCAAGTCCAGAGACCTGTCTCACCTGGGCCAGAGACCTGCCCCCAAATCATCCCTAGAGCTTGTAGAAAGCAAATCCAGTCTTGATTTTAAGCACCGACATCGCAGCCGGGGTAAATCATCCCAACGGCTTGCAGCTCGCTCTGTTACCGACATGCCTCGTCCTTCCAGCCGGAATTTGCCTCGCTCTGACGTCCAGCCATTGGAGCCCGTTAGACCTTTCTGGGCTAGACAGAAGAGCCCATTCCGAAGTCCTCGTTCCCCGGTGGGGATGTGGAGACTGGGGCGCGTTGAGTCGGTTGCTGTACGGTGGGATTTCTAGCACTTTCATCCTTTTCGGGGCTCTCCCCTCGCCTGGGTAGCAACACCCTTCTGGAATGCTGGGCCCCCCCAGCTGGACACAGGATTCCAGCTGCGGGTGCCCCCCAGCCAAAGGCTCCTCCTCGGGACTCTGCTGTTTATGCACCCAGGGTCCCATCAGCTGGTGTGACCAGAGCGTCCCACAGGGAGCTCATGTTCAGTTGACTGTCGGCCACGGCCCACAAGTGTTTTCAAATCCCAGCTCCCTGGGGAGAGGACCCCAGGCTGTAAGTGTGGCCGAAGCTCTTTGACACACACCCCCTTTGCGGAGCCCAAGTGACCCCGTGATCCGATCGCTCTGTATCTATGGGGTGTCTCCTCCGTCACTGGCCCCTCCCCCATCGGTGTCTTTGCACCCCCTGCGACCTTTCTCAGCCATCAGGTCACTGATGAAACTAACCCTCGGAAGGGCCAGGGGCTGGTCTGAGCTGATCCCCATCAGAAACACCCCCGTGGGATGCAGCCTGCCCATTTACAATGCCATGCTGAGACCTGCCAGCCGGGTTTAGGACTCGTGACGCAGGCCGCAGGCCGTTTATATTGTTCTGGGTTTCTAATGGACGTGTCCTGCGGGGCCAAGTCGAAGGCTTGCCCAAAGCAAGGCCCAGCCAAGCTGCATTTGTAGTTTCCAAGGGCTCCCCAGCTGGCAGTGCCGTTGGCTGGCGTGATGTGGCCCTTGCTCCCGGAGGAAGCAGGTGATGCTTCCCAGGTTCCCGGCTGGGACACGAGTGGGGTGCTGGACAGCCTGCCGGCATCCCCCAAAGGCACTGGCGTGGCTGCTGTCCTTAAAGCAACAGTCCCTGTGCGGCGTGGCCAGTGAGACGGGGCCATCCCTGATTCCTTGGAAAAGGGCCGGAGGTTCTGTGACATCCTCCAGGGAGAGCTCCAGAGACCGGCCGAGGGGACCTGGGTGCAAGACACGTCCCCAGCTGGTGTCAGTCCGTTCTAGCTCCCTGAGAGCCAGACACCAGATCCCCAGCGGCTGGCGTTCATGGGGCAGCGCTCCGGCTGATGCCCATTGGCACGGGCACCGTGGGACCCAACGGGACCCTCTCCCCAGTTGGTGTCAATCCGTGCAGCTGCCCTGCAGACAACGGGAGCAGCTGGTGGGAATCAGTGCCACTCCCTGGGCACCTCTTGCCACGAAGGGCCTGGCTGGGAACCTTTCCAGAGCAGGGGACGTAGCGCAGGCGGTGGCGCAGCTCTGAGCTGTGCTCCACCGGAGCCTTGCCCTGCCCGGCTGGGCTGTCTGTGTCGGATCCCTCGGGACGGCTGAGAGCTCGGGCAGGTCCCATGGGGAGGCAGGAAGCGGCGGCCTCCTGTGCTGGCTTCTCCAGACAAGGCTGAACGGCTGAGCCCCTGGGTGCCACCAGTGTTGGTGACAGAAGGGCCCTTCTGGGCCACGGAATCCGGCCCAGCCGTGGCAGGTCACCCCGCCCTAAGAGCCTCGGGTAGTCAGGTTCTGAGCCCGTGGGGCGCCTCGTGGCCCCATGGTCCTGGACCTCCCTCCCCTGGGGGTGGGAACCGTCTTCTCCTTCCCAGCCCCGGATCCCTGCTGGCCAGTCTGTCACCGCGTGTCCTCCTTCCAGCCCGTGCTCCCTCCCATTGTCCCCACACGGGCGCAGAAGGGCCTGTGTGATGCGCCCCAGCGCGGAGCGGGTGCGTCGCACCTCGCCTCCAGACGGGGGCACCCTCCGTATTCCTGGGGGAGGGGAGCCGAGGGCTTTGGAGTGTGGAAGGGGGCTCGGGGCCGGGGAAGAGGGCTGGGGTTTGGGATTACGAGCGCCAGCTGGGGGCGGGGTGAGCTCTGGGTTAGGCCGGGGACGAGCGGTTTGGGGTGCAGTCTCCACAGGGTCTGCGGCCGAGAGAGAGGACTCCCCGCAGCTCTCTCGCCCCACAGCAGCACTGGGGCTGGAGGGGAGAGGTGCCTCTCCCCTGGCCCTGCAGGGCCATGCTGGGGCTGGGGGCAAGTCCGGGTGCATCCGGGACAGGTCCATGTTGGGGCTGGCTGGCAGAGGCGCCTCTCCCCACTGCATCCCTGATCCCCTGTGTGGGGTTGACTAGGCAGGTGTGCAGCCCACAGGGAGCTTAGGCACCAGCGTTGGGAGCTTCCTGGCTCTTCACCCTGCCTGGGGCTCCCAGCCTGGCTACAGAGAGCGATCGGATCCCCTCCACCTGCACTGCCCAGCTCTTCCCGTCTCCTCCCACCGTATCGGCCTTACAATCCCCTGCTCATCCCACTAGCTCATCTCTGGGCCTTTTCTAGCTGCAGTTCATCGGCCTCGGCCCAGGGGACCTGCTTGGGATCGGTAGCGCAGACGCCACCTCCCGCATGCCCAGCGGTGAAAGTGACGTCACGTTCCTCACAGGCGCTGTCCTGTCGCAGCCCGGGGCCCTGCCAGCTCTGGGAATAGCTCCCTGCTGGCTGTTCCCAGCTCAGCCAGCTCTTGCCGGAGCCGCGCACCAGGGCGCCCCCGCGTACCGTCGCCTCTGCGTGCGCCTCCGACTCGAGGTGGAGGAGAGGGGCGGGACAGTTGGGTGCCGCGGGGAGGCCAGACTGGCCCTTTCTGCCCGTGAGATCTGTGCAGCCTTCCCCTGCCACCTTCCCTTTGGGGGGCCAAAGCGGGAAAACGAAGGGCTCCGTTTCCCAAGGGAGTCTGGGAAGCCTGGCCGGGCTTTGGCGTCCGCCGTGCTGCCGGGGCCGCGAGAGGCCTCCAACCCTTTCCGAACCGTCTCTTGCTTCCCGGCAGCTATAGATAGTAACCGTGCCGACGGAAATCTTTCAAATGACCCGCACGGGTGTGCGGCGCCTCCCTCCCCCCCCGCCTGGAGCATCGGACAGCTGGGCTGATAGCGTCTGAGCCAAGCTATTCAGAGCTGGGCTACTTTTAGAGGGGAATTTCCACCCCAGGCACGCTGCAAAGAGCTCTTCCGCCCACCAGGCCGAGGGGGGGTTGGAGGAGGGGGGCTTGTGTACTCGGAATAGCCGGGGCTTGGCTCCAGCTGCTCCGGGCGATACTGCCCCTTGCGCTATTCGGCAAGATGGACGATCATACCGTGGAGCTGTGCCTGGGGAACGCCTTCAGCACAACCCCCCATCCAGGGCCCTTTCGCTCCCCGCTCAGCTTTCAACCGCCTGCCGGCTTTCGGAGGAACGCCGGGGTTCCCATCCTGAGTATCTGATTGCACCGGGAAGCAACGTTCCCTCTAATCCTTTCCATTCCCTGCGTGGAACAAATTTTTAGGCGCACCGAGGCATGTGCACCACCAGTAGAAACAAAACCTCGCCGTGGGCACTCTCTGATCAGCTGGGCGGCACGGGAATGTCTCGTGAGCGGCTCCATACGCGCACGGGTTACAGGGGACGCTGCTGAGAAGACTCTTGCACCGTCTGGGCCATGGGCCATCAGCCCCTCTCCCTTCGAGCCGCCCTCCCCTGCGTGAAGTGGCCAAGCTGAGCAGTGAGGGCAAGGCCACACTTTTACCTCCCGGCCAGCTTTTCCTCCCCTCCCCCTGCGTTCAGTGCCCTCCGTGTGTACCTGCTGCTTTGCAATCCCGCCCTCACCTTGCACCTGCCCCCCGTTCGGAATGAGCGCTGAGCGTTCTGCTCCATCCCATGGTGCATTGCTCAGCCGCTGCTCTGCAGCCCTTCGGGGACTCAGAGTTGGGGGGAGCCCGCGATCTGGGCCGGGGGATGCTGCGTTCGTGGGCAGCCGGTGCTTTGCCCGAGCACGGGGCCCTCCCGCTTGGGCAGGGAGCTGGCAGGTGCCACGTTCATGATGCACGCCCCACGGGAGTTCTGAATCAGGGGCCTTGCTCATCTCATCCCTCCCCCCGTGTCCCACGTGGAATGGGGGTGGGAGCGAGGCCCCACGCCGGCTCGGCGGCGCATCGGGTCGCAGCCAGGCCAGCCTGGGAGAGGGACACGCATCCTGGAGAAGCAGCTGCGCCCAGGCAGGGGGCATGTGCCGCGAGCCAGGCCGGGGGGCTTCCTCCCCGACGAGCCCCTCTCAGAGACAAGGCTGGGAAAACTTCCTGCCCCTCCCTTGGGACCTGGCCTTGCCTATGCAGCTCTGGGGGGCCCCAGCTTCTCGGTGTAAAGGAGAAGTGGGCCGGGCTGTGCTCTCAAGGACCAGGGCGCGGTTCCTAGCTGTGCAGTCGACCTGCTACTGGTCTTGGACATTTCCTTTCCCTCTGCAGTTAGATGCAAACTCTTTGGGGCAGGACCTGTCTCTAGGCAGCACCTGGCCCCCCAGGGCTCCGATCTCAGCTGGGGCAGGGCCTGTCTCTCGCTGTGTCTGGGCAGCGCTCAGCACGACCAGGCCTTGATCTGCACTGGGGCCCCACGCGGCTATTGTAATGCCGATAATGAATACACGTATTGTGCCCTGTGTCTCTTCGAACGCAGCCGCTCCAGCCGTGTCGCTATCAACGCCTGCAGATGGGGCAGGCGGGTGGGGCCAGGGCAGTGGTCCAGCCTAGAAAACAGATGTACAGACCACCCTGCGGTTTGACCTGGTAACTAGTGATAGGCTGAACCTCCGAGGGTTGAAAAGCCCCTGAAATCCAGGCCTGCTTGGCCAGCCCTCGCTCCGCTGCGAGATCCTGCTGGTTGGTGTCGGCCCGGCTCTTCCTTAGCTCTGCGATGCCTCGCTGGACGGTGATAGCTGCTGGGCAAACAGCTGCGGGAACAGGATGCGTGGGGGAGTCTTAGTCACACTGGGGTGGACCTGGTGTGTGCTAGGGACAGCGCTGCTGCAGCAGTGTGGGTGCTGGAGGGGATGAGGGAGGATTTCTGGTGGCATTTCTCTGCCCCCCCAACAGTCACCCTGACAGAAAAGTGCTTTTGCGGGCGTTGCAGCTGACCCGGCCAACCTCTTCTCGCCTCGCCTTTGCCGGGGGCTAACGACAGTCCCCACACCAGGGGCAGGCCTGGTGAAGCACGCAGGGCAGCAGAGCGTCACTCGCCTCGCTCTTTCCGGGGGCTAATGACGGTCCCAACACCAGGGGCAGGCCTGGTGAAGCACGCAGGGCAGCACGGCGTCACTCGCCTCACCCTTGCCGGGGGCTAATGACTGTCCCGACACCAGGGGCAGGCCTAGTGAAGCACGCAGGGGAGCACAGCGTCACTCGCCTCACTCTTGCCGGGGGCTAACGATGGTCCCAATACCTGGGGCAGGCCCAGCAAAGCACTCAGGGCAGCACGGCGTCACTCGCCTCGCCCTTGCCAGGGGCTAATGACGGTCCCAACACCAGGGGCAGGCCCAGTGAAGCACGCAGGGCAGCACGGCGTCACATACCTGAGCCGGCGGAGGGGACCTGTGGGAGTGCCTAGGTTTCCCCTCCACCTGCTAACGCAGGGGAAGGCTCCCAGCTGCCCATGTCTTTGCTAGGCCTTCCCCGGGGAGAGCGAGAAGGCCCCTTTGTTTCCTTAGCGATGACTAGGCTGAACAGGCTCCTCTCGTGCAGCGTTTGGGTTCATGGACCAGCCCTGCCTTCGCCAATGGGCAGGCGGTGATTGTCCTATCTCAGGCTTGCTTTGAGGTTCAGCTGGATGGGGCTCAGGGGCCCGCCAGGACTGGGGGCAGGTATTTCTGTGCAGAGCAGTACAGTCACAAGGCACTTTGGGGTCCCACGCGCCCCCTGCCCCGAATCACCGGCAGCGGCAATGTAATGCAGGGTGCATGAGGGGAGGAAGCAGCAGGTGGGGATCGGCTTTTTAAGGGGTTCTCCGGTGTATGGACCTGGGGCGCCCCAAGGCAGTCAGGGGAAAGGATCCATGCACCTAGACAATGAGCTTTGCCCGCTTCCAAGCCCTAGCTAAACGGGTCTCCTTCCTTCTTCTCCCCACACCCTTCCCCAGCCCAGGGAGCAGCCCAGTGAAGCTGGTAACCATTCCCCAAGGGCGTTCTGCTGGGGTGGCCCTCCAGGGAACCGGCAGCGGGTCGGGGCCACAGCCCCATTTCTACCGAGGTGCCCATCAGAAGCCAGCCCCAGCCTGTACTGAAACCTCCATGGCTGGGCACCTCCCGCCCACCCTGCTTCCTTTCCGGGTGTGGGTCCCGCAGTGAGCTGCCTGGGGGGCTCTGGGAAGGGGGTAGCAGGGTCCTCTGCCATGCAGAGCATGCGCAGGGTCCCTGTGGCTCACTTCCTGTCCCACGCTACACTGTGGCGCGTCGTCTCCTCCCACTGCCCTCGGGCTGCTCCGGGATGGGGCGCAGAGCTGGGACAGTGCTGGCTGGCTGGCCGTTTGGAGGGGCTGTAGACCCGCAGCGGGGCCGTGCCTTACCCCAGAGAACGACGCAGGGCGTCGCGGGAGATCCTGGCCAAGCAAGCAGATAGGAAGTGGGCATTGCAGACTGGAACCTGCCGCCCGGGGTAGCAGATCCATACATAATGGGGCCTGGCGGCTTCCTGTCTGGGACACACCTCTCCCCCAGGCAGATTTATCGTTGCCTCCAGAGGCCTGGCCACGCTCCCAACCAGCCAGCGCCCGATGAGCGCGTCCAAAGCTGCGTGAGACACGACATCCTCATGGGCAGATTAAACATAGACTCATCGCGGGAACTCCCCAGCCGGGCCCATCCCCTGGCGCGACTCCACCTGCTGCAATGGAGAGAGCTCAGCCAAACAGCCCTGGCCGCCCATCGGCTCCCTGCCTGACAGGGCCCTGCCAGAGGCATGCCAGGGGCTTTCCTTGGGCGGGGTGCCCTGCAGAGAGGGGGCAGAGCCCTGCTGCTTGGGTAGTAGCTTCCCCGTTCTGCTCCTGGCCCGGCCCCGTGGGCAGAGATCAGGAAGTAACATTGGCCAAACTTTTTCAACTAAGCATTTTTTTTTTCCATTGGAAAATGCTGATTTATTATAGACATTGCATGGGAATGGACCAGTTTCCGTTACATTTGGCCTGGAAAGGTTTCGGGGGTCAGGGAGGGGTTTCTCGTCCCACCCCCTCTATAGCCCAATGGTTAGGGAACTCTTCAGGGGTGTGGGAGAGCCAGCATCACCTCTTCTCTAGCCATCAGTTGTTCTCAAAGCACTTTACAAAGTATCTCTCTCCATGAGGCAGATGGGGAAACTGAGGCACGGGAGGTGGGGAAGTGGCTCGTGTAGCTCACTCACATCCCCTGTGTCCTAGTGCAGGGCTCTCACTGGGCCTCAGGACACAGTTTAGGGCTGCTGACACAGGAGCCCTGCCCGGTTAGGCTGCTTGTTTTTTGTGGCTCCTGGCTCAGTGTTTCTATGGCAGTGGGAACTGGGCCGTTCTCCAGTGTTAGTCCAAGTCTAGCCTTGCGGAACGAGGCTGTGAGTTTGGCAGGTTTGAAATCGCACCCTGTAGCCCAGTAAGAGCCCTGGACTAGGACATAGGAGATGTGGGTGAGCCTGCGCAAGTTACTTCCCTGCGCTCTGTTCCTCAGTTTCCCCTTCTGCTCCATCGAAATAGAAATCTCCTTCTACTGGTGCAATTTCTGCTTCCTGGGCATGCCCACCGGACGGTCCTGCTCCATGCATTGACAACTGAAGTTGGCAGAGACGTGTCATTGTGCTTGATGGTTCATTTTTACATGTGGCTTCTACAGTGCCAGGGATTGGTCCTTTGCTCACTGCCTTGAAAGCATTGCTGCATGCTGTTAGACAGTGGACGTGTTTCGCCCCAGAGGAGGCTACATTTCCATGCAAAGTGCCTACTAGAGTGATAGCTAGAATGGCATGTGTATCCCTGGAACTCCTGGAGGTGGGACGCCCTGCCAGTAGCCTGCTATGGGATCACCTCTCTCCCTGGCCGCTTCCCCTTTGGATTTCCTGCAGGAGAAAGAGATTAGTCCTTGGCATTGCAAACAAAATGCCTTTGGCCAGTGCAGGCTTGTTAGGGAAGGTAACAAGTGACTCAGGGACTTTTTGGTGTAGAACATCTACCCACTCGGCAGGTGTGTAGCTGAATTCTGGGAGGACCTGGTGCTGGAACCATCGCATCAGCCGGGTCCTGCCTTCTGTAAAACACAAAAGCTGCTTCCTGGACCTCTCACTCTTTCACGGGGACTTTCTGTGGGAGCTGCCAACCTGGTCCGCAATGTTCCCTCTAATTGTTTCCATCCACGTGTGGAATAATTTGTGTTTCGTGCACTGAGGCATGTGCTGATGTGCACCACCAACAGAAACACATGCTGCCAGTTGTGGGAGGCTGTGGGTGCTCTGCTAATCAGCTGGGCAACATTGTGCCTCTCCTGGGCAGCCGCCCAAGCACTCAGCTTACAGGAAACACTGCTAGTCAGCATAGGCGACTGGTACCTGCGGGGAGAGGGAGTGCAGGGAGGGCCACCGAGAGGAACAGAGAGGGGCCATGAGGAGGCAATTCAAATTTTTGGTGGGGCAAAGAGGGGTGATGCACCTCCTGGCGGCTCATGGTAGCACTCTCTTCTGGTCAGGAAGCTTCCATCAACGTGTTTTTTCCATGGAAAATGCATTTTCTGCCAAAATTTTAATGGAATTTTACCAAATTTTTATGGAATTTTACCAAATGGTACCCCTGACAATTGATTTTTTTTTCCCCACTGGGGAAAATCTAAAGAAAATATTTCGGCCTATGGCACTTTGTGATTAATCTGTATCTGCCAGAGCGGTAATGGGGCCTCGTGCCTTCATTCTCCTCTGCGGGCGTGGGTGGACTACATCTCCCATGAGGCTCTGCGGCAGTTGAGCTTTGCCACCGGGCAGCGTGGACCTGAAACGTTTCGTGCTGAACTTTCTGGGGAACTTTCCATTTAGCACAATGTTTTGATGTGTCAGCTTTTCATCCTGCTTCAGGACACAATAGTGGGGTTTCCCGTAGGCCAGGCTGTCTGGCCCTCTGGCCTGACACGATGATTTACACACGCCAGGGCTGTTTTGACTCTGGCACGGTGTTTACCACTGGGCCTATCGGTTGTGCTGCTAGAGAGACGTAGATTGTGATTCAAGACGGGCTTGAAATCAAACCCATGCTTGTCTGACAGAAATCAGTGGAATTTAAGCACTGACCTAAATTGAATCATGCTGGGTCGCCAAACCCGAAACTTTAAAAATCACTGGAACAGCATTAAGACTGGTTTAAAAAAAATCTTGAGATTTTGACCAAGTTATCCTTTTCAGGTCACGTTTTCCAGCTTTTCTCTGCAACCGGGAGGGCTAGAAATATATTGCAAAAAACAAGTATTCCTGTGGCACCTTAGGGTATGTCTACACTACCCCCCCTAGTTCGAAGTAGGGGGGGGTAATGTAGTCATACGGAGTTGCAAATGAAGCTCGGGATTTGAATTTCCCGGGCTTCATTTGCATAAAGCCGGCCGGCGCCATTTTTAAATGCCGGCTAGGTCGGACCCCGTGTCGCGCGGCTACACGCGGCACGGACTAGCTATTTCGGATTAGGCTTCCTATCCGAACTAGCTGTACACCTCGTTCCATACCAGCACCTGGGGGCACCAGGCAAGTAGATTTTGTGTGCTCCAGCCTCACAGGGAAGTGGCAGGGGGGCTGGAGAGCCAGCATAGGCTCCCCAACACTGGGTGGGGAGCCCTGAGCCTCAGGGGCCAGATCCAGGCAAGCTGGAGGCCACATATGGCCCCCGGGCCTTTGGTTCCCCTCCCCTGGCTTATTGGAATGACAAGTTACGCAAGTGTTGTCCCTGCACGAGGAAAAAGGCCAGCATCCCCGCAGAGCTGTATGCACAAGCATCCCCGGTTTCTTGTGAGATACGTCCCCAGCTACTGGGCACAGAGACTCGAGCGCCTTCCGTTCTGCCGGGCTGTCCTACGCAATATTGCCTAGCGGGCCAGAAATCCCTGCAGGTGGCCGTCAGAAATGCCCATCTCAACGCAGGGCTCCTCTGCATGAGCTGGTCGCGTGGGAGGTGGCAAGTCACTTTCCCTGGAGTTTCCCAGGGAGGTGGTGACACTCTCCTGTGGCTTTCCTGCAGGGCCCCTTTCCCCGTAACCGAAGCCAGAGCAGCTGTGGCAGGCCCGGAACATGACCTCCACCCCCGACTACGATCACTTGGAGATACAGCAGCAGTACAGCCGGATTAACGCGCGCTGGGAGGCCTCCGACGATGAGCTGGACAACGACAACAGCTCTGCCAGGCTCTTCGAGAGATCCCGGATCAAAGCTCTGGCAGGTACCATGCTTAACCCTTTGGGGCGCTCGGTAGCGGCCTCTCCCCTCTGGGCCGCGGGGCCTCCTGGGTGGAACCCGTCTGGGCCTCTTCCCTCCTGAACCTTTGGGTTCCCCGATTCAGGAAGACACCTATGCACAGGCTTAAATTTGGGCTGTGCCGTTAAAAACCGGGCAGGTACTTGGAGAAAGGGTAGCGTGCTGAGCTGGGGCCCCAGCGAACACAGCGGAGTGCGGTAGACCATCCCCACCGTAGGGACTTTGGGGGAATCAGGGTTTCCCTTGGGTCGAAGAATTTGTGGGGCTCCTTCCATTCATGGATGGTCAGTCCCTGTGGGGGACATGTAGCCGTGTATCTCTGTAAGCACAAAGGCTCAGAGTGTGCCTGGTCTCTGGGGCTGAGGGGAGTAACGGGGACGTCGATGCCAGCTCTGCGGGTGCTCCAAAAACCAAGACTGGGTGTTCAGACACAATGCTGATCCCCTGTTCGTAGGGGTGGCAGGAGGCTCTTGGAGGGGAGGGCACAGGGTAGGGTAGGAAGAGGGGGGTCTCAGGGAAGAGGCTGGGTAAGGGCGGGGCCTGTGAGGAAGGGGCGGAGTAAGGGCGGGGCCTCAAAGAGGAATGGGTGTGGAACTCACCCGATAAAATACACGTCAAGGCCTGAGGCCTCAGACATAGCAGCAGCCAGACACAGAACTGTTCAGAGTGGTGGGCCCAGGTCGGGGCTGGCTGACTGGGACGGAGACAGAGCACCAGACAAGCCAAAACCCTGCAAGGTTCTTCTGTCCTTGCTGGGCCTCATACTGATGAATCCTAGAATCCTAGAACACTACAACTGGAAGGGACCATGAGAGATCGAGTCCAGTCCCCTCCCCTCACGGCAGGACCCAGCACCATCCCCGACAGGTGTCTGTCCAACCTGCTTTTCAATATCTCCAGAGATGGAAATTGCACAACCTCCCTGGGCCATTTATTCCAGTGTTTCACCACCCTGACAGTTAGGAACTTTTTCCTAATGTCCAACCTAACCCTCCCTTGCTGCAGTTTAAGCCCCTTGTTTCTTGTCCTATCCTCTGCGGCCAAAGAGAACAATTTTTCTCCTGCCTCCTTGCAACACCCTTTTAGGTACTTGAAAACGGCTCTCATGTCCCCCCTCAGTCTTCTCCTTTCCAAACTAAACAAGCCCAATTCTTTCAGTCTTCCCTCATAGTTCCTGTTTTCTAGACCTTTCATCATTTTTGTTGCTCTTCTCTGGACTCTCTTCAGTTTCTTGAAATGCGGTGCCCAGAACTGGACACGATACTCCAGCTGAGGCCTACCCAGCGCAGAGTAGAGCGGAAGAAGGACTTCTCCTGTCTTGCTCACAACCCCCGTTAATGCCTCCCAGAGTCGTGTTTGCTTTGAAGACTCAGCTGGCTCTCCCCTTCCCTGCAGGCAAAGTGCTTCCATCTAGGCCCCCTTCCCAATATCTCCCCCGCCCCTCGGCCACCCTCTGCTTCTTCCTCCTTGCTCTCTCTGCCCTCCAGCCATTAGCCCGCCTGCCTGCTGCCCCTGGCAGACCCAACAGGAAATGGGAGTCAGGGGTAAAGCCGGTGAGAAACGACAGGGGGGTTGTTCCTCCCCTCCCTCCCCAACCTTTTATCAGATACTTTCATTTTACTGCATGGGGCCAAGTGGAGGAGGGGAAAACGCTTCCCCAAGCAGCATTTTTTTAGCAAGGGAGAGTGGAGTGAGCCGCCAACGAAGGCTGCCTGCGTCTTTCAGCCCGTGAGTGCAGCAGCCCACGGAGCCGCCTCAGGCCCTGTGCTAATTGAAATAGTAATGGAAGGAAAAGCAGGCGGCCTCACTGTGCTGCGATTACTCACCCCCTATCCCGGCTTTGTGATGCAGCCTCTGGCCGCTCCTTTGTCCGGAGGAGCAATGCGTTCACTGAAGCTGGAAAGAGCGCAGCCAGCTGCAAAGGCGAAATGCCCTTCCCCCCCCCCCCCGACTGGCACACCCCAGAGCTGGGCGCAATGCAACCGCAGAAAGGTGTATGGAGAAGAAGGGGGATAGAGACACTGCCGCGCACTCGTCGTGGGTTCTAGCTGACTAAGTTGCAGCCCCAGTGGAAGAGAAACTGTAGCCAGTGCAAGAAGGACGCTGGGCCCAAGGGGAGGGGGGCAGAAAATATTCTTCTTATTCTGAAACAAAAAACAGGACAATGTAGCACTTTAAAGACTAACAAGATGGTTTATTAGATGATGAGCTTTCGTGGGCCAGACCCACTTCCTCAGATCAAATAGTGGAAGAAAATAGTCACAACTATATATACCAAAGGATACAGTTAAAAACACCAATTCTGGTTTGTCTTCAGGACCTATACATCTTTTGCCTTTCACTTGTGTTACATTGCCACCCACAGGCCATAGGCAGCATTACAGCCCCGGTGCACTGGGCACTCTACAAGCACCTGGCTGGTGGAAATATGTCTGCAGAGAAATCCGTTTTTGATGGAAAGCTGTTTTGGGCAAAAGAACTTGTTGTAGCAAAAAGTTCTGCTTCCTAAGGGAAGTGTTGATTTTTCCTCAAAAAACTGAATGTCCCCAAAATTGGGGATGTGAACAGGTAACTGGTTACCTGGTAAGCATCACCCTTTATACCAGGTAATGCTTAACCCATTACCTGGGAGCAGCCCTTTGTGCCTGCATGGGCTGGGAGTGGGCAGGCTTGCATGGGGTGAAAGCGGCAGCCCTCCCCGCCCCTCCACCGCTGCTGCTGCTTCTGCTCCCTCCTCCATGCAAGGTTGCTGACTCCTGAGCTAGCAGCCCATGGGGCTGGAGCAGCTCTTGCCCACGGCACAGGGGCTGCCCCAGCCGGATTGTGGCGGGAGCAGAGGGGGCTGCTCTGGAACGGCCCCCCCACCGATCCCCATTTAATCAGTTTACCAGTTAAACTTAATGTTTAACCAGTTAACTAATTAAACAGGATTTTACATCCCTAATTTCAATTCATAACAGTTGTAGTTCGGGGTGCGTCATATCCCCATTTTCCTTTGTGGGCTGCGCTTCCAGCTGGACTACATCTCCCACAATGCACCATGGCCAGGGACTCCCATGATGCACTACCTTCATTCCACAAGAGGGTGCATCTTGGGAGATGTAGTCTGAGCAGGTAGCCTGGCCTACCAACAAGAATGGGAGGATGGGGCACTGGCCTACCAACAAGAATGGGAGGATGGGGCACTTGAATGACTGCTCCCTGCAGACGGCGTGGCTGCCTTGCTAAATGGAAGGGTTTCGGTTTTCAGCCAGCATGTTCTGGTATTTGAATTCCTCCAGAAAAATAAAAAATGTGCTTGGTCGTGTTAAGGAGTGATCGATCACTGCCTGTAAGTAATGAAACCACAAACCAAAGCTTCGCTAGCTGGACAAATGCAGACAGGAATGAAGGTGCGACTGTTTAATGGTGAAGGTAATTAAGCAGTGCACCAATTTGCCAAGGCTCACGGTGGCTTCTCCATCACCAGCAATTTTTAAGTCCAGTTTGGCTGTTTGGCTACAAGTTTTGCTCTCGGGATTATTTTGGGGCAGTTCTCTGGGCCTGTGTCACACAGGAGGTCAGACCAGATGGCCTCGGGACCTAGGACGTGTGGTGGGCCCTGGTGAGCATGAGCGCTGTGGAGCAGGGCCGACAAGCTAAGTGCTTGCCTGTGGGCTCTCCTGAACGGGAACGTGGGCCTGGCCCGGGGCCCAGCTCCATGGTGCTTGGGGCAGTTGTTTCTCTGCTCCCTGTCCCAGAATGCCAGGGCGGGACTCATCAGCGGGGCGCCGGGCCTCTCTCCCCTTGCAGATGAGCGGGAAGCCGTGCAGAAGAAAACCTTCACCAAGTGGGTGAACTCCCACCTCGCCCGCGTGACCTGCCGCATTTCCGACCTGTACATGGACCTCCGGGACGGGCGGATGCTGATCAAGCTACTGGAAGTGCTTTCGGGAGAGCCCCTGGTGAGTTCCCCGCCGCCAGGCTGCGTGGCGCCAGCTGCCGGTGCCCCTCCGAGCCTTTCCTCTGCTGTCGGGAGCAGCAGCGTGGAAACGTGGCCATCTCAGGGGGTGCAGCGGGCGGGGCTGGTCTGGAAACGCTTTGCTATGAAGGACTTAGCTGTCTTAGCTGTCTTGGTGGGACAAAAAGATTTGAAACCCTTGCAGGGCTGCATGGGAGTTGCAGGCTGGCTGGCTGCCTTGTGCCGCCGGCAGGACTTCATCCCCCAGGATGCACCTTTCGGGGTGGAGAGGCAGTGCATCATGAGAGCCCCTCCCGTGGGAATCTAGGCCCTGCAGCTCCATTAAGGGTGGAGTGTGTGGTGGGCTGCAGGGGTCCCCCACCAGGGGGAACATGGACAAATGTCTGGCCCACAGAAACCACCATCAAGCTGGCCCCTTGCAGGCAGAGCTCAGAAGGAGCAGGGGGCCAGCACATGCCCAGCTGGTAGCTGGTAGCCTGCATGTGAACATGAGGCTCTCTCGCACACCTGTTGCAGCTACCACAAACAAGGGAACCTCCCTGAGCTACACTTGCCCTTGCCCCAGCTCAAGGAGCCTACTTGAGAGGGGGGTACTCTAGTCCACCACCCTGTAGCCAGCTCCATCCCTGGGGCACCGTGCATGGGCTGTGCTGCTGCTCCTAGGATGGGTGAGTGGGGAGAGGACTCGAACCCACCACCCTGTGCTCCCCAGGCAAATTCCCTATCCCTAAGCCACTGCAGAACCTCCCCTCCCTGTAGATGAGGGGCAGCACACGGAGCCACTGCTGAACATGCCAGCTGCTTTCAGGAGTGGTGCAGGGCCAGGGCCAGTAACGCCGGCCCGGCTGCCGCTTTCCAGCTCTGGCTTGTTGCCTTAACCTCGCTGAGCGGGAGTCCCTGCCCATAGCTCTGGGCCGAATCCCTTTATTTGAAGTCTGAGGCCTGCAGCGGGCTGGGGAGGGCGCAGGGAGAGCCCCGCCAGCCGGTCTCCTCGGCCTCCCCGGGTTCGTGTGCATGGCTCCGGCGCCTGCACGCTCCAGCGGCACCAGGCCTGGTGGCCGCACGGCCCCCTCGGGTGACCGGCGCGCTGTCGTGCCCCAGCCCAAGCCGACCAAGGGGCGGATGCGCATCCACTGCCTGGAGAACGTGGACAAGGCGCTGCAGTTCCTCAAGGAGAAGCACGTGCACCTGGAGAACATGGGCTCCCACGACATCGTGGACGGCAACCACCGCCTGGTGCTGGGCCTCATCTGGACCATCATCCTCCGCTTCCAGGTAGGCCCGGCTCCCAGCCCAGCCAGGGACCCGTTTCGGAGAGAGAAGCAGCCTCTCCCTGCCCGTCCCATGGAAAGCAGGGGGGCAGGAGCAGCGGAAGCTGCCTGAAAGTGTGGGGAGGCACTGGTGCCTAAAACGTGGCCCCGCCCTCATGTTGCCCCTTCCCCTACGATCCCACCCCGTCCCCATAGGCCCCGCCCCATCCACTGAGACCCTACCCTGTCCCCTAAGGCCCCGCCCCTTCCCCTGAGACTCTGCCCTGTCCCCTTAGGCCCCGCCCCATCCACTGAGACCCCGCCCTGTCCCCTAAGGCCCCGCCCCATCCACTGAGACCCCGCCCTGTCCCCTAAGGCCTCACCCCTTCCCCTGAGACCCTGCCCTGTCCCCTAAGGCCCCGCCCCATCCACTGAGACCCTGCCCTGTCCCCTAAGGCCCTACCCCATCCACTGAGACCCCGCCCTGTCCCCTAAGGCCCCGCCCCATCCACTGAGACCCCGCCCTGTCCCCTAAGGCCCCACTCCTTCCCCTGAGACCCTGCCCTGTCCCCTAAGGCCCCGCCCCATCCACTGAGACCCTGCCCTGTCCCCTAAGGCCCCGCCCTTTCCTCTGAGACCCCACCCTGTCCCCTAAGGCCCTGCCCCATTCCCTGAGGCCCCGCCCTGTCCCCTAAGGCCCCGCCCCTTCCCCTGAGACCCTGCCCTGTCCCCTAAGGCCCCGCCCCATCCACTGAGACCCCACCCTGTCCCCTAAGGCCCCGCCCCATTCCCTGAGGCCCCGCCCTGTCCCCTGAGGCCTCGCCCTTTCCCCTGGAGACCCTGCCCTTTTGTTGCCCTTTCCCTGAGGCCCCACCTCACAGCACCCCTACCCACTCAGGCCCTGCCCTTATATTGTCCCTTCCCCAAGACCCTGTCCTCATGTTGGGCTTTCTCCCGAGGCCCCGCCCCCGCACTCCCTGCTCCTTTGCTCCCTCCTCCCCCCAAGACGCTGCCTCCTGCTCACTCTTCTCCACCCCCAACGCGCTCTCACTTGCTGCTACAGCCCTTGCCCCCTTGCCTCCCCTTCCCGTGCCCCTGCTGGGCTCGGAGCAGGTCTCCCGTCCTGTGAAAACTTTCGAGCTTTCAGAAATGTTTCCCATCCCAATCCGGGTGCAACGTCAAACGTTTGACCATTTTCCCAAACCGAAAAGCCGGAAAAGGGGCCTCTGTACCCAAACCGTCAACCCGTTGTGTTTCTGGCTTGACCGTTTTCCTTTAAAGAGACAGATTTTTGCCTCGGCAAACGGGCTTCTGTTTCCACCCGGAGCGGCCTCGTGAGCCAGACATTGGAAGTGTGTTTGAGTGAAGGAATGGATTGTTCCCGTCCAGCCGGCACGTTTCAGTTTTGCTAAATCTGCATTTTTCACCCCCAGGATTTTGTTAGGAAACTGCTGCCCAGGGCTGCCCCCGGGTCTGCACAGCAGGGACGTGTTCTGCCCCCGGTGTGGGGCTGGCATAGGCGGACATGATCCAAGTCACCGTCTGCTTGCTGCGCTGCTCCTGGGGCAGAGTCATGGCAGAGACCTGGAGGAGCCGGCTCGGGGGTGGCAGGAGCTGCTGCCCGGGAGAGGGGGTGGGCAGAAGGGAGACCGGTGCTTGGGGCACCCCAAAATTTCCTGCTTCTGCCCGCCTGGCACGTGGGCTCTCAGGGCCCCTCAGCTCACTGCTGTGCGCCAGGGGGCTCTCCGGGAGCAGCCCAGGGAGTCCTGGGGTGCAGCGCGAGTTGGCCCAAGGAGCTCGGACACCTGGCTCCACTGTTTCCTTTCAAATCCCAACGTTTCGTTTCCGTTTTCCCAAACCGAACGTTTTTCGGCATGTCCATCCCGCGGGGAGATTTCTAAGCGTCTCCTTGTTGCTCCATTGGGGAGGGAAAAGGCCGTGGTCGCGTCGGCCTTTCCTGGCTGGTTCCCGTCTCTGGAACTCTCGAGTCGCTGGGCACATAGGAGCCTCCGACGGCTGAACCGTTCCTCCCGGCGGTGGGAGGGGGAGCGCCTCTGGTTTCTTCTGGAGTCGGGGTTCTTCTGGAACGGGCTTTTTCCTTCTCTCAGATCGAAGACATCATCGTCCAGACACCGGAAGGCCAGGAGACGCGCTCTGCCAAGGAAGCGCTGCTGCTCTGGTGCCAGATGAAAACGGCGGGGTACGATCCAGCTAATGCTAGGAACGATTATCACAACCACCAGACTGGGTCCGACCCAAGGCCCATCTAGCCCAGTATCCTGCCTTCCAACAGTGGTCACTGCCAAATGCCGCAGCGGGAATAATCATCAAGCAATCCCTCCTCTGTCGCCCATTCCCAACTTCTGACAAACAGAGGCTAGGGACACCGCCCCTGACCATCCTGGCTAATAGCTATTGACAAACCTGTCCTCCATGAATGTACCTAGCTCTTTTTTTAACCCTGTTATAGTTTTGGACTTCGCAACATCCTCTGGCAAGGAGTTCCACAGATTGACCGTGCATTGTGTGAAGTAGCATTTCCTTTTGTTTGTTTTAAATGTGCTATCTATTTCATTGGGTGACCCCTAGTTCTTATGTTATGGGAAGGAGTAAATAACTCTTCTTTAGTCACTTTCTCCACACCACTCATGATTGTATACACCTCTATCATGAGCCCCCTTGGTCGTCTCTTTTCTAAACTGAGGAATCCCAGTCTTCTTAATCTCTCCTGTTCTGTACTCCTAGACATTTTTGCTGCCCTTCTCGGAGCGTGTTCCAGTGCCCAGACATCTTTTTTGAGATGAGGCAACTGCAGTCACTCTCCCCCACTCCAAGAAGCAGAGCGACCACATGAGTCTGGTTTATGGGCACTGGCGTTTTCCAGTCCCGGCTGCGGAATGAGAGCAGCATCTGGAGTTCCCACCATCTAATGGGCACCTGAATCCCATTGGCACCAGTGGGGGTTGGGGAGAGGGGGCGTCTGTGTCTCCAATAGTCTAGTGTCCCTCTGGCGTGCTAGGCGCATCCTGCCTTCCCACGGTGTAAGACGTGCTTAGCGTCTGTATTTGGCGTTGAAAACCACACAGAGAAATAGGAAGGCTGGGATTTCTCAAGTGGCTTTCTCTGGGATTCAGGCTCCCGGTTCCCCTTTGGTTTTGGTAGGTTCCTCTGTTTTCCCAGGCACGTATCTGAGTCTCACACGACCACACAGCATGGGGGGGAGAGGAAGAGGGAGCCATGCCCAGCACAGCACTTGGGCCAGAGGGTGACACCATGTTTCCTCTTTGCCTTGCAGCTACCCCCATGTTAACGTGACCAACTTTACCTCCAGCTGGAAGGACGGCCTGGCCTTCAACGCCCTGATCCACAAGCACAGGTCAGAGCCCCTTCGCCCAGGGGCAACACGGACACCTGTCTCCCCTCACTAACGGGGGGAGGGGAGCGTTCTGGGGCTAGGATGGCCCAACGGTTTGTGTCCTGCCCTGGGACTTGAGAAACCTGGACTCAGCTCCCTGCTTTGCCCCAGATTTGCTGGGTGACCTTGAGCAAGTCACTTAGGCGCCGTGCCTCAGTTTCCCTTCTGCCGACAGGGCATCGTAGCCCTGCTCAGCTGCCCGAGGGACTTGGTGCTCGGATCCTGCAGAGCTGAGGGCTGGACGAGGACCCAAACAGCTGCCAGCTTGACAATGGCGCTGGTCACGTGGCGCTTCCTTCCGCTCCCTTCGTGCAGATCGCAACCTTCCTCTGCATTTTCAGGCCCGACTTGATCGACTTTAAGAACCTGGAGCATTCCAACGCCCGGCACAACCTGGAGCACGCCTTCAGCGTGGCAGAGCGGCAGCTGGGCATCACCCAGCTCCTCGACCCGGAAGGTAAGAGACCCCTCAGCCTCCAGGTACACCCCCCGAGGTAACTGCCATGCGCTCGGCTCTGCCTCGCCCTGCCCCCACACAAAGACAGAGCTGCATGGGAAGGCTTGGGGCAAAATATTCAAGGTTGCGTGCACCCTCCCCCATTCTGCAATTTCCTGTGCTGTTAGGAAATGTCTCCCAGTGGTTAGAGCACTGGACTGGTTCTATTCCTGGCCCTGCTGGGTGAGCTAGGGCAAGTCATGCCCCAGCCGGGCCTCAGTTTCCCCATTTGTAAAAAATGATCCCCAGTGCTCCTGTCCGCTTTTGGAAGGCACTTTGGGATGCACCGAGGACACACGCCGGACAAGAGCCAGGAGCCCGTATTCCTCTGTAATCTTCATAGGGCACGTTCTGTGCCAGGCGCCCCTTTGAGAAGCCCCGGCCTGCCTGTGTGCTGTGCAGCTGCTGCTGCTGGGGAGAGCCGCCAGGCCTGGTTAGAGCCAGGGTGCAAGCCCCCGAGGAAGTCAGCCGGCGTCCCCACCACGGTGCCGTTTTCATCCAAGCAGTGGCGGGAAGGCTGCCCGCGGTCGCGGGTTTCCGGGAAAGGAGACCTCGTGGCCGTGGTGGGGGGAGCGGTTTTGCATCCACGAACGGGCCCCTTGTAGCCCCTGTGCCATGGACCGTTCTCAGGGTTTTTCCCCTCGCCCAGCGGCTGCCGTTGCATGTTGGAGGGCGAGGGGCGGGGAATGGGACGTACTGGCGCACGCGACCGGGGGCAACGCTTTGGGTTCGGGCGCGGTGCCTCACCGAACGCCCACGATTTCCAGCCAGCCCTTCTCTCCCAGCGTCCTTAACTGCCTCCTCTGCCGCTCTGCCCTGCAGACGTCTTCACGGAGAACCCCGACGAGAAATCCATCATCACCTACGTGGTGGCGTTTTACCACTACTTCTCCAAGATGAAGGTGCTGGCGGTGGAAGGGAAACGGGTCGGCAAGGTGAGCACGGCGCCCGGGGCTCCGGCCTCCTTGTGCCAGGACCTCCCGTTTCTTCTGGTCAGGCGTCACCCAGCCGGAAGCCGCTGCGGCAGTTCACGGCACTCCCGGGACATATGTACAAGGGATGGGAACCCAGCAGACCCTCCCAAAGCATAGCCCCCAGGAGCTGCATCACAGCCCCTGCTCTGCCGGCATCTCCCAGGCCTGCTCTGCTTTAGGTCAGCGCCGCGTGGCCTGTTCTTCGGTGCAGTCCTGAATCTAAGGGGCCAGGGCTGGTGTGAAGTGTGCACACCGGCTGAAGAGCAAGTCCAGGGGCGGGAAGATACGGCTCATGGGCTGAATCCAGCCCGCCAAGCCTTTGGATCTGGCCTGCAGCCCGCCCCGCCGGCCCCTGTCTGTCGCTGCTCCAGGCCGCTCAAAGCAGCTGGCTGCGCCGTGGGCCTCTGTGCCGCACGCAGGGAGGGGAGATTCCCGCGCTGCCCCTGCCCCCGGCACAATCATCGGAGCCTGTCCGGGGGTCCTGCTGGGGTGCTGTCTGGGAGCCGCCTAGGTAGCACCTCCTGGACAGAGCCTCTAGCACCCCACTTCCTCCTACACCCCAACTTCCTGCCCCAGGTCACCACCCAAACCTTCTGCACCCTTCTTCCCCCCAGTACACAATTCCAGCACCTCCCCCAGTCAGAATCCTCTCCTGCACCCATAGCCCCTCCCTGGCCTGGCACCTCAATCTCCTGCCCCAGGTCACCACCCCCTCCTTCAGCCAAGCCCCCTCTCAGACCTCACGCCGTCTCCGGCACCCAGCCACCTACCCCCAGCTCCCTTCTGCACCCGACCTCCATCCCAGACCCCGCAGACACTCCATAGAAAAGTGCAGCCCTTAACCACTTGCCAAAATCTTGCAGTGCCCCCCCCATCAAAAATTATCACCCATCCCTGCACTAGTCCCTTTGGCCAAGGCCATGAGACAATGAGAGAGAGAGAGAGAGAAAGAGAGAGAGAGAGAGAGAGAGAGAGAGAGAAAGAGAGAGACCCAGCCCAGCTTGGCCCAGGGTCAGGTGTCTGGCCTGTGATGGGTCTGTGATGTGGGGGGCCCAGCCCTAGCCCAGCACAGCTCGGCCTGGTGTTCCCGCTGGGCACCTCCCTGGGCAGACACCCAGAGGGGTCCCCGGCCATGCAGACACTCAGACGCTGTGGTGGCAGCAGCCGGCTGAGAGCATCGCTCTCCTCTGCTTGTTGAAGGTGATGGACCACTTGATGGAGATGGAGCGGATGATCGAGCGCTACGGAGGGCTGGCCTCCGACCTGCTGACCTGGATCGAGCAAACCATCACTGTGCTCAACAGCCGCAAGTTTGCCAACTCCCTGAGCGGGGTGCAGCAGCAGCTGCAGTGTTTCAGCACCTACCGCACTGTGGAAAAGCCCCCCAAGTAAGCAGCCCTCGGGTCAGGTGCCGGCTCCGCTGTACTCGCCGTCCCCGCTGGCCTTACGGCACTTTTCATCCGCCAAGCTCAGTGAGCTTCGCAAAGGAGCCAGCGTTAGCTGTGCGGTTGGGGAAACTGAGGCGTGGAGCAGCCATGACTCACCCATGGTTGCAGCACAAGATGGGTGGCAGAGCCGGGGACCACACCCAGACTTATGATGCCCTGCCCACTGGACCATGCTGCCTCTCGGGGGCTATGTCTACACTGCCCCTCTCTTGTGCAAAAACATATGCAAATGAGGCGAAGCATGGAATATCGCCATGCCTCATTTGCATAATTAATGAGGCTCCATTTTTTTGCGCAAACCCCCCCATCTTGCACAAGAGCCGTTCTTCCGGGAATAAAAAGCCTTTTGTGCAAAAACGGTGCCTCGTTAATTATGCAAATGAGGCATGGCGATATTCCACGCTTCGCCTCATTTGCATATGTTTTTGCGGAAAAGGATATAGCGTAGACATAGCCTTAATATCGACTCTTGGCTGAAATGCAGTCCAAAGCCGTGGTTCTCAGCCAGCGTTCCCTTCCATCTCGGTGTGGAATGAATTTTATGGTGTGCACTAGTATGGAGGTGACGTGTAGCATCACAAAATTCATGTGCTGGGAGTGGAGCCAACGGGATCAGCATGTGGGAGGGGGGCTCTGGGCAGGGAAAGAGGGCTGGTGTGCAGGGGGGTGAGGGATCTGGCTGGGGTGCAGGCTCCCGAGTGGGGCTGGGGGTGAGGGGCTTGGGGTGCAGGCTGTCCCAGGGAGAAAAGACTCCCCCAGCTCTCTCTCTGCACCAACATGCTGGTGGATCTGGGCCAGGCGGGTTCCCTGAGCACCTGCGCAGCACTGACTAGGTTGCTGTGCATCCATGCAGCTTACAGGGAACTTAGTTCTCCACCTTCAGGGTCTTGGGACTGGTTTGTACCTCTTGCTGGCCTGTCGTGCCTCAATGAAAAGCCTGGGGGTGGAGGCAGTAGGGTCAGAGCCTGCCCCCCAAGTGTGGGGCATTGGGTCCTGCCCAGTGCTCACCCCACAGCGCCTGTGCTCTGCAGCTGGCTGGGCTTGGGTCTCCCCTGCAGGTGTTACAACCCCTTCTCCGCAGCAGGGGTTTGCGTCCATCTTTCCCGAGCCAGATGACCAGAGCTGGCAGCACTATTCCAGAGGAGGCCCTACTGGTGCCTCGTACGGGGGCCCGCTAGCCCCCCCCTTGTGGAAACGTGTAAATTCGCCCCACAGTCACCTGGATGTTCTGCTGGCCCTGCCCATTGCTGCCTGTCGGGGCCCAGCTGGCTTGGAACGTGCCGTCCCTCGGCGATGGCGTGGCAGGGCTGGCCCTTGACTGCGACCCCCCCTTTTTGCCGCGCAGGTTCCAGGAGAAGGGGAATCTCGAGGTCCTGCTCTTCACCATCCAGTCCCGGATGCGAGCCAACAACCAGAAAGTGTTCACCCCGCACGAAGGGAGACTGGTGTCCGACATCAACCGGGTACCTGGCCCTGCCGCCTCCCACCTGCGGGGGGGGGGGCCCGGGTCACGTGGGGGGGTCTGCCCGGCAGTCAGAGGGTGGGACCCCAGCACATGGAGACACCCCCCCAGCCAGCTTTGATCTGGCGCCCGCCCCTACCAGATAGCTACCTCCGCTGGGCTTGCGTGGCCCACGCGGCTGCGGCTTCCCTGCGGATCCAAGCTGCGTGTGCAGCGGTGGCAGCCCGGACAGCAGCGTAGACAGGCCCCGAGGCGCAGAGCGGGCAGGCCCGGGGCTTCACTCCGCTTTGGGGGCCTGTTTGCAGCTTGCCCATGGGCCCCGCTCACATTGGAGCCAGGGGGGTTTAACCACGGGCTTAACCTTAGGCGGGGGCTTCCCTGGATTTCCGTAGGGCTCCGCGGTCGTTTCCGTGGAAGCACATAGCGATACCGCACAGATTTCAATACGGCTGCCAGGAAGGGGCGATTCCTCCCAGGTTGCTGGCACGAAGGATTCCCGGGGGAGCAAGGGTTCTAGGGAGGCGGGGGGCGTTCTGGCTGGGCCGTCTGCTGGGGACGTCATTAGCCCTGCCCGGGCCTGCCGCCTGGTTTCGCGTGCCCGGGCGGGGCCTCACTCTTCCCTCTGCTGCCGCCGAGCAGGCCTGGGAATGGCTGGAGAAGGCGGAGCACGAGCGGGAGCTGGCCCTGCGAAACGAGCTCATTCGGCAGGAGAAGCTGGAGCAGCTGGCCCGGCGCTTCGACCGCAAGGCGGTCATGCGGGAGACGTGGCTGAGCGAAAACCAGCGCCTGCTGGCCCAGGTGCGGGGGAGCGGGCTGCCGGCGGGGGGATGCAGCAGGCCGGACGCAGGGCTGCCGTAATCGGGTGGCGCCGATGGGCAGCCCGTGGAGGGCGGTGTGTGCTGGCGCTCGCAGCGGCGGCCTGGCCGTGAGCGCAGAGCTTTACCCCACGTCCTGCCTGGCCGCCCCAGGTCCTGCGCTTGGGGGGGTCCTGCGGCAGCTGCCTCAACTGTCCTATGGACAGACAGCAGGGATTCCCCCTCTCCCGCATTCACTGGGATGGCGGGAGTCAGGGTAGGGGAAGAGGCAGGAGGGGGTGTAGTCGAGCAGAGCAGGGGTGGAGTTTCGGGGTGGGGGTGGGGCAGAGGCGGAGCCTGTGGGAGGTCGCCCCAAGCCCCATGCCTGGGGCAGCAGCAGGGGGTTGCCCCAGGCCCCGTGCCCCCTCCAGCACATCCCTGCTTCCCCTCATGGCCCTTCCTCTGCCCGTTGTCCGGAGAGCTGCACCCGGCCGCACTAAGGCCTGGCGTCATCAGCCCCTGCACGGGTCTGGGCATGAGTCCCAGCCGGGACTGACCCAGGGAGCGTACCACCGATGCTGCTGCAGCGCAAGCTACAGCTCTGTAAAGGCTGGGACAGCTCATCTCCACGATGCACCCGGCCCAGAGAGGGCCCTGGAGCTGGAGCCTGGCCTCATTATTTTGTACAAAGCCCTTTGGGGAGAAAAATGCAGATTCAGCAGAAACGTGACGTCCCTCCCCCCACCGAGTGGCAGGTTTCCCACATGGGCAGCACATTGAAAAAACGAATCGGAAAAACAATATTGAAACTTTTCTGTGATTTTTCTGGTTCCAAACAACCATTGGTCTCCACATTTTCTTTGCGTTAGAAAACAAATAACACACGTTTCACAGTCATCCAGCTTAGAAAATCCCTTGTTTTCATAGAATCATAGAACGCCAAGTCCAGTCCCCTGCCCTCACGGCAGGACCAAGCATCTTCTAGATCTTCTGACAGGTGTCTGTCTAACCTGCCCTTAAATGTCTCCAGTGATGGAGATTCCACGACCTCCCTGGGCAATTTATTCCAGTGTTTAACCACCCTGACAGCTCAGACGTTTTTCCTAATGTCCAACCTAAACCGCCCTTGCTGCAGGTTACACCCCTTGCTGCTTGTCCTATCCGCAGAGGCCAAGGAGAACAATTTTTCTCCACCCTCCTTGTAACACCCTTTTAGATACTTGAAAACCGCTCTCATGTCCCCTCTCAGTCTTCTCCTTTCCAAACTAAACGGCTGTGTCTACACTGGGCCACTTATTCCGGAAAATCAGCCGCTTTTCCGGAATAAGCTGCGAGCTGTCTACACTGGCCCTTGAATTTCTGGAAAAGCAACGACGCTCTACTGTACAAAATCAGCCGCTATTCCGGAAAAGCTACGCTGCTCCCGCTCAGGCATAAGTCCTTATTCCAGAACACTGTTCCGGAAAAGGGCCAGTGTAGACAGCCCAGTAGTCTTTTCCGGAAAAAAGCCCTGATCGCGAAAATGACGCTCGGGGCTCTTTTCCGGAAAAGCGCGTCTACATTGGCCACAGATGCTTTTCCGGAAAAAGGGCTTTTCCGGAAAAGCAGCCTGCCAATGTAGACGCTCCTTTTCCGGAAATATTTATAACTAAAACTATTCTGTTTTAAGCATTTCCGGAAATTCATGCCAGTGTAGGCACAGCCAACAAGTGCAATTCTTTCAGTCTGCTCTCATAGCTCATGTTCTCTAGGCCTTTCATCGTTTCGGGTGCAACCTAACACAGTGCCCTGCCTCGCCCCAAGTTTTCAGCATTTCTGGCACCCCGAGAAGCCCATGATCTGCTTGGCAGTGTGTGTGACTCCCCCTTCCCTGTGGGCTCCACCAGACCCTACTTCCCCATGCAGTGCAGCCCCCCGGCTCGCTGCACCGCCCACAGACACGTGGGGCAAGCATGGGGCCTGCCGGAGCATTGGGTGCCTCCCTGTGTCCCCGCTGGACAGAGGTGCAGAGGCCTGGGCTGTCGACCGGTGGGGTTCAGAGGCTCCACTCCCGTTAACGGCGTCGGGGCGGGCTGTGCCTGAGCGGGGCTGTCTCTGGGCAGGATAATTTCGGCTGCGACCTGCCGGCGGTGGAGGCTGCCAAGAAGAAGCACGAGGCCCTCGAGACGGACACGGCGGCCTACAAGGAGCGGGTGCAGGCCATCGAGGAGGTGGCCCGGGAGCTGGAGGCGGAGAACTACCACGACCTCAAGCGCATCAAGGCCCGGAAGGACAACATCCTGCGTCTGTGGGACTACCTGCAGGAGCTGCTGCGCGCCCGGCGCCAGCGGCTGGAAATGAACCTGACACTGCAGCATCTCTTCCAGGACATGTTGCACAGCATCAGCTGGATGGACGAGTTGAAGGTGAGGCCGCCGGGGGGGGGCTGAGCAAGTCCAGGGCCGGGACCGGAGCCCGCTCCGGGGCCTGCTGCCCACGGGCCCAGGCGCTGACTCCGTGGGTCCCGGAGCACCCGCAGAGCCAGCGCCCACTAGCTGCTGCTGCTTGGCGGGGCCCTGGCGGTTAGCCGTGCCGCGGCCATTGGCTGTTTGGCGGCTGGTGGGTGGGGAGCAATGGGCAAGTGGGGCCATGGGAGAGGGGGTGAAGTGGGGCTGGAAGAGGCACCACGAGGCGGGGGGCTCGGGAGAGGACGGGAAGAGGTGGAGGGCAGGGCCTCAGGGGAAAGAGCCGGGCCCACTGATGGGGAGGGGGCAAGAGGGGGCAGTTGCTCTGGGAAAGGAGCTTGGGGCCCTATACTACCGTTGCCATAGTAGCCATGGCAGCGGCCAGAGGTGGGGCACTCAGGGCTGGCTGTCACTGGCCCCACTCCTTTTGTCGGAGGCCCCACCCCTTCTGGGGCCGGGGAGCTGCCCCCCCCCATCACACCTTGCCTCGGGGTCTGTGGTGGTAGAGCCTCGGGGGTGGGGAATCAAAGCCAGGGTCTAAAGCACAGGGCAGGTCTCTCATGCATCTTTTAGTTATTTATTAGCCCCTCGAGTTATCCCTCTGCCAAGTGGCAGCAGCTTTGGGTGCCATGCGGGTCGGCTTCCTAACGGAGGAGAGATCACTGCTGTGGGGTCTGGCTACTTAGTGCCTGTTGCTTATTTACCCAGGCTGTAACTCAGTCCTGGAACAGAGGTGGCCCTAAACAGCATGCTCAGCCCACACACCCAGGGCCTTGGCCCGAGAACTGCCTTTGGGTGGAGAGGTCCAAGCAGAGCGCAAACCCTCTTCTGTCTGGAAGAGCTGCCCCGCCAGAGATCGGGCATCCCAAGACTGGCGCCAATGCAGCCTCTCGCCAGAGACCCGGCATCGCTTGCTGAGAGAAGGACTTGTAAGAGAGGGTGGAACAGCGCCCCCTGCTGTCCCAGTGATAGCACGGACCCAGCCTTTCTGTGCCAGGCCTCCTGTCACGTGTTTGTGGTTGCTCCTGTTGTCTCCCTCTGCAATTTTTGGTACAGATGTTTAATTAATGATGCTTCTAACCCCCCACCATATGAGCTAGGGACAGCACTATTATCCCCCCTTGGGGGAAACTGAGGCACACAAGGGTTCCGTGCCCAAGGGCTCAGATGAGTCGGTGGAAGAGCAGGGAGTAGAACCCAAGGCTCTAGAGCAGGGGCCTGGGAACCAGGCCCGGTGGCACAGGCACAGGGTGCTGCAGGCGAGGGCCAGGGAAAGGAAACGTAGCTTGTCCCCAGGGTGAATGAGTCGCCCCGCCCCAACGCGGCTCCCTCTCGCCCTGCTCCGTGTAGGCGCGGCTCTCCTCGCCCGAGTTCGGCAAGCACCTGCTGGAGGTGGAGGACTTGCTGCAGAAGCACAAGCTGGTGGAAGCCGACATGGCCCTCCAGGCGGAGAAGGTGCAGGACGTGAGCACGGCGGCCCTTGCCTTTGCCAACGGCGACGGTAGGTGGAAGGGGCGAGCGGCACGGCTCGTCCTGGCAGCGCCGGCTGCAGGGGACGAGGCTGGGTGAGCATCCATCAAAGGAGCCACATGGTACCGCTCTGACCTAGGAATGTAAAATCCCATTGAATTGGGTAACCGGTTAGACATTGCGTTTAACCAGTTAACCAATGAAGGGAGGCAGGCAGGGGTGCCACTCCAGCCTAGCTGCAGAAGTTCCCCTGAGCCCTACCATGGACAGGGGCTGCTCCTGCCCATACCAGTCAGCCAGAACTGGTAACCTCACCCCTTAAGGGAGCATTCACATCCCTGCTCTGACCTCTCCTCAGCCCTGCCCCGAGCCTTCCCTGGTGGCTCGCCTTTTACCTACATCTCCCCAGAGAGGAGTTGCAGGGCCCATGGCGGGGCGGAAAGCCATCTGTGTTCTTACTGCTCCAGGCCAGAGCGCTGAAAACGAGCACACCAAGTGGGAGAGCTAGGGAGACGGCTGGCTTCGTGGCTGTGACGGACCGGGCCGTGTCCGGGCACAGCTGAGGGCGTCCGCTCAGGGCGAATTGCTCAAATCCGGGGCTCCTTACAGCCCCCATATTGGTGACCTCTCCAAACAGGCCACAAACCAGTCCCACAGAGCGCTTCAGCAGCCTGCCTGAAGCCTCATGAGCAAAACCCCTCCGACACCCCTGCAATATCCGTGCCCCAGATAGTCCCGGGCCTCAGGCACAGGTGGGAGGGGGGTCCTAGCACCCAATCCCACCTACCCCGAACAAGTTCTGTCCGGTTCCAAGAAACCAGCCACAGATCCCTGGTCAATTTACCCTCTGGACCTTACCCACAAATCACACTGGGCCAATCCTTTAGAATCTACATCTAAAGGTTTATTATCACAAGAAAGAAAAGCATGAGAGTGAGGTTGTTCAAGAATAGTACGTTACATGCACCGAATCTCCCAGTCCTCGATGCAGGCTCTAGCAGAGATGTTACAGCTGCTGGTTTAAAAGTTCTTGTTGCACATCCTAGCATCAGGATGGGTTCACAGGTCTTCCGGGCTCTTCGATCCCTGCAATGCTGCCTCTGGGATGAAGTGCTGAAATGAGAACCAAGATGGCGTCGACCACATGGCCTCTTTATACCTCCTTCCTGGTCCCTTCTTGGCTGTAGTTGGTCACCTGGCCAGCGGCCAATCTCTGTGTTCCCTGCTGGCAGCTCTCAGGTGACAGCCCCCATTCTTTAGGTGTGTCCTTGGCCCATTGAGTGCCATTGTCCCACAGGGCCTCGCTAATTAGCATGTCCACAGGCCCGGCCCTGCCCAATGCTCAACCACATGCAGGGAAATCTTCAGTGTCCATACAATTACATGCTAATAATTGCACACACCGACATTCTACAAACACATGAACAGCGTACATAGGATTATCAGGCAGTAAGCTTCTATTCAATACCTCACATGGCCCCCTTCTATACCATTTTTGGGGCCAACACCCCCACCTATGGGTGCATCAGTGATCTGGCTGTTCCCCTCAAGATCCAGTAACGTGACAGTGGCTTAGGGTGTGTCTGCTGTAGCTGGGAGGTGGGATTCCCTGGACGGCGTTCCCTGCTCTAAAGCTGCCTGTGTTCTCTCCCTTCCCCCGCCCCCCACAGGCTATCGGCCGTGCGACCCTCAGGTTATCCGGGACCGCGTCAGCCACCTGGAGCTGTGCCACCAGGAGCTGCTGGAGATGGCGGCCGCCAGGAAGGCTCGGCTGGAGCAGTCCAAGCGCCTGTGGAAGTTCTTCTGGGAGCTGGACGAGGCGGAGAGCTGGATCAAGGAGAAGGAGCAGATCTATTCCTCCCTGGACTATGGGAAGGACCTGACCAGCGTGCTCACCCTGCAGCGGAAGCACAAGGCCTTTGAGGACGAGCTGCAGGGCCTGGGCACCCGCCTGCATCAAACCATCCAGGACGGGGAGGACATGGTGGCTCGGGGGCACTTCGGCGCCTCCCGGATCCGCAGCAGGACGGAGAAAGTGGCGGCGCTGTGGGCGCAGCTCCAGGAGCTGGCCGCCTTCCGCGAGAAGAACCTGCGGGTGGCCGAGAGCTTCTTCCAGTTCCAGGTGGATGCAGACGACCTGAAGGCTTGGCTGCAGGATGCCCAGCGCCTGGTGGCCAGCGACGAGGTGGGCCACGACCACTCCTCCACGCAGGCGCTGGTCCGAAAGCACCGAGAGCTGCTGGAGGAGGTGGCGGACAACAAGGGCGTGATGGACGGCCTGAGCCAGCAGGCCCAGAGCTTCCCGGCCGAGCTGCGGGGCGCCCCGGAGTTCCAGAACCGGCTGCAGGCCATCCGGGCCCTCTACGCCGAGGTGGTGTCCCTGGCGGAGCTGCGCCGGCAGAAGCTGCAGGATGCTCTGGATCTCTACACCATCTTCAGCGAGACGGACGCCTGCGAGCTGTGGATGAGCGAGAAGGAGAAGTGGCTGGAGCAGATGGAGATTCCGGACACGCTGGAGGACCTGGACGTAGTGCAGCACAGGTACCACCATGGGGGACAGCCAGGTACCCTCTTCCCCCCAGCCCTGAGCTAGCTAGGTACTTGTAGGACCTGGGGCCAGGGAAGCCTCCTATTCCAGCATCTCCGGCTTTGCCACCTCCCTGTGGCGCCCCCCGAATGCTGACAGCCGTGGGTGTGGATGAGGTGTGTGTGGCTCCTTGGCTTCCCTCTCTCCATGCTCAACAGTGGGCAGGGAGCCTTGCTTTATGTGAGGTTTCTCTGAAAACATCCGCTCCGTGTGCAGCAGCAGTCAAAAAAGCAAACACAATGTTAGGAATCATTAAAAAGGGGATAGAGAGTAAGACAGAGAATATCTTATTGCCTCTGTATAAATCCATGGTACGCCCACGTCTTGAATGCTGCATATGGATGTGGTTGCCTCATCTCAAAAAGATATATTGGCATTGGAAAAGGCTCAAAGAAGGGCAACAAAAATGTTTAGGGGGTTGGAACGGTTCCCATATGAAGAGAGATTAAAAAGACTGGGACGTTTCAGCTTAGAAAAGAGGAGATCCGGGGGAGGAGAGATATAATAGAGGTCTGTAAAATCATGGCTGGTGTGGAAAAAGTGCATAAGGAAAAGTTATGTACTTGTTCCCATAATATAGGAACTAGTCACCAAAGGAAATGAATAGGTGGCAGGTTTAAAACAAACAAAAGGAGGTTTTTCTTCACACCGTGCACAGTCAACCTGTGGAACTCCTTGCTAGGGGATGTTGTGAAGACCAGGGCTTTAACAGGGTTCAAAAAAGAGCTAGGTACATTCCTGGAGGTTAGGTCCATCAATAGCTATTAGCCAGGATGGGGAGGAATGGAGTCCCTACCCTCTGTTTGTTTGGAAATGGATCACAGGGGAGGGATCATGTGGGGATTACCTGCTGTGTTCCCTCCCTCAGGGGCCTCTGGCATTGGCCACTGTCGGCAGACAGGCTACTGGGCTAGATGGACCTTTGGTCTGACCCAGTCTGGCTGCTCTTATGTGCGACGGCCGCAGCCCCGTCCCTCGCCCACCCCGGCGCTGCTTGCAAACACCACGTGGCATCGTCAGGGTTAGCTCCTGGCTCTGGGCGCTCGGCCCAGGATGCCGCCCGGCGCCAGTGGGAAATGCCCCGTGCTCCGGGCCTGTGCCCAGCTCAGCCAGGGTGGGGAGCTAAGCACAGTGCCTGCAGGGTTGGCTCGTCCCGGTGCTGCCCCTGCCCAACGCTGCCGGTGTCCCCGCAGGTTTGACATCCTGGAGCAGGAGATGAGCATGCCGGCCTCCCAGATCGACGGCGTCGACCGCGCTGCCGGCAGCCTCGTCGAGAGCGGGCACCCGCGCAGCGGCCGCATCAGGCAGTGCCAGGAGCGTCTGAACAGCAGGTACCGCCCCGCCCTGCTGCTAGCACCAGCGTAGAGAGCCGCACCGGCGTGTCCCAGGCCGGCCTGTCGGGACAGGGCTGTCAGCTAGACAGCGCGTTCCAGCGGTCCTGTGCCCCGGGGTGCTCACGCCACAGCCGCCGTGGGCACCCCACCCCTAGCCCGTTGCCAGGACACTCTGCAGGGACCGGAAAAGATGGATCAGAATAGGAAAAGGCACAAAGAGGGGCAACAGAAATGATGGAGGATCCGGAACAGCTGCCACAGGAGAGAGCTGAAAGAGACTGGCACTTCTGGGAGAGACAGCTCATGGAAGATAGGAGGGGGGCTGTCAAATCGTGGCCGATTGTCAGGCATGCTGGCCCTATGAGAGGCTGGCGGTCGCTAGCTTCCCCTTTTCAGCCCTGCCCTCCCTTCCACTCCCCCAGCTCAGGACCCCACGGCCTGTGAGGAAGGGCAGGAAGATGCCGGAGAACAGCTAGGATGGGGCGGGGAAGTGGCCAGACTCTTAAGGCAGTGCCCTGTGAGGTCAGGAGCATGGGCAGCCAGCCTGGGGGTATCCCTGGCCAAGCTTTCTTCCCAGTCAGTCAGCCTGCCCCACTTTGGGGGCAGCCATGGCCCAGCACCGTAGGGTGGGGGGGTTCCTGGGGCTGGTGCCATCCGGGGCTGGTGCCATCCCTGTCCGTGCAGACCCAGCACAATTGTGTCTGGGATCGCAGACACCGAGTGCTCCGGCCGGAGAGCGCCTGAAACCCTTCTCCCCCTGCCTGTTTGGGGCTGGGTGCCCTGGCGCAGGGAGGGGCTCGCGCGCGAGGCAGGGGCTGTGAGATTGCTCGAGGAGGGCACCCCTGAGCTGTGACGGCGGCCGTGTCCTCTGCAGGTGGCGGGACTTCCAGGAGAAGGTGGGGGAGCGGCGGAAAGCGGTGGACTTGGCGCTGAGCCTGCACAACTACTGCGTGGACTGCGAGGAGACCCGCAAATGGATCCTGGACAAGACGGCGGTGATCAGGTCCACCCAGGAGATGAGCAGAGACCTGGCGGGCGTGCTCGCCATCCAGCGGCGGCTCTACGGCATCGAGCGCGACCTGGCCGCCATCCAGACCCGGCTGGAGGCGCTGCAGGAGGAGGCCCGCCGGCTGGCCGAGGAGCTCCCCGACTTGGCCCCCGACATCTACAGCCGGGTGTCCACCGTTGCCGGCCTGTGGCAGGATCTGCAGCGGACGCTGGAGAGCCAGGAGGCCTCGCTCGGGGAGGCCAGCAAGCTGCAGAAGTTCCTGCAGGACCTGGATGACTTCCAGGCCTGGCTGTTCAAGGCGCAGCAGGCCGTGGCTTCGGAGGAGGTGCCCGGCTCCCTGGCCGAGGCGGAGCAGTTCTGGCAGGAGCACGCCGCCATCAAGGAGGAGATCGACGGGCACGAGGGCGACTACCGCAGCGTCCGGGAGACGGGGGAGAGGGTGACGCGCGGGCAGACGGACCCGGAGTACCTGCAGCTGCAGCAGCGCCTGGAAGGGGTGGAGATGGGCTGGAGCGCCCTGTGCAAGATGTGGGAGAGCCGAGAGAAGTTCCTCGCCCAGTGCCTGGGCTTCCAGGAGTTCCTCAAGGATGCCAAACAGACCGAAGCCATCCTGAGCAGCCAGGTAGGGAAGCGGCGGCCTCGGTTCCCAGGCCGAGGGGCCTTACCGTCCCGGCCCTGCAGGACTCACTGAGGAGACAGGGCGAAGGGCGATGGGGCTTACCCAAGGGCAAATGGTAGAGCTGGGAGTGGAAGCCTTGTCTCCTGGGACCCTAGCCACTAGGCCCCGCTGCCACCTCCTTGCACCTACCAAGCATGCCTGCCGATGCAGGGAGGGGGGAGGGAGCAATTGCCTTGGCATCCATTGATTCAAAGGGGGCCGGGGCTGCTGGCCACTGCTGTTGCTATAGGAGTGGCCAGAGCGCTGGGGCCCTTTAAATCTCCGCCGGAGCCCCGCGCCACATGCTCCAGGCAGTGCTAAGGGCTGGGAGGGGGGAACTAGGCTCCATGTAGTGCGGAGGCCCCTCCTGCTTGAGGCCCCGCCCCTTCTGGGGGCACGGAGCTGCCCCCCCCTTGCCTAGGAGCCCACGTAAGGCCCAGGGCAACTCTCCTGCTGCTCTGCCTCTGGTCCATCTCTTCCCAGGCCTGGCCCCTGCTCCACCCCCTTGCTCCCTCTCTGAGCAATGGGGCCCTGGGGACTATGGGGCCTGGCGCAGGGTGTCAACAGGAGCTGTCCCCGCCCCCGTGGACCGGCCGGGCAGCCTGCTCTGACTCGTCCTGTGGAGCAGGACACTCTGCTGCTGTCTCAGCCTTGTCAGTGCAGTGGCTTGGCTGGAGCACTGGTCCCGGGCCCGGCAGGATCAATGTGGGGAGGGGGGCAGGGCAGGTGCGCCAGGCCCTGCTCAGTCACACCCCCCGCCCGTTCCAGGAGTACACCCTGGCTCACGTGGAGCCCCCCGACTCCTTGGTAGCGTCGGAAGTCGCCGTGCGGAAGTACGAGGGTTTCCTGGCCACCATGGAGGCCAACAAGGAGAAAGTAACGGGGCCGGTGGAAAGCGGGGAGAAGCTGGCGGCCGACAGGAATATTTACGCCGAGAAAATTAATGAGAAGGCCCAGCTCTTACAGGAGAGGTAAATTCACCTGCACCCCATGTGCGAGGGGTCCCTGGGAACGCCCGCCGAGCAAGGCGATCCCGTGCCCCCGCTGGCGGAGAACTCTCTCCCCCGCGGAGACACGCTCCTGTGGCAGCTCAGTGTCCTCTCTGCTTTCCAGGGCCAGGGCGAATGTGGCAAAGTCGAAGGACGCGCTGGTTCTCCTGAAGGACAATCACGCCCTGCAGAGCTTCTTGCAGAAGTGCCAAGAGGTAGGCTGCTGGGCGAGCCGTTACCGCTGGCCGGGAGAGAGGTTCCCCCGGCCCACGACACGCCCTGAGTCCCCTGGCGGGACCCTCAGAACCAAAGCTTGCGGGAAACACTCGCGGGAGCCTTTTCCTGCTCTTTCAGCCCACGGGAAAAGGCTTCAGAACATCACGTTGCTTTTGTCGAAATTCTGTGTTAGGGAAGAAATTGGCGGGGATTGGCACCGAGTTCTGAGGTGCCCCACCGGGCCGTTGTCACAATGAAACATTCCCGTTTCTCGTTGTATGGCGTGTTGGCGGTTGTCAGGAGCGGCCCGAGGCCAGCTGCGGCAGCTGACCCCCCCAGGCGGAAGGCGCGATCGACGCCCCCACCTGCACGGCCGTCAATGGCCGTGATGTCATCATTGGGCTCCTGGGCCGGCGCCGTCCTAGGCAACTGCCTAGTTTGCCTACGCTCACGGGCTGCCCCTGGTGGTTGTACATTATATTCTAGAGCAGGGTGGGGAACCTATGGCTCGGGGCCGGATGCAGCCCCCGGCTTGCCTGGATCCAGCCCCTGGAGCTCAAGGCTCCCTCCAGCACTGGGGAGAGCCCATGCTGGTGAGAGGTGGATTTTTTTTGGTTTCTCACTTGTGTGCAGCCCCTGACTGATTTTTCTGTGGCTTCAGTGGCCCCCAACCCTAAAAAGGTCCCCCACCCCATGGCTAGAGTCTTGGAGCCATGCTGCCTGCAGCCAAGTCTCCAAGGGGAACTGCATTAGTCTGTAGCTTGTGGCACCTGAAAGATTCACGAATGTATTTGGGCATAAGCTGTTGTGGGCATCAACCCACCTGTCTCAGCTGGGACAGATATGGAGTCTTAGAGCCCAGGGGTGTATCGCAGGGGCGGGGGGAGGGGGAAGGTCATCACAGCCCCTGGTTCAGCAAGTGATGCTGCCACCTCTGCTGTGCCGCGTCCGAGGTGCACAGGTGACAGTACGCGGGGATGCCCTGGGGCGCGTCTCCGGCAAGAGCTGGCTGAGCTGCGGCAAAAGCCAGCAGGGGGCTATTTAAAGAGCTGGGAGGGATCCGGGTTGGGATAGACCAGCACCTGTAAGAAAGTGTAAGTTACTTTCACCGCAGCCTAGGTCTGATCCAGGCCGGACTGGGTTGGAGCCGGGAGGGTGCCCCAGCCGCGGCAGGTCGGGGGTGTGCTGGGACTGGCGGGGGCAGGCCACTTAGGTGATGACTGAGCAGAGAGAATGTTGAGTCTTAATTACTGGAGGGGGAAACCAAATGACATCTAGGCCTTTTGCAGAGCCCCCCGCACCAGGCAGCAACACCTGTCCCTGTCCTCTGTCTTCCACATGGGTTTGGCTCACTGCTCCCTGCCCGGGCAGGGAGGGTGGCTGCCTTAATTAGAGCATGTTGGGTACGGATCTGCTGCCTTTTAGCAATGCTATAAGGTGGGACGTAGGGAGGGTGCTGTAACATTCACTGCTGTATTGGGTGTGGGTGGGTGGGTGGGTGGGTGTGTACCTCAGTTCCCTTCCCCCCTGCAGCTCTCTCTGCATGAGGAGGGAGAGGCCAGGCATGACTCACTGTGGAAGTATAGTAATAGAGAGGTAGCCGTGTTAGTCTGATCTTGCTAAAACAAAAGGAAAAACTATGTAGCACTTTAAAGACTAACAAGATGGTTTAATAGGTGATGAGCTTTTGTGGGCCAGACCCACTTTCTCACCTCCTGAGGACCAGGTGACAACAGATACACCTTGGATCTGGGAGCAGGACAGAGGGATATAGGTGGGGCTGCCTGGGGGCCTATTGACCAGTGGCTGGGAGGGTGAGTTAGTCTTGGCTGAGAAGGATGAGGAGAGCAGGAAAGGGGGGTTCAGTGCCCGTGAGCCCCTTCCCCCAAGAGGAATAAAGTGTCTACTCTTGGGCTACATCTACACTGGCATGATTTTCCAGAAATGCTTTTAACGGAAAAGTTTTCCGTTAAAAGCATTTTCGGAAAAGCGCATCTAGATTGGCAGGATACTTTTCCGGAAAAGCACTTTTTCCGGAAAAGCGTCCGTGGCCAATCTAGACACGCTTTTCCGCAAAAAAGCCCTGATCGTCATTTTCGCGATCGGGGCTTTTTTGCGGAAAACACTACTGTGCTGTCTACACTGGTCCTTTTCTGGAACAGTTTTCCGGAAAAAGACTTTTGCCCGAACAGGAGCAGCATAGTTTTTCCGGAAAAGCACTGATGATTTTACATTAGATCGTCAGTGCTTTTCCAGAAATTCAAGCGGCCAGTGTAGACAGCTGGCAAGTTTTTCCGGAAAAATGGCTGATTTTCCAGAATAACTTGCCAGTCTAGACACAGCCTTGGTGTCTGAGCTAACATCACTCTATGCTGCGCTGTGTCTCTGAGAAGCAATAAAACCGTCTACTCTCCTGGGTGGCTGAGAGTCGCATCTGGCTGCGGATGGGGGTGCAGGGTTGGGGACCCCTCCCTGACATGCTGTCAGCAACCACATGTCATTTCCCTGCATCCAAGACTTAAGTGAATGTTAACCTAAAACACCCACATGTGTAGAAGGTCTGTGTGTGGCTCCCCTTGGCAAAGGAGGCCTGTCTTTGCAGAGAGAGTTTACTCCCGAGCTTTCTTCCTTCAGCTCATCAGAAGACAGTTCATTCAGACCCGGCTTCCGTTCCCTCTCCTTGGTTCTCATGGGAAAGGAAGGCAGAAGCCGGACAAGATGTTTGAATTGGCTGGAAAGGGGGAGGGTTTTTTCCCCACCAGATTTTTCGTTTATTTTGTGTGGCTGAGAATTTTGAAATCGAGGTTTTTTTTGTTCAGAACAAAGCCAGACGCCAACGTCGCCTTCGTGGAACAGAATTTCCATCCTCCACCCGGCTCTGTTCAGAACAGGGCTTCCGCTGCCAAACGGGAGTGTGTGTGTGTGTGTGTGTGTCTGTTTGCAACACAAATGGGCAGTGATGGACTCATGGCAGCAGGGGTCGTGTGGATTGCGTCGGAACCACTGGAATCTGCTGCCTGCTCCATTGTGTCCAGGCCCTAGCGGCTTTTTGCCCCTTTCATTCTTATTAGGCACAAGGCAGGCAGGTCTATGTAAGAATGTGGGGGGAACTTTTCCTCCAAAACAGTTTTCACGGGGGCCTTGGGACTTTGAAATTCGTCCGAAACAAGGTCACAGCTTGTTTCCATGGCCCTGTCTCAGGCTTTCTGCAAACACAGACAGATATCGTTGCATGGGCCACATTTTCAAGGTTTTCTTCACAACCACAACAGCTAGAGACCGACTTTGAAAGACAGCTGAGACGAGAGAACTCTGGTCACATTCCCTCTGCTAGTTCTCCTTTGTCCCAAAATGGGCTTACACCTCAGCCTGAGGCAAACAGTGATCTAAACCTTGCTGGGCTACCGCCCTTCCCCCCCCCCCCCCCCATGGTCATCTGCAATAGGGTGTTGCCACATTATTTATTTTGATTTGTGTTCATAGCCCTTGTCACGGAGCAGGTCCCAGTTGTGGTAGACACTGTACAAACCCACCGCCCAAAGCTCTTCTCCCAAGGGGTCTGCAATGTAAGTGTGAGGCAAATGAGAACAGCTGGGCTGTGTCCAGACAGATGGGAGTGGGGAATGGTGAGACCTAACTGGTGGATGCCAAAATGAATGTCAGCCCCGAAAATACCCTTTCAGTGCTGACTTGTGTAGCAGGAACAGCAGTCGCCATGGTAACCAACTGATACAGTCCAGGCCTCTTTTTAAATGTTTTGTTCCCAGTACCGAGTTCTATTCCCACGTGTTTTGCAAAGAGGCTTATCCGTCAAAGACTCCAGGAAGAGACTAACATGCTTTTTGCCCTTGCCTCATCCAAAATGTGTCTCTTGATTCTTGGACCTTTCATAGGTGTTGAGGAGGAGCTGAAGTCTGGGTCCCCACCTGGCTGGCTGAAAATCAGGCCCGTCCTCATTTTGGGCACCCTCGTACCTCCCAATGGGCTCACGTTTAGTAAGCGGAATGTTAGCTTTTTCCGTATCCTCTCTGGAGAGAAGCAGCTTGTACCAGGGGCCCAGGTAAACGCAGCGTTGAAATGCACCATTGGCCAACACCATTTTCTCACAGTTCCTCCTGGAGGCCAATAGTGTTTCGGTGAATGGAGAAGACGACACCGTTGTGCTGACTTGGCATTTTAGCCCTGCTCTGTAGAAACCCCTCCCCCCAAGTAAGTTGTGCCTTTGTGGTAATTTAGCAGGCATTGGTGAGGCAGAAATATTTTTAAGGGATTTCCATTTCTCATCCCTCATACTAACAGTTTGAAGAAGTGGCCACCCTACCGCTACCATAACCCTTGAACTCTGAGTCTTTCGAGCTTTTCACACACAGAGTGCCTGCTAGTTGGACAGTCTAGGATTGTCTTCTTTAAATTACACTTCTTCGTCGCCGTAATGGTCGGGGTCCTGTCTTTTGCCAACTAAATGTGCTTTTGCCAACTGAATAGTTCTGCAATGGGGTGGCATTCTCTTCTCATGAGTGCCTCCCTTTGGCTGAGTGCCTGAGCCTGCACTCTCTCCTGTTCAAACCCCCTTCAGCAACTAAGTCCTGTGGCCGAGTCACATGCACCCTGTTTGCAAATCAACAAAACCAGTCGATGTGCCCATCAGAAGGGAGGCTGTTTGGAGCGTGTCTGAGTCTGTTCCCCACTCTGTGAGAGTGGTGCCTCTAGGGCTTCCCTTCCTGGAGGCAGTGTCTTTGCCGTCACCTCAGGGCTTTATCTCAGGCCATGTCTTCACTCCGGACAATGCCACAATTGATCTTCCGGAGCTCCATTTAGCGGGTCTAGTAAAGACCCGCTAAATCAAACTCAGAGGGTGCTCCCATCAGCGGCCAGTACTCCCGCTCCTGCGAGGAGTAGAGGAAGCTGACGGGAGCGTTTGCTCCTTTTGGCCTCTTGGTGTGGAGATAGCAGGGAAACTCGAATCAAGACATGTAATTAACAGAGCTGGAGTTGCGTATCTTGATTTGACCTTCCCCTTTAGTGTAGACCTGGCCTCAGAGTCTCAGCATAGGCTGCCAGTCTGCAGTAAGCAATCCACGGGGAGCTGTCCATGGTTCTGCTCTTCTCTCAGCCAGCTTGTCAGCCAGTCTATCCCTGGAGCTCCACACTGCACTTAACTGCTGCTCTGCTTTGCATCTCCTTTTATAGAGCCTTCCTGGCCGCTTCCCCAGTAGCCACTCTAGCCTCCCTGGAGGACCTTTTCTGGGAAGGGCAGTGGCAAGGCTTCAGGGCCTAGTCCCTCCCATCACAGGTTCCCAGAGCCATTCTTCTCTAGCTTCCTCACCAGCAGCTTGCAAGGTCTGGGCAGAATAATGAACTCCTTGTGGAGTAACACCATCGGCACCCGCCCTGTTGAATCCTGTCTCTTCAGTCATCTGAAGCTGGTCTTGTGGTATAACAGCGCCTGGTGTCTCTTTCCCACTCACGTCCTCATTATTTTCCCCGTTTTTCACTTGCATTATTAGAGCCCCGTGCGGATACGAAATTTGCATCCACATCTGCAAAAATGAGCCCTGGCTATAAAGTGGAGATCTGCAAATGTGCAGCGTTCTAGATACATAATTTGTATCCGCAAAAATGAGCTGCAGATGCAGATGCCCTCTGATGAGGCCAATTTGTGGGGCTCTACTCATCACCAGTTTCATCTTTTTTTCCTTTTCTTCCTGATCGTCTGTCATACACCTGACAGATTCGGCGACAGGGGCAGGTACGAGGAGTACTGGGGTGCTGCCGCAGGATCTGGCTCGAAGGGGTGTCCATCACATACAGGTTTACAGTTTGGTGAAGCGGTGCTCAGCAGCCCCACTATACGTATTGATCCAGCCCCCTGGATTTGGCTATTTCATCTGCATTGTCAGCGATAGGGCTCCAGAGCTGCTTCGGAGACATCTCGGAACCACTGCTGACTTTGGGAGTGGTCGCCTGTGGGTGTGCAGAAGTGTGGTCGGCTTCCCAGTGAGTGTGCAGGGATGGGCTGGTGGGGAATTGTTTGCCACCTGCAGTCTGCTGCCTTTGAACTCCGAGCGCAGACCCGGCAAGATGAGCAACTACCAAAGAAATAAGCTCGCCCTTCACCAGTTGCTTCACTTCGTGCTGGACTCTGGTTGCAAGGGCAGCAGCGACTTACATATTTTCATCCTTTATTGGCAGTTTATTGCCAAAAAACTTGGAAACTGTTAAGGGTTTAAGCTTCCATCAGTTTCAGATGTCTGCCGCCCTCGGTTGCTGATTCGAGGCAAGCGTCAAGCAGCATTAGGTTCCTTAGTCTGCACTTTTATTGACTGGCTTTTCATCAGACTCCAGAGCACGGTGGCTCGAGGCGAGAGTCTGGTTTGTTTGGGGCCCGGAGAGCTGGGATTAAGCATGGGAGCGTGTCTCGCTCGGGGCTAGCTTCTCTGGCGTCAGGACGGCCATGGCCGGGGGATGTTGTAGCTCCCTGGCAGTGGGCTGCAAAGAAGGGGTTTGAGGAGGGAGCCGACGACGGGCTGGGACAGGCCGTGGTCGTGTTGTAAACTTTCTGTCCTGTGGTCTAAGGGCTACACTTCCAGCCCCTGCGGGGGGGTATGAGCAGCCAGGCAGTGTCCCTGGGAAGCCATGTGGCTTTGAGTGCCTCCGGGTCCCCATTCCTCAGGCAGGGCATCCGAGGGCCTGCAGGACTCAGGCCGGCATCACTCATTGCTCTGCTGGCGCGGAGGAGGAGGCAGACGGAGATTTCAGGGTTTCCGCAGGAGCCCAGAGGTGGGGCACCTGAATCCGGAGGCCCCATGGCAAGGTCCAGTGCTGGGGCGGGCGCTGTGACCTGTGCTCCCTTCCCTGCCTTTTCAGCTCACCCTCTGGATCGACGAGAAGATGCTGACAGCTCAGGACACGTCCTACGATGAAGCCCGGAACCTGCACAGCAAGTGGCAGAAGCACCAGGCCTTCATGGCTGAGCTGGCCTCTCAGCAAGGCTGGCTGGAGAAGGTGGACGAGGTTGGTGCTCTCCCGCGGGGGTAAAGGGGAACCCTCCAGTGCCTGGCCCCCGACGCTCAGGGCACCCCAAAGGCAGCTCACGGGCTGAGCAGAGCCCGGCTTCCAGCAACCACAGTGGGGCTTCAAGATGCTTCGCTTTAAGCACGTGCTAAGGAGCTGCCTCAGGACTGAGTGAGGCTGTCGCGGGCAGCAGGACTGAGGTCGCAGTGGGGCAGGAGAGCAGGAGCGGGTCCGATACTGCCCTCCGCTGGGTCCTTGCATAGGTACCATTACTGCCCTCCCCCCCCCCCCCCAGCCAGCTGCCTTTGTCCAATCTGCAGCCCCCTCCCCCCGACCAGGAGTCCCATGCAGCGTGGGAGTGAGTGTCCCACTCGGCGGACACTGGTGAGGTCTCAGCTGGACACCGGGTTCCGTCGGGGGAACTGGGCTTTAGGCAAGATGGGGACAAAGTGGAGACGGTCTAGAGGAGAGTGACAAAAATCACCAAGAGTTTAGCGAACCTGGGCTGGGTGAGGGAAGGCTTTAAGGCGGCGCGGGGTGGGGGGGGACCTCAGGCCCGGGAGCTTGACTGGATCTGGGCCCTGAGGTTCAGGGACCCTCTAGTATTGGGGAGCCTGGGCTGGTGCTCCAGCCCCACTGCTGCCCTCCTGGGGACTGGAGCACACAGAATCTCCTAGGCTGGACCCCCCGGGCTCTGGTGTGCGAGGGAAGCATGGGGAGTGTCTCTCTCCTCAGTCAGGGGTCACAATGAGGTTGGTTTTTTTTTCCGTTTCTCGCTTGTGTGCAGCCCCCGACTGATTTTTCTGTGGGTCAGTGGCCCCCAACCCAAAAACGGTTCCCCAGCCCCGATTTTAAGGACTGGGCAGGTTTAGTCTAGAGAAGAGAAGGCTGGGGGTGGGGGAATAACAGTCCTCAGACACGTACTGGGAGGTTCTAAGCAGGATGACACGTATCAGAGGGGCAGCCGTGTTAGTCTGAATCTGCATAAGCAACAAGAAGTCCTGTGGCACTTCATAGACTGACAGCTTATGCTCCAATCAATGTCAGTCTAGAAGGTGCCACAGGACTAAGCAGGATGGCGATGGGTGGTTCTCCATGTTGTCTGATGGCAGGACAAGAAGGAACCAGCTTTTGCTTCCAGCCGGGGAGACTGAGGTTGGATGTTAGGAAACATTCCCTCACCGTCAGGGTAGCTCAGCGCAGGACCAGGCTCTCCGGGGCGGGTGTGGACTCTCCCTCACTGGAGGTTCATAAGAACAGTTCGACAGATGCCTGTCAGGGCTGGTCTGGGGTTGCTTGGACCTGCCTCAGTGCAGGGCTGGACTAGATGCTCGCCAGAGGCCCTTTGCGGCCCCACGTTGCTACGATTCTCTTTTCCCTCCGCCTGTCTCCAGGAGGGGCGGCAGCTGGCCCGGGAGAAGCCGCAGTTCAGTGCGGTGGTCTCGCAGCGGCTGACGGAGCTGCACCGGCTCTGGAACAAGCTCCGATCGACGACCGAGGAGAAGGCCCAGCACCTCTTCGACGCCAACCGCTCGGAGCTGTACGCGCAGAGCTTCTCCAAGCTGAACGCGTGGATCGGGGAGGTGGAGGCGCAGCTGCAGTCGGACGAGCGGGGCACCGACCTGACAAGCACCAACAGGCTGCTGAAGAAGCTGGCGGTAGGTGGTGAACTCCGTTGAGCATGGGCGCCACGGGGGAGGGATCGCTCTGGGGCAGGAGCTGGGGCAGCAGACGCAAAGCAGCCAACTCCCAGGCAGTGCGGGGAAGGGATTCTCCAGCAGTTGTTCATTCCAGCTTGTTCCAGCAGCTTATTCCAGCTCAGATCCACCAGAGGCTGCTACCGGCCCCGCCTGTGCCAGTCCACTGATCAGTTGGAAGCTCTTTTCTATTTTGGTTTGAATTCAGTCTAAGCCAGCATGAACATTCAGTGTGTGTGTGTGTGTATCATGCTGCCCCACAGCAAGGTTGGCTCTGGGATTGAACCTCTGGATCTAACCGCAGGACTGGGCACTGTTGGGCCCAGGTCTGTCCAGACTCATAAACCTACAGCCATTAGCAGGGGACTGGGTTAATTGCACTAGATTAGCCTGGGTCATGTTCGGAATTAGGAGCTGTGAAGAACTTTGGTGGAAGAATGGGTTGGAAAATGAGCTTTTTTTTCACAGCAAATTGTTTGAAAAGAAAATTTTTGTCAAAAACTTTCTCACAGTAAAGTTCAGTTTTGTGACGAAGAATCAAAGCCTTGAAATCTTCAATAGGGAAATGCATCTTTGGTGCCTCATGGGAGCTGTAGTCCAGGGGCCTCATGCTCCCATGTCCCCTGTAATCCAGGTTCTCTGGTTGGACTACATCTCCCATGTTGCATCATGGTGTCCCTTCACCGTGCATGAAACAATTGCATCATGGGAATACCTGGCTGTAATGCATCATGGGAGATGTAGTCTGGCCAGATAGCCAAGACCATAGAGGAAAATGAATAACGGTTTCCGTACAGCACTGCAACAGGCTTTCTGAATGGATATTGTTCAGTTTTTAAGGCATTCGGTTTTTCAGTGAAAAAAAAACATTTTTTTTGTAGAAAGCAAACACTTTTTGCAAACAATGTAGTGGAGTCAAAAAGCCGACTTTCTGTAAAACAAACAAAAACCGGTAACCACTGAATTTTGGGTGGTGATGAATTGGTTTGTACGAGGAAACAGGGAGAAGCCCAGAGAGGTGAATGATTTACGGCTTGCCTATGCTTCCAACGACCTCCTGTTTCACGGGATCACCACCAGACTTACGCAGGGATATTGTCAAAGCTGCAAGACTGGGCAGGACAAACTCAGTAACACAAATAGGAAAAGACATACAGAAGTAGGGAAACGAGGGCTCCTGGGAGGGGGGGGAGAGAAAGGAGGGGGAACTTGGGGGGCTGATATTCTTTGCATCGAGGTGGTTTATCCAAATGTCAGTTGATTAGCCAGTGGCTGTTGCTGCAACCGTGGCTGCGTGCTGTTGCCCGGCTGGGCATGGTGAGCTGCCAGCCTTTGCTTGCAGAGACTCGATGAGCAAGTGGGCACGCAGAAGAGAGAGTTGGAAGAGCTGCTGTCGCAGGCCCCTCCGCTCAGAGGGGACGTGCACGAGGCGGACAGCCAGCGGCAGAGCATCGAGAGGAGGTTCCTGGATCTTCTGGAGCCCTTGGAGAAGAGGAGGAAGGAGCTGGAGTCGTCCAGAGCCAAGTACCAGCTCAACCGGGATCTGGCAGATGAAACGGTAAGTTCCCTGAACAGTCGTGTGTGCCCCATCTGCTTCTCCCGGTGCTCCCTGGGCCTCTGACCCTAGTGCCTCCCAGCTCCTTGGGAGTGGCACCCACGCCCTGGCTGATACAGCAAGGTGCTTCACACAATTTATGAGGTGTGTTACGGTAGCTCTGAGGAGCTCCATCCATGGACCAACCTCACAGTAGGCGCTGCACATTATTAGGTGTATTACGGTAGCTCCTAAGCTCTGCAGGCATGGACCAGACCCCCAGGCAGCTGGGCGCTGTACGTTATTAAGGGTATTATGGTAGCTCCTAGGCACTCCAGCCAATGAGCAGGGGGTAGGGTGCTAGGCGCTGTATACTATTCCTAGCTCTGCAGCCATGGACCAGACCCCCAGGCAGCTGGGCGCTGTACGTTATTAGGTGTATTATGGTAGCCCCTAGGCACTCCAGCCAATGAGCAGAGGGGCAGGGTGCTAGGCGCTGTATACTATTCCTAGCTTTGCAGCCATGGACCATAGCTCCAGGCGCTGTATGTTATTAGGTGTATTACGGTAGCTCCTGTTGCTCCAGCCAATTATCAGAGTTACAGGGTGCCAAGCACTGTACGTTATTAGGTGCATTACGGTAGCTCCTAGGCTCTGCAGCCATGGCCCATCGCCCCAGGTGCTAGGTGCTGCACAGAGACAGAGCAAAGGGAAGTCCCTGCACACAGAGCTTCCATTGCTTGCTGCTTGGCCGCCAGCAGCGTGTTCCCAGGCCAGCTCCCGGGAGCAGGGTCGCTGCTCGGCAGCCCCAGAGCAGCTGGCGGGGGGGTCAGTGGGCCGGATTCACAGCGAGAGGATCCAGATGCAGGGAGCTGGCGCTGCAGCTCGCATGGAGCCTGTTGACGGGCAGAGGGCTTGAGTGGGCAGCTCGCCACTCGGCCAGATCACGGGCCCCGTGCGCCCCAGGCTGAACCGCAGCCTCCCGGCACCCTGCCCGCCCCTCCACAGCAGCCCCTCCATTCTCCTCCGCTCTGCCTTGCAGCTCTGGGTGCAGGAGAGGCTGCCCCTGGCCAGGTCCACTGACCACGGCACCGACCTCCAGACCGTGCAGCTTCTGATGAAGAAGAATCAGGTGAGTCTGGCTGAGCGCTGAGGTCAGAGCGGGGCAGCTCAAGGCTCGATGGGCGCTGGGTAAATGGCACCAGCGGCCTGGCCTCTCGCCAGAGGCATTCAGGGAGCTGCAGGTGCAGGGGGTGCCTGGGAGCCTGCCCCAGAGGCATCCTCTGGGAGTCTGGTACCTCTCACCTTGGAGAGCAGCAGCAGCGGAGGCTTTCAGCCCTAAGGGATTTGGACGCCCGAGTTCCATGCAGATGAATGGCATCCGGGTGCCCAGCCCCCCTCAGTGGCATGGCAGGGTCTTGGCCACAGTGCAGCTGCCACGCTCTTGCGGCCCCCCGGCCCGGTGCCGCGCCGTGGGACGGTTACATCATGGGTGGGCACCTTGGGGCAGGAGGCATTTCTTCCCCGGGCTCTTCCCCTGTTGGCCCAGCCGGGCTCCACTCCCCTCTGTGCTGCTGCCCGTGCCGTGGGTCAGGAGCTAGAGGGCACCACACGTCTCCTTCCTCCCCCGCGTCCAGAGCTTGTGAATGACGCCGAAGTCAGATGGCTACAGGGAGCGCCCCATTGCTACAGACAGTGGCCGGGGGTGGAGCTGGAATCCTCCTGGCTCATCCCTTCCCCTGGGGAGTGGGACCCCTTCGCTGGCCTCAACACCCTCCTCCCGCTCTTCAGCATTAACCCCTTCATGCCTGTGGCCTCTGTCTCACTGGGTATTTTGATGTTGCTCTTGATTAGCCGTATCAGCCTCCTGCCTAGGAGCAGCCCCGCCCCCTGTGCTAGGTGCTGGACAAACACAGAACGAGAAGACGAGATTCACACCCATATTAGTGTCCTTGTTTCCCAGCGCCTGGGCACCAGCCCGACACGGCCGTTGAGCAGGGAAGAGGCAGGCCTGCCCCTGCGCCGGGCGGGTGAGCTGGGAAGTCGCTGGCGTGTCTGCGGGAACTCCGGCCCTCCCCTCTGCTGGGCCTTCGCCATGCCGGCCGGGGCAGCGGGTGTGATTCAGGGCGGTAACGCCAACTCTCGCCCCGCCAGACTCTGCAGAAGGAGATGGCGGGCCGGGCGCCGCGGGTGGAGGACGTCCTGCGCAGGGCGGAGCGCACGGTGGCGGCGGCGGACGGGGACTGCAGCGGCGTGGAGGAGCAGCGGCAGCTGCTGCAGGGGGCGTGGCGCACCTTGCAGGAGGAGACGGAGAGGAGGCTGCGGCGGCTGCAGCAGGCGAACGAGGCCCAGCAGTATTACCTGGACGCTGGCGAGGCAGAGGCCTGGATCAGCGAGCAGGAGCTCTATGTGGTGGCGGATGAGAAGCCGCAGGTGAGAACGGCCGGAGCTTAGCAATGAGCGCAGAGAGCGGGCGCCATCCCGCCACGGTCCGTGAGGTGGGTCTGGGCCAGGGCTTCCTGTAAGTTGTGCACTTGGGCAACTGCCCAGGAGAGATTCAAATGCTGCACAGTGCCCACAGCCGGCAGCCTGTGTTTCTACTAGTGGTGCGCATCCACACATGCCTCGGTGCACAAAACAAAATTTATTCCACACGTGGATGGAAACAATCAGAGAGAACATTGGTCTGGGTGGAATATAGCCCTCATTTTTAAAACAAATGTTCACACACAAATTGGTTTTGGGTGGGGAGGGGAATCCCCCTCCTTATACCCCCAGATCTAACCATCAGCAAAGAATCTCGGCAGAGGCATTAAGCCACATTTCTGGCCTCCTGACCCTGGGGTTCACAGAGGCTTGGGTATAACTTAGCCATAGGGGCTTGTTTAAGTTACAGCAGCCTTCCCTGGCTGCCCCCTCATCACTGTGTGTCCCAGCCCCACCCCTGGCACGGCCCCTGTTCTGTGGGGGATTCTTTAGAGGACAGTGTGTAACCCATGCCTGCTGGAGGTGGCACTCTGTCCCCCTCAGTGGCACCTAGATGGTCCCTTAGGGCACGTCTACACAGCAGGGCAGAAGTCAAGTTAAGCGACATAATTCAGCTGTGTCAGTTGCGTAGCTGAAGTCAAAGTAGCTGAACTCGGCTTTTGGTGCTGTCGACACAGCAGGAAGTCGAAAGGAGAACGCTCCTTGCTCCTGGTGAGATGGGGGTTACCGGAGTCGGAATGAGAAGTCCGTCAGCACGATATTGTTCCAAAATAACGCTGCTGTGTGGACGTACCCTCAGGACTGAGTCTGCTACAGCCTTCGCTCAGAGCCACGTGGCTTGTAGCTCGTTCTGTAGCAACTTATGCACTAAGTTTCAGAGGTCTCAGGTTTGATCCTGCCTGCCCAGTGAATCTTCTTCCCCGCTAAGGCATCAAACCAGTCACAAAAAGCACTTCTGTTTGCCGCACTGGCCAGCAGGAAGTTACACCAGCTTCCCCCTTAGACACCTCAGCTTTTCCTGTGCCACAACCGGCACCGCTCCTTACTCAGACGAGAGGTTACGAAACCAGTCTCTCCAACTCCGAACAGCTTCTACCGATCCCAGTGGGCCCGCCACACTCCCAGGTCCATTTATACCTCAGCTCTTACCCAAAAGAGCTTGCTGGGCCAATCCTCTAGCATCTAAAGGGTTATTAATAAAAGAAAGAAAAGATCGGGGGTGAAATTGTGAAAGGAATCAAATTCCATCCACCAACGCAAAGTTCCTGGCGCAGGCGTGTAGCACAGAGAGAACAAACTGCTAGCTTAAAAATCTTTGGAGTGCTCCCTTTGTAAGGGTGGGTCATCAGTCCTGGGCCCTTTGTTTATAGCAGGGATGGGGAACCGCAGGTCGGGGGCCAGGTGCGGAACCTGGCTTGCCTGGATCTAGCCCCTGGGGCTCAGGGCTCCTCCCCCCAGCATTGGGGAGCCCATGCCAGCGCTCCAGTCCCCACTGCCTCCCACCCGACTGATTTTTCTGTGGGTCAGCAGGCCCCGGCCCAAAAAAGGACTCCCACCCCTGGTTTACAGCCAAGATGCTTCTGATGCGATGAGCAGGACTGAAGACAAATGGAGGAACTCGTAGGGCCCTTTTTATAGCCTTGCCCACGTGGCGGGAATCCCATTGTTCTCGCTGTGTGATGGTACCTTCCAAAAAAGGGGTCTGTCACACGAGCAAGTCACCTGTCCTTGTCTTTTGTAGACAGGCAGCCATGGCTTAGCTGCTGGTCCGCAGGCTTCCAGCAGCATTCCTCAGATGTGTGTTGGCAACACTTCAGGTTCATTGTCAGCCGAGTACGGCCAGTCACATCTCCGCTGCTCACAGCCGGCGGGCGATGCCTGCGCATGTTTCCCACAAGCAAACGCTGGACGTACAGAGCCCACGCTCAGAACGTCCCTTTCAAAAATCCTACGGGCACATGAGCAGTGTAAACAGAATCAGCAAAGCATCAGCTTTCAATGGACGCCTCCCTGGGCCCCCTTTGCACAGCATTCAGGGCAAACACACCGCAGTGGGCGCGACAGTGTTTTCTGCACGTTCCCATGGAAAATCCAATAACATCACCCTGGGGATTTAAGAAAAAGCCCAAAACTATAGGTTGAACCTCTCTAGTCTGGCAACCTCCATTGTCCGGAATGATATTTGTTTGCTGATGTCTGCTTACGGGTGGGGGCTGAGTTTCCTGGGGTCCCATAAAGTTTGTTTCTAGCCCTGGCTCTCAGCTGTTATTTAGCTCGTATTTACTCTGAATATCTTAAATTAAGGGAGAGTGCCTATCTCCTAGAACTGGAAGGGACCTTGAAAGGTTATTGAGTCTAGTCCCCTGCCTTCAGGACCAAGTACCATGCTTTACAAATTTTTCCCCAAATCCCTAAATGGTCTCTGCAAGGATTGAACTCACAACCCTGGGTTTAGCAGTCTACTGCTCAAACCACTGAGCTATCCCTCCCCTCCAGGCTCTTCTCAGAGCCCAGCAAGCAGTGGACGTGTTGGCAATGCTGCTGGACAATATTGACCTCCTGTGGTCTGGCAAATTCTCTCGTTCAGCACCAGTCAGGTGCCAGGGGTGCTGGACTAGAAAGGTTCAACCTTTACTGTTTGGTAGCACTTATGGCCATGGGCCTGGGTGGCTCGTGGCTTCCTCCTGCAGCAAGCCACGTGCCACTCTTAGTGGCCCACCATGGGAGGCTACAACCCCCTGGTAGGGGGTGGCTGGGCCAAAGCAGTGTGGCAGGAGTCCTGCCCTTGGCGCTTGTTTGCCTGGAGGGTGGCAGGAGCCTCTTCGAGCAAGCGAGGGCCCAGTTCCCGGCTCGGCGGCCCGCGCTCTGCCCCGGTGTACGGCCAGTGGGGGAGCGTCGGAACGGGCGCGTTTGCCCAGAGGTGCGGGGGCTCTTTCTGTGGGCCCCCAGTGCTAAGCCTGGCTGGTTGCAGGACGAAGAGAGCAGCATCGTGATGCTGAAGCGACAGGTTCGCCAGCAGCGCGCCGTGGAGGACTATGGCAAGACCATCAAGCAGCTGGCCGGCAGGGCGCAGGCGCTGCTCTCCGCGGGCCATCCGGAAGGGTGCGTACGAGCCAGGCAGGGGGCCCCTTAACACCGACGCATCAGCCCGCCCCCCGGGGATACTGAGCGGGAGGATCCCGCCGGCCTGCTCTCGCTAGTGGCTTCGCTTCCAGCTCCGAGCGCCCATAAAAGCGCAGGGATAGCTCCAGCACTGTCGGCTCTGCCGTGGGCGGGTTCGAGGTGTGTCCACTCTAGGGATGTAAGCGAGTTGCCGACTATTCGACTGCTCACTTCCCCCCTGTGCAGCAGCAGGGAGGGAGGGAGAGAAACAGGAGCTGGTGCTGCGGGAGGCCTGGCCCCCCCCCCCCGCCTCCATCAGACGCAATGGTGGGAAGGAGTAGGGGAGGCTGCTGTGAAGGAGCCTATGTCCAGAGCAAGGCAGAGGCTGCTCCGGAAGCAGCCCCTGTTCGTGGCAGCCAGAACCACCACAAACAGGGGCTGCTGGCCGGGACTGCTTGGTCCTGGCTCGTGCCAGTCCAGGATGCTGCGCCTCTGCATTTTAAATGTCGGAGGTGGTCCACCAGGCTCTTCCGACATTTAAAAGGCAGAGCCGCTGTGGTCCAGAGCCGGCATGCGCCGGGATGGCTTAGGCCGGCTACATGATTAGCCAGATCCTCGCAGTTTCACACCCTGAGCCCACGCTGCGGCGGGACACTTGCTCTGCGGCTGTGCCGGTTTCAATGACGTTCCCTTTTGCAAAAGAATGGGGCACCCCCCCCCATTCGGCCCGAAGAGGCAGGGTATCTCAAGTGCTGGGATCGCTTGGAATTGGCTTGTGAGTTGCCGCACAAGAGCCGTCCGTTTTAGCAGCCGGAATTGGGACGGTTCTGCTCCCCCCGGCCCTGATTTCAAACACCATTGTGTGTTGTGGAGAACATGGGGCCTTGCTTTGGTTCCCACCGGGCACACCAGCCACGTCTGAACCGCGGGGTTCCCGGCTACCGCGGCTCCTGACCCGCCGGCTGCCTGTGCCTCGCAGGGAGCAGATCATCCGGCTGCAGGGCCGGGTGGACAAGCAGTACGCGGGGCTGAAGGACCTGGCGGAGGAGCGCCGGCACAGGCTGGAGAACATGTGCCACCTCTTCCAGCTGAAGCGGGAGGTGGACGAGCTGGAGCAGTGGATCGCGGAGCGCGACATGGCCGCCTCCTCGCAGGAGCTGGGGCAGGACTACGACCATGTCACGGTGAGTCAGCGAGCCAGGCCGAGGGAGCGGCTTGGGACACCGGGCCTGCCCAGTGCTCAGCTGCAGACTCCTGCTGGCGTGCGCACCGTGCCAGGGCATGGAGAGGTGGGGGCAGAGCCCAGCGTGTGGGGGGATCTGTCAGGAAACAAGGCTGTGGGGCACCCTAGGCATGGGGGCAGAGAAAGGAGGAGCACCCAAGGCGGGGTACAGAGCAGTGCACCCAGAATGGGGGGGGACTGGACAGAGGAACGTGCCATGGTGAGGTAGGAGAAGGGGGTAGGAGGAACATGCCACGGTGAGGTGGCAGGAGAGGTTAGGAGGAACGTGCCACGGTGAGGTAGGAGGAGGGGTTAGGAGGAACATGCCACGGTGAGGTAGGAGGAGGGGTTAGGAGGAACATGCCACGGTGAGGTAGGAGGCGGGGCTAGGAGGAACGTGCCACGGTGAGGTAGGAGGAGGGGTTAGGAGGAACATGCCACGGTGAGGTAGGAGGAGGGGGTAGGAGGAACGTGCCACGGTGAGGTAGGAGGCGGGGCTAGGAGGAACGTGCCACGGTGAGGTAGGAGGAGGGAGTAGGAGGAGGGGGTAGGAGGAACAGGCCACGGTGAGGTGGCAGGAGGGGTTAGGAGGAAAGTGCCACGGTGAGGTAGGAGGAGGGGGTAGGAGGAACGTGCCACGGTGAGGTAGGAGGAGGGGGTAGGAGGAAGGTGCCCACGGTGAGGTGGCAGGAGGGGTTAGGAGGAACGTGCCATGGCGAGGTAGGAGGGGTTAGGAGGAACGTGCCACGGTGAGGTAGGAGGAGGGGGTAGGAGGAATGTGCCACGGTGAGGTAGGAGGAGGGGGTAGGAGGAAGGTGCCCACGGTGAGGTGGTAGGAGGGGTTAGGAGGAACGTGCCATGGCGAGGTAGGAGGAGGGGTTAGGAGGAACGTGCCACGGTGAGGTAGGAGGGAGTAGGAGGAGGGGGTAGGAGGAA